>NW_020539726.1:25762-210912 GCF_003426905.1 Ctenocephalides felis
CCTCGAATTTTCTTATATATATATACTTTTATACGTATTCTTTCAGAGGTATTAATGATGAGAAATTGGTTGTTTTTTTTTAAATGTGTTTTTTTTTTTTCATGAAATTATGATTTTTTTTGAGAATCATTTGTACTAAAGTTGTGGTATTTTCTAGAATCCATCAAGATCTCTTAACACGTTAATCAAAATACGATTATTTTTAATTTTTGGTGGATATGGCACTCAAAGTATTGATTTAAATGAAAAAAAAAAAAAAAACATTGCATGCGTCCTTTATCTGCATGATAGCTCACTCATTTTACACGCAGAAGTACCATTTTAAAGCTTATTTGAGCACTATAAAAACCCTTTTCATATCTAGCCTAATAATGTTCCTAAAACACTATAAAATAACGATTTATTAAGATTTTAATTGATATATTCTGTTCATTACATGATTTTCGTTAAAATGTATATTTTTGAAGGTGTTAGCAAAAAATGATAAAAACGCAAAAAAGAAACAAATATTCAGTAGCCAGTAACTTGAAAAGTATTTCTTTTTTGAAAAACATTATTAAATATTTTCTCGTATAATTAGTTCTTTTATCAATACCCAACGTTATTTTGGAAAAAAGTAAAATACACCACTGAAAAGAAATGTCGCATCCACCCGAGAAGTGGTAAAGAGTCTAATTGTTTTCACTTCTGAAGAGTAAGATGAACCTAGTTCCAAAATTCCAAACGAATTGGAAATAGTAAAAATTTCAGACCCAAAGCGCTCCATTGAGTAAATATTCCGTACCCAATGACAACATATGAATTTTTGACACAATGAACTTTCTAAATATTTTTTTTGTATTGTGACTTAGTATAGTAAGGCAAAACGACTGAAAATTGAATATGTTTGAGCGCAATCACTTATGGCTCGCTCCTTTGCGCGAATTCGTACGGCGAATCTGTTCGCAAAGTGCGCAAACAAAATTATTGCAAGCAAAAGCAAACCACGCGGCACGTCAGACGCATGCGCAGACTGCATCACTTGTCAAATGCATGTTATATTATTTGCATCTTATATTAATTTAATTTTTGGCACATCTCAGCTGCTTTTCGGCATTAATAATGTAGACATTACATTTTCCTTATTCATAATTATGAATTCATTATATTCTAATATTGCCTTAGCCTATAAGTGAATAGAAATGTTTGGCAAATGACAGTCCTCATTGTTTTTAATGTCAAACTAAGCTTCAAATATTTCAAGGGCAGACAATGATAAGCGTTTTTTGTAATTTTTTCTATTTATTTCTACAATTTAACTATATTTTCTATGAATCAAAACATTCTAAAAAATTTCCCGAACAAACTTCAGGAAGATTCATGAAAATCCGAATTATAGTTTAGGAGGAAATATGAAACTTACATTGTTACAGAAGAATTTTATATATAAGATAAGTGAAAGTGATTTTAAGCATTGATTTTATATAACGTATCAAAGAGTCACACCGTTTGTAAATGTGCTGTATACCGAGAGATAGCAGAACCATTTATCAATATGTGTTAAAATATCGCATAATCAAAATCTAGTACACATATCTTCAATTTTCTAGTATACATATCTTTCTTAACTTTCTGATAGTGAAGTTTGTTTTTACAAAAGATCAGATTTGCTATTTTCTAGTTTCAAGTCATTCTGAATTGAATGAGATCAAATTTGAAAAAAATATATGAGTGTTTGTGTAAGTAAGCCGATTTTTGACTTTTCGTCGAAGTTTTCTCAAAAACGACTGAACAAATTTCAAAAACTTAAAAGACATTCTATATATCTTGATATTGAAAAGTGTAAAAAAAATAGCGAAAGCAACTTTATTGAAGCACCCGCGTTTATACGCTCCACTAGCAATGGCTAGTGATGCTTCCGACCAAACTATAGGAGCGGCGTTGCAGCAACAAATTAATGGTAAATGGGGCCTATTAGCCTTTTCCCAAGAAAATTGAATTTAACGGAATGAAAATATTTGACATATTACCGAGAGAGAACTACTCGCAATTTACGACGCCGTAAAAATTTTTAGACACATGGTAGAGGGAAAAGAATTTGTTATATACACCGATCATAAACCTATCACTTACGCGTTTTAAAAAAAACAGCCAGTGTATGTCAAGACAATTTCACTACCTTAATTTTGTTAGTCAATTTTCGACTGATATCAGACATATATCGGGTCAAGATAACGTCATAGCAGATGCTTAATCCCGTATCAAGATTATTAACAAATGTGATCTAGATTTTAAGGCAATTGTAGATGAACAACATAATAATATCGACGTGGCACAACTATCATTACATTCCGATCATTCTCTAAATTCAAGAAAAATGTTCATAGACAAATTTGGAACATCGCTGTTGTGCGATGTATCTCAATCAATCATTCGGCCGGTGATATCAAAAAAAAATTTGCCGTGCTATATTCAATAGCTTACATGGTTTGTCGCATCTTGAAGCAAATGCTACAATAAGATTGACAACACAACATTATGTACGGCCATCCATTAAAAAGAATTGCCGACAGTGAGCACGCAGCTGTCCATATTGTCAGCGCTCAACATATTGTTACACGTCCTAGAGTATTTACATTGCCAGGAGTGACATCCTAATTATGCCTTTATCAGATGGATTTCGTTATTGCCTAACATGCGTAGATCGTTTTTTCGTTGGCCGGAAGCTATCCCCATATACAATTGCAAAAGCATCATTACAATTCCCCATTACAATTGCAAACCTCATTAGTTTGTCTATATTTTGTCAATACAATCAAACTGCAAGTTTTATACACTTTCTATAGAAAACATCGTATAATCCAATCCGAGTCTTTTTTTTTTGGTCTTTCGGCTTATTAATTACGTTTCAAGTTTTTCAGATTCTTTTGGATTCTGGATTTTGTGTATAATTGTAAATAATACTACTGAACTTATACAAAATTTTCAAATTTTTGCGAAGAGAGATAGTAAATGAATTAAGTATTTCTTCTTTGACCTGCTTTTTGAAAAGTTTCAAGTTACATTCGATGAATTAAAGTAAATTTAATAAAAGCCCTATTATAATTTTAAAGGTATTTTACAAAATAACTACATTTTTAACTAATGCTAAAACTACCAAAGGAAGAAAATACTTTTATTATGGATTTTCAAAGATAACCGTTCCCCATTTTAAAGATTATCGTTTTCAAATCAAGTTTATAGCTGGCTATACATCTTTTTTCCTCTACTTTCAAATATAGTTGTTAAACAATGCTTAACTTTACTGATTTTTGGCACATCGGCGGTGGACCTTTTTAATCCCGGACCTTCATATATTACTATCTATTCTGCGATAAATTCTGGGAAATTATAACTGGAAAAATGTTATTCGACAAAATGTCCATTTTATCGATACCAAATTTAGGTTCTGAATTTAAATAAGATAAATAAAAAATAATATAACATAGAAAATGTTTTATAACTACCAATGAGTATATAATTATACAAATGAGATCTTTCAGAGCACCGTGTTTGAGAAAAATATGCCAAAAAGTGCAGTTTCATATTAACATATCAAAAAAGTTTATATTTTGAGTCTCTAGTAACACTTGCGGCCCGTTTACTAACGTTTTTGTATATAAATAAAACTACAAACAAAACTACTTACTACAAATTTATCATAAATAAATAATATTCGCGTAAAACATCCTATTAAACGTAATTGAACATCATCTGTCAAAAGCGTTTGACATTTCACGTAATTGCCACCGTCAATTGTTTAATTTAAATTACGCTTCTACAAAAATTTTCAAATTATAAATGTAAAGTTTCTACGCGGATTTGAAATAATTTCTCACCTTTTGGACTTTCTCTGGATTGGCACGAATTTTTCAAGACTGAAACTGGCCAAATCGATTCAGCCGTTTTCGAGTTTTATTCGGACATTTGAAACAGAGCTCCATTTTTATATATAAGATAAGTGAAAGTGATTTTAAGCATTGATTTTATATAACGTATCAAAGAGTCACACCGTTTGTAAATGTGCTGTATACCGAGAGATAGCAGAACCATTTATCAATATGTGTTAAAATATCGCATAATCAAAATCTAGTACACATATCTTCAATTTTCTAGTATACATATCTTTCTTAACTTTCTGATAGTGAAGTTTGTTTTTACAAAAGATCAGATTTGCTATTTTCTAGTTTCAAGTCATTCTGAATTGAATGAGATCAAATTTGAAAAAAATATATGAGTGTTTGTGTAAGTAAGCCGATTTTTGACTTTTCGTCGAAGTTTTCTCAAAAACGACTGAACAAATTTCAAAAACTTAAAAGACATTCTATATATCTTGATATGTAACGTTCATCAGTTTTTTGCGATGATTGGCCAAACCTTTCTTTGTATTTACAAAAAAAAAAACTGTAAAATTTTTATTCTAAACTTATTGGATGGAAATTGCGCTGATTAGTTTTTGGTATAGATAAGCTAACAAGTGTTCTTGCAATTAACTATTGAAACTTTTTTTTTCTACGATTTTTAAGATTTTTTTTGACGATAGATATCATAGTCTTAAAGATCACACTAAAATATTACGACTCTACGATGAAAGGTTTAATTATAAAAATATATCAACGATTAAAAAAATTAGTATCATTGTTTGGCATTTGCCAAAATCAAACATTTTGGCAAACATTTACTTGGTATGGCAATATAGTACCTAGTCTTGATAGACTTACTAAACCATTATAATCATACGGGAACTAGAACAATTATAAATATTTACTGAATTTTAAACATTTGCTTTTAAAAAAGAGTCCAAGTAGTAGTGGACACGAGTTCGATTTTCAATAATCTGTGAAAAATCTAGTTGGAATACTTATAAATCACTTATATATTAATCATATATATTGATAAAGTCGATTATTTACACATGTTGGAAAGTTTATCTTTTGCCTTAAGACAAAATACCACTGACAACTTCTTAATTATAGGTTTTTCACTTGTTTTATAAAATGTAATGTTTATTTTAAGTTAAATTTAATAGTTTTTTATATAACCTGTATAAAAACCCAAGTAGAAACAAATCGTGGCGCAATATTGTACTTTATATGGGCTCTATATAGTTTAGTAATATTGCTATAATATTATTCTGTTTTCATTTTCCCATATAAAACCAATACTAAAACTCCAAATTAATCCAATATTGACAAACAATATAAAACCCCATGAAAAACTAACATAAGCTCAATATTAAAATCCAATTTGAGATTAATATAAATAAACAATATTAACCCTACTTAAAAAACAATATAAGCTCAATAAAAATACTATTTACCTCAAATTCAAAATTATTATTTAAACCCACATTTAAAAATGCTATTTAATTTATATAGAAAAACTTTATTTAACTCTTTGATAATAAAATTTTATTTATTCTTATTGAAATATACATTTTTAATAGTTCATGTATTCAAACTTAATAATTTTATAAACAATTTACACATTATTTTATGATAATATGATATAAAACCATCAAAATATATAACTTAGAGGATCTTAATGATAAATCATAATCTCATCTTTGTTAATCTTATCGCCTTAATTGTCTATTTATAAGTATTCTAATTAATAATGGAATTCTTATATTTTTTGGAAATTGATCCCGATTTCATCTGCAATAAAATATATTTTGAATCCACATATATATATATATATATATATATATATATATATATATATATATATATATATATGGCGCTAGTGGGCCATTTATTATTAATTAATTATATCTTGAAATGAAACCGCAATTAACTGATGTAGACTCGTTGATAATGTGAGTTTATTTAACTCAATCTATAAAGGAACTGATATTATATAAATTTTAATATCAATTTTTATCCCGACAATTTATCGATCATTAAAACCGCGAGACATAATTTCTCGATCGTGAAAAAACAATAATCTAGCTCCAGCTTGCTAGATGCGAGATTCGCATCAGCGTAGCCCAAAGTATGCTGTATGTTTAGTCATCATATTGGCGTCATTCAACTGACATCTGTCATGAAACATAATTCATTCCGCCATATCACTCCCCTTCAAAAGAAAATGAAGTATCCGTAATAAATAAATAAATTCATAATTTGAAAGAGACTTTTTTAGTCTTAATCTTTCTTGGAGGATTCATCGTTGACTCCAAGTGATGTGGTTTAATTTCTTGTGAAGTGCTTGGTTGTGAACATAGCTGGGCACCGTTAATCAAATAGTTAACTTTGTTAATCGTTAATCCGCTACAAAAAAAGTTAACTTCGTTAAACGTTAAAGCGTTACATTTCGGAAGAATTAACGCAAGTTAACGTTAATCGTTAATCCGTTAATATGTGTAAAATTACATTTTTATATCGTTGCGTTAGTGAACTTAAAAAACTTATTAGTTTAGGTTCTGGAAGTTAACAGGTTATGAATAAAACAAAATACTTGTATAATTCAAATGTGTAATTTAACCCCTCGCGCGTTTTATGCACACTTCCGTGTGTATAAAGAAAATGGCACAATTATCACATACCGTGATAACGCTATTGGTCAACTTTCCGTTTTTATGATTGCATATTGTTTTTACAAGAATTTTTTTCTAAATAAAGAGAAAGAGTTTTTTTAACTTCCCGTAGGGCAAGTTATAGTAATCGCAAAAAAATCGAAAATGAAAATTTTTGCATTTCTCGACGTTTGAAAGGTTTCTGAATATTTTGGCATACCTTAGAAAAAATGGATGTATGTGTGCGTGTATATGTATGTGTATTCGGATACAAATTTTCGTCGACGATTTCGGGAACACGGATCAACTGATTTGAATAATTCAAAAAACATTCTATTCGTATTGATAAGAAGACGTGCTGATTAGTTTTTGGCAAAGGCAGGTCTAGCCGTTCCGAAGATATGGGGCAAAATTGAGCCAAAAACGGTAACTCAGTTTTTAAGAGAACGGAGCGTCCGATTTTAATAATTCAAAAAATATTTTACTTGTATTGACAATTATGAAGAACTGATCAATTCTTCATGAAGGCAGGTCTAGCGGTTTCGGAGATCTAATGAAAAAAGTAAAAAAAATGCCATTTGGCGGTCAAAATGATCATTAGACATATGCACATCAAATTATCAGATATTTTATAGAGATTTTAACAATAAGTATAAATTTTATTTACATTCCTATGGGTTCCGTACCAATGTTTATCCTTTAGACAGCGACGCGGCGCTTACGCGCTTTATATTTTGTCTCTATGCAGTCCTAAAGCAGTAAAATTGCTTTGAAAAAAAGTTCAGATCTTTCAAAATATGTCAAAATAAAGAAAACATTTTTTTTTTCAAAAAAAATTAATTTTTTGTCGAAGTAAATTTTTTTCAAAAATGTTAATCGTTTTTTAAAAAATAATAATTTTAGGTACGGAAAGTACCAGCAATTTGCCTTAAGGAACGATGCCTTAATTGCCTTAAGACAGAATTCCATTTACAGCTAGTTTTTGCGAAAAATAGGAAACGCGCGACGGGTTAAGCATCATGCATAAGGTACATATTCCCCTTCATGAGCATTAACATGTTGAAGTTCTCGTCTGAAAGCGAGGTTCGTTTTGGTGTCAAAATGTCTTTACCCGTGGAAAACAAACGTTCAACTGCAGCGCTTGAGGGTATAGCAGTATTGTATTTAATAAATAGATTTATGAATATCTGTTCCCCGAGGAATGCAGCATCGTTGAACGAATCTTTTGATTTCATATCCAGCCACATTTTAACGAGAATTTGCACTTTATTCTTGAAAGAGTTTGTAGCTTTTTGGATTTTCTATTGACTGAGTGACAGAATTGAAAAAGTCTTCCTTCTCGTCATCATCGTTGTTACTCGCATTGCTCCCTCCGCCACTTAAACTATCTCTGTCCTTCGAATTTTTCGCTGCTTCTTGCCATAAGGCATCTTCTACCTTTTTTCCGTGCATTTTCTTACTGCATTCCTCTCTACTGCTGTCATACGTTTCCAGCCACATTAACCGAAACTTTGGGTGAAATGCCGCGGCAAGTTGGCACTGTTCATCATTCAGGAGTAGTCCAAATCTTTTCTCTATGCCGTTTAATAAGGCATTGGCTAAAGCTGTGCCGTGCGGTAAATAGTAGGCATTGGATTAACGATTAACGGACTTCTCGCATTTTAACGGAAGTTAACGTGTCCGTTAACATTTTTAAAAGTTAACTTAAAAGTTAATCCGTTAATCAAAATGTTAACTTCGTTAATTAACGATTAACGGATTAACGAGTTAATGCCCAGCTATGGTTGTGAATTTCCATGTATCGCGTCACAATCAGTTATGCGAATACTTTGCGGACGGTAGGGCTTCACAAAATTATCTTGAGTGTGGCAAAAAACTTGATGGCTGTCTAATGACAGTTTATGTAGGTTCAGAGAAGTATTGTCATTTAATATAGTATGCATTTCAACGTCCTTGCTCTGTTCTTTCGAGATTTCCTCAGTAGTTAACTTTGAATGGAATTGATCCTCGAAAAGGCATCAGCAACCATGTTGTGTTCACCCTTCACATGAATGATATCAGTGGAAAACTGTGAAATGTATTCAAGCTGCCGTCGCTGACGATCTGATGCTTTGGTCTGTTTTGATTATAAAGTGTCTTCCTTCTAGCAGATATTCAAATACTTTAAAGCCGCAAAGATGGCTAGTAGCTCGCGATCATAAGTTGAATATCGCTGTTCAGTCGATGTGAGCTTTCTGGAATAGAAACCTATAGGGTGCCATGCACCATTTTCTTCCTGCTCCAGAGTTGCTCCAATGGCTTGTAGATGCTTCAGTTACTAAACAGATGTTTGTTGAAACAGCTGGATAGTGGAGTAATGCAGCGTTTGCAAGTGCTTTCTTCATGTCATCAAAAGCCTTAAAAGATTCTGGGTTCGAAAAAATTGGAGTTTTGACATTTTTCACTGAACTTCGTAAGTAATGCTTAAGGGTGATTGTATCCTTGCTGCCTTGGGTATTGACTTACGATAATAATTTACGATGCCAAAAAATTTCGGAGTCTAAATAACTGTAGAAGGTTTTGGATAATTTCTCAACTCGGTCAGGTGAAGGAGAATATCCTGCTGCACTCAGTTTGTAACCGAAGAAGTTTACTTCATCTTTACCAAAGACGCATTTCTCTAAATTGATTGTGAGTGAATAGTCCTGTAGCTTCTCAAAAACCATTTAAAGATGACGACGGTGCTCATTCATATCAGTCGATATTACCAGGATGTCGTCTATATAAATAACAACAAAATTAAAATCTTGGAAGATGTGATTGATAAACCTCTGGAATATCTGGGCGGCGTTTTTTGAGTCCAAATGTCATACGTAGATACTCGAAGAGTCCCCTTGGTGTGATAATTGCAGTCTTTTTGATATCCTCTTTACGCATGGGTACTTGGTGGTAGGCGTTTTCTAGATCTATTGTAGAGAATACCGCTTTCTAATGCAGAGTATTAAACACATCTTGTATTAAAGGTGAAGGATACCTGTCGGGCAACGTGTTTGCGTTCAGCCTTCTGTAATATCCACACATTCTGAATGTGCCATTCTTTTTGGGAACCATGTGGATAGGGCTAGCCCATGGACTGTAGGAAGGTCTCAAAGTGCCCCTGTTCAGGAGATCTTGTATCCCGGTCCTGGCTGCAACAGCCTTTTCTCCGAAGATCTTCCTGAATCTGGAAGCTAATGGTGGACCTGTTATGGTTATCCTGTGGGTGGGAAAAATGACATGATTAAATATTGGCCGTTACCTGTGGCTTTGTTATTGTAATGTATTGTGCCAGTAAATCCTTGAAAGGTCTGCCGGTTGACAGTGGAGATGTTGACTTGCTGTGCCTTGAGTACCTTTCAATCAGAGGTAAGGCCTATGGTCGAATCAATCAATCTTCTGCCCTTCAAGTATATTAATAGATTGTAGTTGCTTAGGAAATCGGCTCCTATTATGGCTGTGGCTACATCGGCAACAACAAACTGCCAGTTAAAGCTTCTACGTGGAGATAGATCCAGCTCCAAAGTTCTCTTGCCATACGTGGATATTCTGCTAGAGTTTGCTGCAAACAAAACTAGCTCTTTCTTGGCATGACCATTGGCAAACTTATGGATTGGTAAAATGGATAAAACTGATCCTGAATCTGTAAGAAATTGGATTGCAGTCTTTCTGTCTGAAATATGTAGGCGGAGCTCAGAACAGGCAGAATTTATTTCACCGTCATGGCAAGCTCCGATTAATGACGGTGAAGTAAGTTCTCCGACTGGTTTAAAGATTTAAGCAGGCAGGGCTCTTCACACTTCGTGGCTTTTTCACCATATCTGTAATGATAGTAGCAAACTGCTCCACGAGAAGGTGTCCTGGACCTATGTCGAGAACCACTTCTTGATCTTGACCGATTGTGTTTTAATTCCTGCTGATCATTTTTCTGTCTCTCAGTTTTCAACAATGCCCTTAGTTCCTTGATTTCCTGGACGAATAACATAAGCAGGGTTTCATGGCGGTCCAGTCTCTGTTCCACCACATGTGATGTGGGGCTACAGTGATCGACCAAAATATCGGCTACTTCCGCCAGGGCTTCCGGGCCAAATCCATCATCTCTCGTAGGAGCTGTGATGGTTTCTTCTCTTCTAGAGATAAGTTTTTTAATAGCTTGTCAATCTGCTTACCTAGATTCAGACATTCTGCTTAATATAGTCTTTTTGATATATTCGTATTTGCCCGTCTTTGGAGGATTACGGAGGACATCTTGAATGAGGCGCAGTGTTTCAAAGTCCAGGGCTTTAAGTACTGCCGTGTATTTAGTATCGTCGCTCCTGATCCTAGCAGACGGAAACTCATATTCAATTACTAAAAACCATAGGTCTAGTGAATCTCTATTGAATGGAGTGAGACGGTGATTATTAAATGCTGCTATATTGTATTGATCAGCATAACTGTCATGTTCAGAAACATGTGGACTGCTCGTGTTAAAGATCGCCTCGTGATCCAGATTGATCAGAGATCTGTTGAGCGCTGTTTCATCATTGCCTAACGTAGATCGAGTCGACATCTTTCAAAAAATTGGTATAATTTACCTTTGTTAATTTCTTTGTAGTTGACACGTGTTTTCTCTTTCTCCGTCCAACGTCACCAATTATGGGTACTAGGACGTTGTGTATGTCTCTTGCTTAACGATTTCACTTCTCACGTACTGGAGTCACCAGTTATGGCGCTAGTGGGCCATTTATTATTAATTAATTATATCTTGAAATGAAACCGCAATTAACTGATGTAGACTCATTGATAATGTGAGTTTATTGATAACTCAATTTATAAAGGAACTGATATTATATAAATTTTATTATCAATTTTTATCCCGAAAATTTATCGATCATTAAAACCGCGAGACATAATTTCTCGATCGTGAAAAAAACAATAATCTAGGTACAGCTTGCTATATGCAAGATTCGCATCAGCGTAGCCCAAAGTATGCTGTGTGTTTAGTCATCACATTGGCGTCATGAAACATAATTCATTCCGCCATATATATATATATATATATATATATATATATATATATATATATGAAGCGGTTGATAGATAAAAAGCTATAATTGGTTTGCTATTGATTATTTGTGGATAAACATAGATACAATATTTATATTGTATTGTATATCCCCCTTGGCTGCCGATAGTAGAATAGGCATTTTGCTTAGGTCTTTTCTCTTTTATATCTCGGCCATCTTAATGCGTGCCCAAATGATATCGGGCCGTACTTAATGCAGAGCTGTACTTTGGTGTCGCCGCACAGCCCTCTACAGTGAAAAATAAAGAAAATTATTATTGTTTGTAATTCTGAAATCCTAACTCCCGTCCTCGTGTTGTTATATATTTTTCAGCTGTGATGTGCTCTACTCCTGCGCGTTCTTCGGCAGTGGTGTATGCAGGCTTTAGTCTGTCTTTAGAAAAGGATTTTGGTTGGCCCGAAACTTCCAGTTTAAAAATCTTCTCTCTTATTTCCAAAACCTGGAAAGATTCTTTATGAGGTTGGCTTTATCATGTGTTGTCTGATGAAAACTGCTGTGATGTGCTCTACTCCTGTGCGTTCTTCGGAAGTGGTGTATGCAGGCTTTAGTGTGTCTTTAGAAAAGGATTTTGGCTCGCCCGAAACTTCCAGTTTATAATTTTTTTCTTTTCTTTCCAAAACCTGGCAAGATTCTTTATAAGGTTGGCTTTATCATGTCTTATCTGATGAAAAAAAAAACTAACTGCTGTGATGTGCTCTATTCAAGTGCGTTCTTCGGCAGTGGTGTATGCAGGCTTTAGTCTGTCTTTAGAAAAGGATTTTGGCTGGCCTGAAACTTCCAGTTTAAAAATCTTTTCTCTTTTTTCCAAAACCTGGCAAGATTCTTTATAAGGTTAGCTTTATCATGTCTTATCTGATGAAAACATGACTAGACATGTCCAAATCTTTATGAATAAAACTTTTTCTCGAGCTATAAGTTGACGCGGGCTGTGGTTTTAAATTTCTAAAGATCTTATGTAAATTGTTCATGACGGTAGTGCTTGTTTTATACGTGTGATCTTTAAAAAACCGACCAGGAATTCTTAAAGGTTTTCCAAAGGTGAGTTCTGCGCTTGAACTCTTGAAGTCTTTCTTTGCCACTGCTTGCAATCCCAATAGAGCCCATGGCAACGCTTCCCACCACGACTCATTTTCGTGGCACATAAGGGCAGATTTTAATGTTTAATGTATGGTTTCAATGAAGCCATTAGACTGCGGGTGATATGACGACGTATGGATAAGTTTATTTCCACAAAACTGTGCCATATTGCTTCGTCAAATTGTCTTCCTCTGTCGGATGTTATTGTTGCCGGTATTCCGAATCTGGATATCCAACAAGAAAGGAACGTTTTTTGATAGTGAATAAATTTCTATCCATCTGGTGTACCTGTCTATGCAGGTTAGTAAATATCGCGCACTTTTGTAAGTTGGCAGAGGACCTACGATATCAATATGTACGTGAAAAAATCTTGCAGATATTTTGCTGCGTTGATATTGCAAGCAATTCTTTGACCAGGTCCGGCTATCACGCCGTATATTTGGCCAAACAAAGCATTTCATCACCATTTTGACTGTTGCTCTAACACCTGGATGACTTAGATTGTACACGTTGCCAAAGATCTTCTTTCTTAAAACTGCTGGAATAAATGCTGTGATATGTCACACAATATCTTGTGCGTTGTTTGGATGGCGTTTGGACAAAATCTGCGATGAAAATTAATCATATCCAAAAATCTACAGAAGGATTTGTTGGTACGTGGTTTCGGGAATGCTCGTAGTGCACTTATTTTCTCGATTGGTGGTTTAGTGCCATGTTCTGTAATATCTGGCGCTCCTAATATACATTTGGATGCATTTACTACTACACCATAATCCGTAAGTCGTTGGAACAGACTTCCGGGTTTTTAGGTGAAACCAAAATATCATCGACGTATGGAAAACAGTAGTCCAAGCCTTGAGTCACTTCATCCATAGAATGCTGGAAGATTTGAGCTTCTTTTCTCAGACCAAAGGTCATGAAGGGGAACTCAAATAAACCAAACGGTTTGTTATGGCGGTTTTCGATATGTCTTCTTTGTATACTGGTATATATTAGTATACTTTTTTTAAATAAATTATCGAAAAAAATTTGCAACCTGCTAAATTCTGCGAGCAATCAGATATGAGATGCACTGGATATCTATCAGGGATTCAGGGTTCTATTATTCAGCATTCTAAAATCTCCACAGGGGGGTCTCCATGCATCAACTTTCTTATAGACGAGATGCACTGGTGAAGACCAAGAGCTATATGACGGTCGTGCTATTCCTAGCTGCATCATGTCCTGGAATTCCTGCTTAGCTATTTTTAACATTTCTGTGCTCAACGGACGAAGCCGAAATCTGACAGGTGGTCCAGGTGTTGTATTGATATGATGTACCGTCGTGTGCTTAATTTCTTGTGGTAGGCCAGGTAATTCAGTCAAATTTGGAAATTCTGAAAGAATTTTGCTAAATATGCATGTTACGTTGACCGTTTTGATGCTTCCCTCTTGGACAGTACCTCTGCAAACTTTCTTTGTTTGAAAATTAGTTATTCGATCAATGAGTCTGGAATTCTTGATGCCAACGAGGGATCTATAATGCATCAAAAAATCTGTACCCAAGATTGGTGTTGAAACATCAGCAATGATAAAATTCCAAATAAATTTTCTTCTTAGATTCAGATTTAATTGTAATTTTATGTCTCCATAAGTGCGAATAGTAGTATTATTTGCAGCTGATAACTGCAATGATCACCTGCAGCTGTGAGTAATCAGTGATCGAGAGTATTCAACTGTCCTGCGCAATTGTAAACAAAAATTGTTTCAATTGCGACAGCAACAGTAAGTTTGTTATAAAATTTATTTAGTCCATAAACAGTACATTACAAAAACACCTTGTTTTATTATTAATGACCCAGATATTATAGTATATAATAGTCGAGTAGTTCTTGTAAAAGTTAGTAAAATCCTAGACACTGTAAGTGACTCTAGTTTATTAGACATTGAATGTCATATTGTTAGTGTTGTCCAATAAAGTGGTTATAATTACGGAAGAGCTTGTATTTTATTTACACCAAGTCTTCCAGCTAATACCTCTAGGAAACCACCCCCGTTCCGAGGAGACTTATCAAACCAGTACCCCGCTTATCATATATCTGTGGACGAGTTGAGCTTGGGCTGCTAGGATTACCCCTACATAGCTAGAAGGACCCAGAAGCAACCAAGTCAACAACCACGCCGTCACATTTCATGGTGGCAGCGGTGGGATTTCCTGAGACAGTGAAGTGCTAAAGGGCCATATTCCACCCCGAACGCACGAAGGACTCAAAGGACACAGGTGGCAGCCAAACCAACCGGAGCTATTTGGACAATACTACTAGGATTTTACTCCTCTTTTCTCTTTTTTCCAAAACCTGGCAAGATTCTTTATAAGGTTAGCTTTATCATGTCTTATCTGATGAAAACATGACTAGACATGTCCAAATCTTTATGAATAAAACTTTTTCTCGAGCTATAAGTTGACGCGGGCTGTGGTTTTAAATTTCTAAAGATCTTATGTAAATTGTTCATGACGGTAGTGCTTGTTTTATACGTGTGATCTTTAAAAAACCGACCAGGAATTCTTAAAGGTTTTCCAAAGGTGAGTTCTGCGCTTGAACTCTTGAAGTCTTTCTTTGCCACTGCTTGCAATCCCAATAGAGCCCATGGCAACGCTTCCCACCACGACTCATTTTCGTGGCACATAAGGGCAGATTTTAATGTTTAATGTATGGTTTCAATGAAGCCATTAGACTGCGGGTGATATGACGACGTATGGATAAGTTTATTTCCACAAAACTGTGCCATATTGCTTCGTCAAATTGTCTTCCTCTGTCGGATGTTATTGTTGCCGGTATTCCGAATCTGGATATCCAACAAGAAAGGAACGTTTTTTGATAGTGAATAAATTTCTATCCATCTGGTGTACCTGTCTATGCAGGTTAGTAAATATCGCGCACTTTTGTAAGTTGGCAGAGGACCTACGATATCAATATGTACGTGAAAAAATCTTGCAGATATTTTGCTGCGTTGATATTGCAAGCAATTCTTTGACCAGGTCCGGCTATCACGCCGTATATTTGGCCAAACAAAGCATTTCATCACCATTTTGACTGTTGCTCTAACACCTGGATGACTTAGATTGTACACGTTGCCAAAGATCTTCTTTCTTAAAACTGCTGGAATAAATGCTGTGATATGTCACACAATATCTTGTGCGTTGTTTGGATGGCGTTTGGACAAAATCTGCGATGAAAATTAATCATATCCAAAAATCTACAGAAGGATTTGTTGGTACGTGGTTTCGGGAATGCTCGTAGTGCACTTATTTTCTCGATTGGTGGTTTAGTGCCATGTTCTGTAATATCTGGCGCTCCTAATATACATTTGGATGCATTTACTACTACACCATAATCCGTAAGTCGTTGGAACAGACTTCCGGGTTTTTAGGTGAAACCAAAATATCATCGACGTATGGAAAACAGTAGTCCAAGCCTTGAGTCACTTCATCCATAGAATGCTGGAAGATTTGAGCTTCTTTTCTCAGACCAAAGGTCATGAAGGGGAACTCAAATAAACCAAACGGTTTGTTATGGCGGTTTTCGATATGTCTTCTTTGTATACTGGTATATATTAGTATACTTTTTTTAAATAAATTATCGAAAAAAATTTGCAACCTGCTAAATTCTGCGAGCAATCAGATATGAGATGCACTGGATATCTATCAGGGATTCAGGGTTCTATTATTCAGCATTCTAAAATCTCCACAGGGGGGTCTCCATGCATCAACTTTCTTATAGACGAGATGCACTGGTGAAGACCAAGAGCTATATGACGGTCGTGCTATTCCTAGCTGCATCATGTCCTGGAATTCCTGCTTAGCTATTTTTAACATTTCTGTGCTCAACGGACGAAGCCGAAATCTGACAGGTGGTCCAGGTGTTGTATTGATATGATGTACCGTCGTGTGCTTAATTTCTTGTGGTAGGCCAGGTAATTCAGTCAAATTTGGAAATTCTGAAAGAATTTTGCTAAATATGCATGTTACGTTGACCGTTTTGATGCTTCCCTCTTGGACAGTACCTCTGCAAACTTTCTTTGTTTGAAAATTAGTTATTCGATCAATGAGTCTGGAATTCTTGATGCCAACGAGGGATCTATAATGCATCAAAAAATCTGTACCCAAGATTGGTGTTGAAACATCAGCAATGATAAAATTCCAAATAAATTTTCTTCTTAGATTCAGATTTAATTGTAATTTTATGTCTCCATAAGTGCGAATAGTAGTATTATTTGCAGCTGATAACTGCAATGATCACCTGCAGCTGTGAGTAATCAGTGATCGAGAGTATTCAACTGTCCTGCGCAATTGTAAACAAAAATTGTTTCAATTGCGACAGCAACAGTAAGTTTGTTATAAAATTTATTTAGTCCATAAACAGTACATTACAAAAACACCTTGTTTTATTATTAATGACCCAGATATTATAGTATATAATAGTCGAGTAGTTCTTGTAAAAGTTAGTAAAATCCTAGACACTGTAAGTGACTCTAGTTTATTAGACATTGAATGTCATATTGTTAGTGTTGTCCAATAAAGTGGTTATAATTACGGAAGAGCTTGTATTTTATTTACACCAAGTCTTCCAGCTAATACCTCTAGGAAACCACCCCCGTTCCGAGGAGACTTATCAAACCAGTACCCCGCTTATCATATATCTGTGGACGAGTTGAGCTTGGGTTGCTAGGATTACCCCTACATAGCTAGAAGGACCCAGAAGCAACCAAGTCAACAACCACGCCGTCACATTTCATGGTGGCAGCGGTGGGATTTCCTGAGACAGTGAAGTGCTAAAGGGCCATATTCCACCCCGAACGCACGAAGGACTCAAAGGACACAGGTGGCAGCCAAACCAACCGGAGCTATTTGGACAATACTACTAGGATTTTACTCCCCAAGTAAGTGACTTTTTTTCTTTTCTCTCTGAAACAATGGCGCATTGTCCCAGAAGATCCACGTTCGCAACACAAATAGATGAGTTTAGATTAGAGGAAGAAGACACAAGAATTGACCCTGTAGCAATAAATTCAGCTATAAATTTAATTCCTAAATTTGATGGGAAACCATCAGAGTTAAATAAGTTTATTTATACAGTAGATACGTTAAGAAAAGGTTCAAATTCTGCAACAGCTTCACAACTTTTAAAAATAGCCTTAACTAAATTAGAGGGGTCTGCTTTTAATTATATTAGAAATACAGAAAATTTGTTATGGGATGAAGTTAAAGACTTATTAATTTCTAAATTTGGGGAACGTCGTTCTATACCGGAATTACAACTAGAACTTGCCAATATAAGACAATTGCCAGGCGAATCTGTTAGAAAATATTCAGAGAAAATCGAAAAAATCCTTGGGTTAATGTGTGACCAATCAAAAACAGATGATAAAGCATCATTGCGCTCATTACAATCCGCTCACAATCAGCTAGCTTTGACGGTATTCATTAATGGCCTTAGGCCAGAACTCAGAATATTAATTAAAGCGGCCAGACATGCTGATCTAGAGGATGCTGTACTGATGGCTATTCAAGAGGAACAAAACCTAGGTAGGAGTGGACATCACTACGGTGGAAATACAAAATCACTGACAACTAATTCTACAGCGAAAGAGACCGGAGCACCATTCTGCAAAAGATGCAAGATTTCGGGACATCAATACTCTAATTGTAGACGGAGGACTATATTTAAGGTCGACCATAGGCCTCGTCAAACAATGGAGAACGTCGGCGAACCACCTCGACGCAGTGAGTCTGTACCACGACCCCCTACCCCTCAGCCAAGACGCTCCGAAGATCACAGACGGTCCGGTCAGAATAAAAACCAAAAAAACTGAATAATGCCGAGTGTTCGAGCGATCACTCCTGCACTCGGGTATATAGAAGTTTTGGATTGTCAAGCAAAAGGATTAATGAGAGTAATAAGGTCATATTAAACTTAAATGGTACACAGTGTGTTTTTATTGTAGATTCAGCAAGCGATATTTCTTTAATAAAATATAATTTTTGCTTTTTTGTATAATTATATTAACACGAATGATATGCCAAGATTGCGCGGAATTTCAGGAGAATACGTGCACACATTGGGTTCGATACCGTTAAATTTAAAATTTGACGATATCAATCTCGAGCACAAGTTCACTGTTATTTCCGGTGACACTAGCATTGAAACTGATGGTATAATCGGTTTAGATTTTCTTTTAAAATTTAATGGCATTATAGATTTTTCACACAACACACTTTCTATCAATGTCAATAATCAACTGATTCGTATTAATTTTTGTTCAAACAATAACCAAGAGACGCGAAATGCTGAATCCGCAAAAACAACACATCGCAAGGTTGACGGTCAAGAGCACGCAGCAATGGTGTGCGGTGACAAACACACTGCGCTATCAAATTTCAAACAAAGTCGGAATAGGAAGAAAAACCAGCGAATTATTAATAGAGAGTTAGATCCGAATATTAATAAACATAACAGGATACCAGACCAGACTACAAGGGAATTGATGGAATCAGAACACAATTCTCCAAGTGATATTTCAAGAAGCCTCAATGGTACAATGGATGAAAATCACAAATTAAATTCTGTTCGTGCGTTAAAGGTTAAACTATCAGATTTTGGGCCCTGCGATAACGCAACTGATAGAGACACGGATATGAATAGAGACTTAGATTCTCACAATGATAAAATGGGTAAAAATCCCACACATAATATTAAAACTTCTGAAGAAGAAAATAATGGTCTTATAGATGTTCCTGTTAATCATTTGATTCCAGCTAGGACCGAAAAGGCAGTTTTATTTACTACAGATAAGGCAGAGGATCTCTTCTGTAAGGCTGCTGAAATCCTAGAAGGAGTCTATATAGCTAATTGCTTAGTTAAACCCATTAACGGTAAAATATTAATTAAAGTTTTGAATACAAATAATTATGACGTCAATGTTAATAATATTCTAATCTCTCCCAATTTGAATCCTATTTCCGAATATAATATTTTGAATATAAATTCTAATAATATAAAGTGTAATTTTGATCGAATTAAAAGAGTAAAAGAAAGTATAAGAACAAGTCATATGGAAAATGATGAAAGAAATTCTATTTTAAAAATTTGTGAAGACTTTTATGATTTATTCTATCTTGAGGGAGACAAATTATCTTTTACAGAGTCCACAAAACATTCGATCATAACTACAAATAATAAACCTATTTTTATAAAGCAATATAGACTCCCTCAGGCACAGCATGCTGAAATTAAGAAACAAATAGAAGAGATGCTGAGAAATGATATAATAGAAACTTCAGATAGCCCATGGAATTTCCCTCTACTAGTGGTTCCAAAAAAACAGGATATAGACGGCAATAGGAGGTGGCGCGTCTGTGTGGACTTTAGGAAACTAAACGAAATTACGGTCAGCGACACTTACCCGTTGCCTAATATAGCTGAGATTTTGGACCACTTAGGCCAATCGAGGTTTTTCACAACCCTTGACCTAGCAAGCGGTTTTCACCAAGTGGAACTGAATAAAGAAGACCG
Source organism: Ctenocephalides felis (assembly GCF_003426905.1). NCBI lineage: Eukaryota > Metazoa > Arthropoda > Insecta > Siphonaptera > Pulicidae > Ctenocephalides > Ctenocephalides felis. The sequence goes on from NW_020539726.1 coordinate 46,012, forward strand.
AGCTAAGACAGCGTTTTCAGCTATCGGAAGGAAGTTTCAATACAAGAGAATGCCTTTTGGACTTAAGAATGCACCAAGCACCCTGCAAAGGTTAACGAACATGGTATTGGCAGGAGTCGAAGGTTTTAAAGGATTAGTGTATATGGACGACATTATCGTTTACGGTAAGACACTCCAGGAGCACAATTCTAGGTTACGAGATGTATTCGAGCAACTTCGTAACCACAACCTGAAACTCCAGCCAATAAAATGTGAGTTCCTAAGGCGGGAGCTGACCTATTTGGGGCATGTGATTTCAGAAAAAGGCGTTACTCCAGATCCTGATAAAGTGGAAGCAGTAAAAAACTTTAGAGCACCAATAAATCCTAAAGAAGTTAAAATGTTCTTAGGTTTGGTAGGCTACTATAGGAAATTTATTAAGGAGTTTGCAAGGATTGCTAATCCACTAACATTACTGCTGAGGAAGGATAAGGCATGGAATTGGAGTGAAAAGGAAGATAGAGCATTCAATCTATTAAAAGAAGCTATAATAAAGGCGCCAATATTGCAATACCCGGATTTTGATAAACCGTTTATCTTGACGACGGATGCCAGCGGTGAAGCCATAGGAGCGGTTCTGGCTCAAGACGGTCCAGCAGGAGAGATGCCAGTGGCTTTTGCTTCCAGAAAGCTTAACAAGGCGGAACTGAACTATGCCATAATAGATAAGGAGTTATTAGCTATCATATGGAGTGTTAGACAGTTTCGGCCTTATTTATATGGACAGAAGTTTATTATCTACACTGACCACCAGCCACTGACATATCTGTATAACTGTAAGGATCCCACGGCCAGACACATACGTTGGAAGCTCGCTATGGATGAGTACGAGTTCGACGTCAAGTACAAACCCGGGAAGGCGAACGTCGTCGCAGATTGTTTATCAAGGTACGACACTAAATACGGAGATTGCAATATCGAAGAAAAGATTGTGTTATTATTGAGAAATGCTTATGACAAATTCGTCGATATCAAAAACAATGGATCAATTATCAACAACAACGTTACAACCTCCGACGATAACATTAACTTATCTTCCAAGGGCACTCCAAGAGTCATTTTTACACCAAAAGAAGAAATGACTTTACCGAAAACGCCGAAGTACACTCAGCAATACACACTACAGAAAATGGTTGTCATTACATCTATCTTATAACAAATAAACAAAATGAGCCAGTAAAACTAAAGGATTTTTTCAGCTGCATTGAAACGTTACTAAATTACGCTGAACAGAAGGATATCAAGGAATTTAATATTTCTAATCCAACCAAATTAGAAGATTACAAGGCGTTAAAATCCGAAGAAATATTATTAATATTTCGATTTATATTTAAAGATAAAAATGTCAAAATTAAAATGTATAATAATTTTAATAAAGTAAATTTATCAAAGGATGAAATTAACAGGATTTTAGAGAAATATCACAACAATCACATTATAGGAGGACATTTAGGAATAGTTAAAACATACAACAAAATAAGAGAAGCATATCTATGGCCAAACATGAAAAAAGATGTGGAAAATTTTATTAACAAGTGTGAGGTATGCCAAGTTAGTAAATCATCGAGATATACGAGAGAGCCACTCCTAGTGACTACTACTTCGGTGTACCCATTCGAACGCATATGCCTGGACATTTGTGGGCCATACCCGATTTCTAATGATGGAAACAAATATATGCTGACGTTTATAGACGATCTAACAAAGTTCGCTGGCGCTATTCCTATTCCTAATCAGGAGGCGAAAACAGTTGCTAAGGCATTCGTAGACGAAGTAATTTTAAGATTTGGAATTCCGGAAGCTGTGCTGACTGATCAAGGAACCAATTTTATGAGCACTTTATTTAAAGATACATGTAAATTATTAAAAATTGACAAGATTAATATATCCATGTATCATCCGGAATCTAACGCCTCATTGGAAAAATGCCATCATATGTTTTTGAACTTCATCCGGTCATACATTAGCAAGGATGAAACAACCTGGGACCAATGGGTTAAATACGCGGTATTTGTACATAACACCTCTCCACATTGTTCAACTAAATTTTCTCCTTTTGAACTCGTGTATGGGCGTAAGGTGGATTTACCTTCATTTGTAAACAAAGAACCAAAGCCTCAAAACACTTATGAAAATTTTTTACATGAATTTAAAAACAGGCTTCAACAGATAAATTCGATTGCTCGCGAAAATTTAATTAAATCTAAAGAAAAGAATAAAGAAAATTTTGATAAATTTGTTAATGAAGCAAATTTTTCTGTTGGAGATTTGGTTCTTATGAAGGATAAAACACCTTACAAAGGCAAGTGTAAAAAGCTTATGCCCATTTATAAGGGACCTTTCAAGGTAATAGAACAAGAGGGTGTAAATTCAATGATAGACGTAAAGGGTAAAATAATAACTATTCATAATAATAATTTGAAAAAATTCAATATTTAAATTTTAATAGAATTTGCAAGTACAAAACCCATTTCCCAACAGGATGAATTCGAAAATTCTGGCAATATCTCTGGCAATTCTCACGGCATTCGTGGTTCCGGGCGAAACGGCTCTCCCCTTCAATATTACTTACATTGATAGCCCCGGAATATATTACGAGAGACTAGGTGACGTTGAGTTGTGCGGAGATTATTTTGAATTAATAATTTCACATAATTTATTTGATTATAAGTTGAATCTAAAGAGAATTTTAACAACTTATGATATTTTTAGTAATAGATGCAACACATCATTATATGAAGAAATCTGCAAGCCTTTCCTAGACTCATCCAATAATGTACTTAGAAGTATAAATTCACAAAATGAAATAATTATTGATTTAATAGAAGAAAGCGACAGCACAAGAAGCAAGCGCGCACTTTTAAACATTATTGGATCAGTCTTTAAACAACTTTTTGGTACTTTGACAGAGTCCGACGCTATGTATTATGATCAAGAGATTTCAATTTTACAAGAAAATCAAAATCATTTAATTAATTTAAATAAGCAACAAGTAGCAATTTACAAGTCGGAATTCAAAGCCTTAGATAATTTGACAAAACAATTGAATAAAATTACTGAAAGTATCGAAATCACTTTTGATAAAATTTTTGAAACTATTAACAAAACAGGAAAGGAGTTGCAGATTGCTAATATAATGATGGAGATAGAGAAAATGTTTATAATTTTCAATTATCATATAGAAAATTTTATAATCTATCAGAATAAATTAACTGAAATTATCGTTTCAGCTTTGCATGGGAAGATGCACCCATACGTCATGTCTTTACGACAATTAAAGAGTCAAATCTTTAAAATCACGCCAAATTTAGAAAATTCATTAAGATTTCCTTCTAGTATTTTAAATAAGAATTTTCTCCAAATTTATAATATTGCAAAGATTAATATTTATATTTTTAATAATAAATTAAATTTCAAGATCAAATTACCACTTGTTTCGGAAAATGAGTTTGATCTATATCAGGCAACCGCAATTCCGAAACACGTCGGTTCAAATAATTATTTATTTATTGAACAGAAGTCGTCGCGAATAATGATCAAAAAAGATTTGACTCAATATGTAACGCTGAACGATAATGAAGTTAATCAGCTCATCATTGTTGATAATAATCAGTTCATTTGGGAAATCAACAAACCCATATACAATTTAAGAGATGGAAAAAATTGTGAAAGTGAAATGTTTCTTTCGAAAGGGCAAATCCCAGATTGTTGCAAGACAAAATTTTTAAAACTTAATCACACTTTATTTTTCAACTTACACTCTGCAAATACGTGGGGATTTGTCAGTCCTGGAAGAGAAATCATTAGTATTTCTTGTAGAAATACGAGAAATATTACTGAGATATCAGGAACAGGACTGATAAGCCTTGCGGATGGATGTAAGTTAGTTAACCATGAAATTACGCTTCGAGCTAAATCTAAATTTCAAAATATAGTTACACATAATTTTATGAATAAAATAAATGTATCTGGGATTGAACTGAAAATTGGAAACATTTCACTTGACACAGTTCCAAAGTATTACAGATTTTCGAATAGTATCAATAATGATGAGCTGTTAAAGCAGTTTGCAAGAAATATAGAACAATTTAAAAGAGAACAAGAAGCAGCAATACCACACACTAGTAGCAACTCTAAATATGTATACATTTTAATTATAATATCAATAGTTGTAGTGGTATTGCTAATAGCTTGCATAATAACAAAGCGCACAACTCAACAGAAAAGTAACACCGAGGCTAGAGAAATGCAGAATTTGACACCTAATGAAATTTGATATATTATAATGTATAGAATTTGTGTTATGAAATTTTAATTACTACATAATCATCAGAATATGTATATATTATTATACTAAAATTAATATTATTAAAATTTTTAATAATTTATATTTATTCAGAAGGGCATTAGTAATAAACCAAGGTGGCACTTTAATTGATTTTATCGAGGACGACAAAATTTTTCAAACGGAGGAACAGGCCGTAATAATAATATTTTTTTTTAATGTCTGCCAAGGGACTGTCAGACTTTTTAGGGGAAGCATCAACTGTCCTGCGCAATTGTAAACAAAAATTGTTTCTATTGCGACAGCAACAGTAAGTTTGTTATAAAATTTATTTAGTCCATAAACAGTACATTACAAAAACACCTTGTTTTATTATTAATGACCCAGATATTATAGTATATAATAGTCGAGTAGTTCTTGTAAAAGTTAGTAAAATCCCAGACACTGTAAGTGACTCTAGTTTATTAGACATTGAATGTCATATTGTTAGTGTTGTCCAATAAAGTGGTTATAATTACGGAAGAGCTTGTATTTTATTTACACCAAGTCTTCCAGCTAATACCTCTAGGAAACCACCCCCGTTCCGAGGAGACTTATCAAACCAGTACCCCGCTTATCATATATCTGTGGACGAGTTGAGCTTGGGTTGCTAGGATTACCCCTACATAGCTAGAAGGACCCAGAAGCAACCAAGTCAACAACCACGCCGTCACATTTCAGTATATGCAGAGATCACAGCCGGTATATGTGAAAAATTGGATTTTTGTGTCCTGTTCAGTGACAACCATGTGGCGGGATGACGGTAGACAAACACTCTTCGCTTTTAGTGCCTACCTTCGAAGTTTTCCGCTTTGAGACATGGTTGAGCGCATTTCTTTGCCTTATCTCCAAACTTGTAGAAATACCAGCATAATCTGTAATGTCCTCTACTGTTACTACAAACATGCGAATGACTTTTAGATCGAAAGCGTCGACGACCTCTACCTTGTTGATTACTTAACAGCATTGTCATAGTTTTCGTTAAGTCTTCAAAACGTTGTGACAATAATGCAATGTCGTTTGTAGCTTATTTAATCTCGGTTACCACAGGTGCGCTGGTGACTTTGCCAATGCTGTCGGCTATAGCGGCTAAATCCTCAACACTCATTGATTGATGTGCTTTCAAGATCTGCTGAGTGAAGGTAGGCAATCTTTGAAGCCAAAGCGTTTTTAGATATCCTTGATAAATTGTTGTGCTGGCTAACGACTTTAAAAGTCTTAGAAATTGCGATGGCTTTTTTTTTTGCTTTCCAAATTCTTCATGTTGCAGAAATCGTCTAATTTTTTAGTATTTCAAAAGCGATATCCGTCTAGTTACTTCTGTTTTTAACTTTGTGTATCGGTCGACCGGCGGTGGATTGATTATGATATCTTCAACCTCTCTAGCTAATCGTTCCTCCAGAAATGATAATATGTGTTCATATTTGCTATCTTCACTTTTTATCCGGTTTCTATTAAAATAGGCTTCGACCATAATTGCAGTTTGTCGTACCAAATTTTCGGAATTTTTCTTGCTATACCTAGTGTTACTGTTGCCCTACTTTCACTATCAGGGCCTGGCACGGCTATTTTATCTACTTGATTTTCCATTGTAAATCAACTTAATAATGCAAATTAAAACAACACTTCTAACACAAAAAAATCACTCTTAAAACACTTCACAAAAGAGTGTACAGACCTCTTTGAACTAACCTTAAAAAAAATCTCTCACAGTATTTGTAGCCGTTATCAAATCACGTCGGGTCACCAATGAAACGGTTGATAAATAAAAAGCTTTTTGATATGGTTTGCTGTTGTTTACTTGTGGAGAAACATTTTCTTTTTTTTTGAACAGCGAGCGGAACTTATGGGTTGTATGAGCTGTTGTGATTAATATCTTACAAACTACATTTATTTTATTACAGATAGTAACCCAAAAAGTCACATCTCCGTATGATAAATGTTTATTACAAACTCTGTAATAGGGCAAGTAAGGTGCAACAATGCCGGATGAGAGCTATTTTTACTTGGTTACATACTGCTATTTATATTTACAAGTGAAAATCGTTGTCACTGTTGCCTGCCAACAGGCTGCTCGAAGTTGGTATCGAACCCGGGACCTCTGAAACAAGTCCCGTCGCTCTTAACCGCTTGCCTACGGGCTAGCCCCCGTGGAGAAACATAGATACAATATTTATATTGTATTGTATATCCCCCTTTTGCTTAGGTATTCTCTATTTTATATCGGACGGAATCGGCCATCTTGATGCGTCCGCATACCAAATGGTATAGTCGCCGCATATATATGTATATATATATATATATATATATATATATATATATATATATATATATTTTATTTATATATGTGTGTGTGTATGTATTATATTATATACAAATTGTTTTGTACTACTTTTATGTTTTGAATATCATATACAAAGACCAAGCCATTCTAACAATTTGCAGACTTAATTATCATTTCGACGTTTTTTTATTTTCACATATGTTCTAACATTTTCTTGAATTCGATCACGATTACACCTGGAATAAGATAAAATATATTAATATATTATAGCAATATTTCCGAAATATATTGATTTTTATCTCATTTAATATTAATCATAATAAATGTAATTACTTAGTTTTCAACAAATAAACATTTCAGGCATGGTCATTTATACGACAGATTATTATTTGGTTGCATTTTCATTCATTGTGCTCAATAAAAACTCATATTTTCTAGAACACAATCACAGTAAAATCTGAAATAATTTAGAATACAGTAAATATAAAATTTTAACATTAATTTAAAGCAGTACAATTATAGTTTTTAACTAAAACAAAAAACTGTAGATGAAAATATGAACATCAAAAATTCAAAACCTATAATAAATTACTTAAAAAATCTGCATTTAATAAATTTATTAATATTTTCATTTATCTTTTAGCAAATCCATTTTTGCCATGTAATAGTTATTATATTACAGCTGATTTTGAATCCATTTCAATTTGATCCATCTAGAATATATAAAATACACCATTGTTTACTAAATATGTATGTTAACTTATATAATATAAGTCATGAATATAATTACGTACTTTAAATCTGTAACGCAAAATTAGGTTGTTTGACCGCTTGATATTAATTATAAACTGTTCACAAAACATTTTTATATTCAATTATCGTGTGATGCCATAGTTTGTTATATTAATCACTAAATAAAATATTCACTAAAAATTCACGCACTATTTATTTTCAGGCTCACTATTTATGATGAATAAATATTTTTCAACATTATAATAAATACTATTTTTTTTTTATTTATTATTTTAGACAATCAGAAGACAAAGTTTCTATTAGCCTATGTGATAAATTATATTTGGCGTTTAGAGGTCTCCTCCATTGAATTATTCTATAGCTGTCTGTCTATAATTTAATATTGCAGGTCCTTTGGCGATTTCTTCTTGAGTCTTCTTGTTTGAACCATTTTGTTGATAATTTGTATTTCAGCATAATCTGTAACGTTCAAATGATCATCAATTTTGTTGTGATAAGAACAGCTCCGGGTCTTTATAATTTCATTTACAGTTTTAATTTCCAGGTCCCTGTGGATGGTCTCATTAGTTACGTACCAAGGCACATCTACCATTGCCCTTAATACTTTGTTCTGGGTACGCTGTATAATTTTTATGTTTGATGCACTTGCACATCCCCATAATTCAATTCCGTAGCTCCATATTGGTACTAGTACAGTTTTGTATATTAAAGTCTTGTTTGCGTATGACATTTTCGATTTTCTGCCAATTAGCCGGTACAGTTGTTTGAATTTTTTCATTGTTTGTTTGCTTTTTTGTTTGATATCGGGATCCCATGTGAGTCTACGGTCTAGATGAAGCCCTAAATAATTAATGCTGGTACTAGGAGGAATTTCGATGTTATTTATAATTACGGCCTCACAGTTTTGAGTTATCGTTGTAAACGTGATATGTTTTGATTTGTCTTCATTTATACTTATTTTCCATTCTTTCAGCCATTCTTCAAGTGCGAATAGATGTTCTTGTAAGTTTAGAGATGCGATTACTGGATCTTGATGTGTTGCCATGATCATTGTATCATCTGCGAATGTACCCGTAATTGTGTTGTTATGTGTTGGTAAGTCGTGTGTATATATTGTGTATAAAATTGGTCCTAATACACTACCCTGTGGTACTCCCGATTTTATTAGATGAAAATCTGATACTGCATCTCTTACTCTTGTCCTTCAGTATTTTACATAATTGATTTGGTAAGCATTTTTTAATTTTGGCTATCAGCCCATCATGCCACACTCTATCGAATGCTTGTTTTACGTCGATGAATACCGCAGAGCAATACTCACTGTCTTCAAAAGCTTTGTGAATGGTTGAAGTTATCCTATGAGCCTGTTGTGTAGTGGAGTGAAATTGTCTAAAACCAAATTGATGATCTGGTATCGCGGTAAGATTTTCTTGGATTCTTACTAGTAATATTTTTTCCAATAGTTTAGATATAACCGGTTGAAGACTAATTGGTCTGTATGAATTAGCCATATGACTAGGTTTACCTTGTTTTTGTAACATTATTACTTCAGAGTTCTTTAGGTCCTTTGGCCAATATCCCAAACGTCGTACTCCATTGAATATACAGTCGGTCAAGTAAGAGCGTGGTCGGGTTAATTTATAAAAATAATTATTTTATGAAACTTTAATATTTATATATGCATTGTATACGTTAAAAGCAAGGATGCAATTTTAGTCAATATGTGTCCTGTCACCACCGGAGTCGACAATTGCCTGGCATCTCCGACGCCTGCTTTTTACTAATTTAACGGATTATTTTAGTCCGACGGCTCGTATTTTAATTTAACGGCTCGATGAGGGCAGTACGTGCTCATATACAACTTTCATCAGTGAAAATGACATTTTCAAAATCTCTAACAATATTTTCATGTGCTCAAGCGGAAAAGAAGCACATGTTTTTCAGTCGTCAGAGGCTTCTCCGTTGTGTTGCGCCATTTCAGATCATGAATACGAAGAAAGGTTCAGATAGTTTTTTAGATATTTTTGTAGATATTTCTAAACATTTTGCCATTAATTTTGCTCGTCCTTGCTGCAGTGTTAAAGCAGGATTCCGCAAATACCCATTCACTGTTCTTTTTTCTTCTTTTTTATTTGAATCACGTTCTGATAAATCATCGACTTTTTTAGCAACTTTATATAGGTGTATCGAATTCTGTACAAATGCCTTCAACTTTCTCATATATTTAGCAGCAGCTGATTGCTACATTTGGGTACCTTTTAGGTGCATGCAAAAGGGCGCAGCCTCGTAGCGCGACGCGTAATTTAGCACTCATGGCGTTTAACGTAATTTTTTCTCAAAAGATCAACTGCAACTAAACCTTTTTTGACAATGCATCAAGGACAAAGCTTCACTTTATTGGCTCACGAAAGAATTAGACCGAAATCTTTCATTAACTGTCGTTAAAGTCGACCACGCTCTTACTTGACCGACTGTAATAGGTTGTCAAATATCTCCCTTCCGCCTTTTTGTATTATAAACTAAGAGCAAAAAAGCGGAAGGGAGATATTTGACAACCTAATATAAGTTAGCATTATTAGATCTTTTCTTGGCAGTTCTTTCAAAATTTTAGCATCCAATCGATCAATTCCTGGACATTTCTTGTTATTTAAGAGTGAAATTTGTCTCTTAATTTCTTTTGGTGTAACCTGTTTAATGTTTTCAGTAGTGCCTTTTATCTCATTAACTTCATCAGATACTCGCGGTTGTTGACTATTTTCATTTGGAGTAAATACGTTTCTTAGATAGTCCGCAAACATATTCGCATTTTCTTGATCACTCCTGGCCCATGGTCCTTCCGAATCTAATCTTATTGCCGAGTTAGTTGTTATAGGTCTTCTAGTTTTTTTAATTAGTGTCCAAATCGTGTTATCATACCTGTTAAGATTAGCAATATAGTTCATTATGCCAATTTCTCTCCACCGTTTTAATTCATGTTTAAGTTTTCTTGCCAAATTATTGTATATTGTTTTGTCGTGCTGGTTATGACTTTTTTGCCAGACATTTCTTGCCTTTCGTTTATCCTTTATAAGCTGCCTAATTTCTATTGGTACGTCGATTTCCAGTTTATGTTGCGCTAGTTCTGGTGTGGCAATCCTAGCAGCTTGTTGAAGAGTACTTATAAACTGTTCAGTTATTTCGTCGAGATCGTTTTCACTTTTAATTTTTACTTTAAGGTCTATTTTTAAATCAATTACATTTCTGAAACACTCCCAATTTGTTTTGTGGTTGTACAGTTTGCGTTGTACCTTCCGTTTTATTACATTAGTACTTAGGGTCAGAAATATGGGCGTATGATCCGAAGATAAGTCTTCATTACTTTCTATATCAATATAATTACTTGAAATATTTTTTGTTATAAAAAAATCTAGCAGATCCGGTATCTTCTGTATGTCTGTTGGCTAGTAGGTGGGACTCCCAGTTGTTATTATGGTATATGGTGACGCCACCATGACTATTACATGCGTCGATAATAATAATATAGTCGCCATCTCGGGGTTGCAATATGTCAACCGATTTATTTCTTTCTAATCCAGACTACCTGCCTCTTTCCTCCCAAAACCTTAGACTTCCGACATGTGGTCAGTCTTTTTTTCTAGTTGATTCCGAGTGCAGTTCCGCGTTCAATTCGCTTCCAGTTCCATAAGTACGCTTTCAGCCTGCTTTCCTTCTTTGGTTCAGTTTTGAGTTTCCTTCCGAGTCAGTCGAGTTTAGAAGTTTTGTTGAGTTTCCTTTTATTGTTCAAAGTGAGGTCATCTTTTAGTTTGTTATTATCATAGAAGAAGAACGTTTTTTAGTTTCAAATACAGTCCATATCCAGTCCAAGAATACCAGCCATCCGTGTGGTCTGCTAATCGAATCAAGGCCACACCACATTTTGGTCCTTCGAGCCGGATCTCAATTAAGATTGAGAGTTTCTACAAGTTGCCGATTCAGAATCTAAGTACTAATTTACAAGTATATATTTATTTGCATTTACCGGATATCGAGGTGATTTTTTACTAACATCGATCGCTCTATCCAAATTAGATACCAATTTACAGGAAAAATTTGAAAATTATTTTCAGGGCGAATATCCTTCCTATAAAGAATTATTACAATTCATAAATAAAGTGCAAAAAGGTCAAAGTTATATTTATGATTTGCGCGAGAAGATTTCGAAAACCCACATTTCTCATTCGTTGATAACCAGCAATGTCAAATCGCTTCAATGTTACTTATGCAACGAAAGCCATATTATTTTTAAATGCTCGCAATTTCTAGAATTATATATCAATGACAGATGGTCAGCAATTAGGAGATTGAATCTTTGTTCGAATTGCCTGGGTCATAAACGTAACAGTCCGTGTCATTCTAAGAAAACATGTCTGTATTGTAATACCAAACATCATACTTTTTTACATTCAAATAATTGTCTTGACAATACAAAACAATTTCCAACAGATATTCATTCCAAAAATTCAAAGCAAAAAATTTCCGATTCCAATCCAAGTAATACTTTATGCGTTGTAAATGGATTAGATTTATCACATTATATAAATCTTATGCCGACAGCAACTGTTTATGTTTTGGCAACAGGTATTAAAACTAGTCCGTTACGTGTCATTATTGATACCGCAAGCGATCGCAACTATGTGACTGAGTCAATCTGTAAATCAGCGCAACTAGAGATAACACCGATCGAGGCTCAAGTCATTTCTATAGGTAACTCTTCGCAAAAAATTACGGGCATGGCAAATTTTATTATTATGTCGAATGATTGTTCCTTTCAAATGTCTGTATGTGCCTATGTAATTCATGAAATTGTCAAACCACAACCGACCATTAAAATTCCCTTCGATTCCATTAATAAATTTTTATCTTTACAACTGGCGGATAATAAATTTTTCATTCCTCAAACTGTTAATGGAATCTTGGGTTGTGATATATTTAATGCTATTATTATGTCAAATCACATAAAAACCGTCGATTTACCTATCGCATTGGATACAAAATTGGGTTATGTAATAATGGGATCTCTTCCAAATGTTACACCGCCTGATTCAAGTTCGACAAATCTATGCACGATTGAACATGATTCCTTATCTAAACAAATGAAAACATTTTTTTGAGTTAGAAGATGTACCTGACATGATTGTTTCGGAAAACGATTATTGCGAACAGTTCTATATGTCCACCACAGTACGGAATTTCGATGGACGTTACGTGGTCGCATTACCATTCTGTAACAACGCTAATGTAAATTTTCAGAAATCATATGAACTCGCGCATAAACGTTATTGTATTTTAGAACAAAAATTTCGGAAATCTTTTGAATTCTATAAACAATATTCAGAAGTAATTCAAGATTATTTACAAAAAAAAACACATGTCATTTTTAGGCCATGTAAATGATTCCGCAGCCAATGAAGGGTATTATATTTCACATTTTGCCGTGATTAAAGACAGCTCATCCACACCGTTACGAATTGTATTTGATGCATCAGCAAAGAATGCTGAATTTCCTTCCCTGAATGCCAACCTATTTTCCGGGCCAAAGCTACAGTCTAACATTATCACAATTCTTCTTAACTTTCGTTTTGGCGAAATTGCGTTAACGGCCGATATTAAACAGATGTACAGAAATATATTAATTCGTGATCAAGATAGACGATTTCAAAGGATACTTTGGAGATTTTCTCCGGAAGATCCCCTCGGCATTTATGAATTAAACACTGTCACGTTTGGTATTACGTCATCTCCTTTTCATGCGTTACGCACTATTAAACAACTAGCTAAAGATGAGAGCAAAAATTACCCCTTAGCCACTGATATAATTCAAAATGATATTTATATCGACGACGTGGTTACTAGTGCAGACACCGTCGAAATCGCAAAACAACTTTACGTTCAATTTTCGAGTTTGTTCCGTTCCGCGCGTTTTGAACTAGCGAAGTGGGCTTCGAATGATCGTCTAATGTATAAACAATTTGAATCACACCATAAAACACAAATTAATTTTTCACAAACAATCTCTGAATTTGATACTTCCGTTAAAGTATTGGGATTGAGATGGGATCCAATTCAAGATTGTTTTAAATTTAATATCAACCTTTTCCATCAAAATTGGACAAAACGTCATATATTATCCACCATTGCTCGTATTTGGGATCCTTTAGGTTTTATTACGCCTGTTACCATCAAATTCAAAATGATCATGAAAGAACTATGGTTATTAAAATTGGATTGGGATGAGCCATTACCTTCCTCATTAGTTGCAACATGGCTTAGTATTTATAATCAACTTCCAGAATTAATTAATCTTTCCATTCCTCGATTTGTAGGTACCAAAAATTATATTCGTTGTTCTCTTTACGGTTTTGCGGATAATTCAGAAAAGCCTTTTTATTTCAAAATCAAAAATTACTCCAATTAAAGTTCAAACTTTAGCTAGGTTGGAGTTGTGTGCGGCGCATTTATTGGCAAAATTATTATCCTTTGTCATATCTTCCAATCATCATTCTTTATGTATCGAAGAAATATATGGTTTTACGGACTCGATGATTGTGCTGCATTGGTTAACAGGTCCAGCTCATAGATGGAAAACTTTTGTCGCAAATAGAGTAACGAAAGTTCAAGATTTACTTCCTTCTGCCAAGTGGTATCATATTCCTTCCGAGGCAAATATTGCCGATTGTGTTTCTCGTGGTTCATTACCAATTACATTGCTTAATAATAGTAATTGGTACACAGGTCCCTCATGGCTTTACTCTCAAAGAAGTCATCGGTCCATACGTTCTACGTTAGATTCCATGCAAAATGTTCCAGAAGAAAAGGTTTCCTCTTGCTTAGTGGTAAACTCCTGTAAAAATGATCTATACGAATTCACTTCCACTATATCATCATGGGCCAGACTATGCAGAATATTTGTATTTGTTTTACGTTTCTGCAAAATTATTCCATCTAGAAATGAAATAATAATCAACAAAGCCGAATTAACTATAATCAAACTTATCCAACAAATCTATTTTTTCGAAGAAATTGATTGTTTGAAAATGAATAAGTTTCCTAAAAGGTATCGGACTCTACGACTATTTTTACATGACGAGTTCTTAAGAGTTGGTGGACGTTTAACATATGCTAACCTGAATTTTGATCATAAATTTCCCTTGCTTTTACCCAAAAAGGATCACGTGATAAATTTAATAATTGATTATTATCATGAGAAACATTTACATGCTGGTCCACATTTACTCACTTCCATTCTTCGTCAAAGATACTGGATTTTGTCCATTCGCAGTATTGTACGCCAACGTATTCATAAATGCAATAAGTGCTTTAGGAGTAATCCTAAATCCTTTACTCCTATTATGGCTGATTTACCTTCTCCTCGTGTTATGGAAGCAAAACCTTTTCAGCACACCGGTACTGACTATGCTGGTCTGGTATATTTGTTTATTTATTTGTTTTTCCACAAAAACAATACATATTGAACTTGCCTCCGATTTAACAACTTCGACGTTTTTAAATTGTTTTAAGCGCTTTATTTCACGAAGAGGTCCAGTTTCTTGTCTGTATTCAGATCGCGGAACAAATTTCGTTGGTGCGAAATCAGAACTGAAAGATATATTTCAGCTTATTAACTCAAAAACATTTAGTGCATCATTAAACTCCGAACTTTACAAGCATAATATCAATTGGTCTTTCAATCCGCCAGCCGCACCCCACTTCGGGGGTTTGTGGAAGTCCAACATAAAATCTATAAAAGCGCATTTATATCGAGTAATAGGCGAACAAATTCTTACTTACGAGGAATTAAATACCGTGTTAATCCAAATTGAGGCGCTTCTCAATTCTCGACCATTATGTTGGATGAGTTCAGATCCAAGTGATCCTCAACCTCTTACGCCAGCTCATTTCCTCACTTTGACTCCCTTAAACATCCTTCCATCAAAAAACATATTGCAAATAGATTTACCGACGCAAAAACAATTAATTGACAAAATAATACAATCTTACTGGAAGAGATGGCATTTTGAATATTTAAGTCATTTACAATCACGTCAAAAGTGGAACACCCCTTCTCTCCCGGCTAAAAAGGGTATGTTAGTTCTAATCAAAAATGAAAATTTGCCTCCTCTTCAATGGTCCATGGGGGTTATTGAAGACGTTTTTCCTGGAAAAGACGGAGAGGTGCGGACAGCTTTGGTAAGAACCAGGGCTACGTTATTGAAACACCCTGTAGTAAAGCTCTGCCTCCTACCTACACAGTAATATGGTGAGGAAATATGTTTTTTTTTATATTTGCAAACGATATAAAAAAGGCTAATGCTTTTATTTGTTACCTTTCAATTAATTCCTTTCTTTTAGCTTTTACCATTATATGTAGTAACTTTATCAGTAACTTGCTTCTATTCAGAGGAATCGCATGACAACTCAATCACACTCAAGAGCAGCAGAATGTTATTTGCTCAGTTGTTCTCACAACTTTTGATAATATTCAAAAATCTGTATATTCAAGAATATCGAATGCTATGAATCATCATAATATTGTAGTTATTGTGAAAATGCCTTTAATTTGGAAATGAATACGGCCCCATAGTGGACACACTCCAAATCCAAACTGGTTGTTTCAAATCATGCTGGTTACTCAAAAATAAACTACAACCATCATCAACAAATCCACGAAACAAGGTCAATGAAATTTTAATTCCTATTCAACATAAAGGCATCTTATATATGGCAATTGTTAATTCCACCAAGACAAATTCTCATGTGTTCCGAAAACAAGCATGTATGATGCAAACCTAAAATACTTTCCAGTGGTGCTATATGCAAGTCTCATGGAAGTTATATCTATTAGAATATTTTAAAATCATTTGCTATAATAGCAGAAAAATGAAATTTGGCAGCATTATTACAGCAAGATACTGAGCAACTATAATGTATTTTAAACAAATAACAAGGTTACTGCTTTCCTGTCAAGATTACTTATCCTTAATATTGATTCTGATTAGTGAATATAGAAGCATTAGATATTCCGTCAAAACTTAACTTACTTCCTAGATTCAATTAGGAATCGACATGTTATTTCTTCACCATCTCTCATGTGCTTTATTTTCGTATAGTTTGACTAATGGTTTTGATATTTCCATTTATATTTTCTTGTATTTAAAAGGTACCCTTTTCGCCCGGGGAAGAAATGGTGACGCCACCATGACTATTACATGCGTCGATAATAATAATATAGTCGCCATCTCGGGGTTGCGATATGTCAACCGATTTATTTCTTTCTAATCCAGACTACCTGTCTCTTTCCTCCCAAAACCTTAGACTTCCGACATGTGGTCAGTCTTTTTTTTCTAGTTGATTCCGAGTGCAGTTCCGCGTTCAATTCGCTTCCAGTTCCATAAGTACGCTTTCAGCCTGCTTTCCTTCTTTGGTTCAGTTTTGAGTTTCCTTCCGAGTCAGTCGAGTTTAGAAGTTTTGTTGAGTTTCCTTTTATTGTTCAAAGTGAGGTCATCTTTTAGTTTGTTTTCATCATAGAAGAAGAACGTTTTTTAGTTTCAAATACAGTCCATATCCAGTCCAAGAATACCAGCCATCCGTGTGGTCTGCTAATCGAATCAAGGCCACACCAGTATAGTTTTTCTCATATATTAACTCTGCTAGTTATTTACCTTTTGGAGTCGTAAGTCTTGAGCCCCATATTATATTTTTAGAGTTGAAGTCACCACCAACTATAAATTTATTTCCTAATGTTTCAAAATATTCTTCATAATCGTTTTTCTTTAGATTATATCGTGGAGGGCAATAGATGGCTGAAACAATCATATTGTGTTCGAAACTTTTTATGTTAACTGATGTTGCCTGTATATGGTTTTGTTGATATTTCGCTAACTCCTAGTGTTCTATTGATGATTTTATTAGAATACCAGCCCCAGCGTGTGCTGTGTTGTCAGGATGATTAGTACCATAAAAGTTGTAGAATGGAATTTTTATGTATGAAGACTCTGTGAGATGAGTTTTGCTTATTAATAAGATGTCAATCATTTGTATTTGAAGAAACGTAGTTAATTCATTTAAATGATTTAGAATACCATTTTCATTCCATTCAGCAATCCGCAGTGAGTTAGCCATTATTTCTTAGCCAAAATAGTGAGCATCTGCATGATCATATTATTTTGTTCCATAAGTTGTTTACACATATCTCTAAAACTGTTCATAAAATCCTGTAGTACCGTACTTGTTTCGGGCCCGCTGGTTGCGTTTCTTTGTTGATTTCGGATAACTTCCGAGTAGCTCATGTGATTTGTGTTTCTGATGTTAATATTTTGACGACTTGTGTTTGGATCATGAATATTTCTCGTATCATGTGATTTTTTTGTTGTATATGTTTTCTTGTAAGCAGTGGAGTACGCGGCCTTGTATTCTTCGCAACCTCTGTAATTTGAGGGGTGATATTTACCACAAAGTGCGCACGTAGCAGGCGTACTTTTTGGTTTTACGCAAATTTTTGAGTTATGATATTCTCCACATTTGACACAAGCAAATGGTCGATTGCAATAAGTTTTGCAATGACCATAATTTTGGCATCTTGTGCATTGTATTAATTCTTTTCTCTTTTTGGGCGCTTCAATTACTACAATATGGTTCAATAACTTTGTGATATTGTAAATTTCCTTGTTATTATCAGAGGGTTCTAAATCAACAAAAAACATGTTGAGTGGCTTTTTGGTTATATACGATCTCATATTTATTATATTTCTGACCTTGAGATTTTTTTGCTCTAGTTCCGTTTTTATTTTGTTGATATCGTATGTATGATGGATATTTTTGAGTACCACTCTGTATGCACTTTCATTTTTAAGTTGTTAAGTATGATAAACAGTACCTTTTGTTTTGAAAAAGTTTATAAGCAGCTTGTATTGCTCGGGCTGGTGAACATTTATTTTCACTGTATCGTCCGACATTGATTTTGTATAATATTGTTCTCTGTTTATTACACTATTAATATCAGATACCATATCAGAAAAATTATTTACGTTATAGGGGGTGGCCTTGTAGTTTTCTCGGTGTTATCAGTTTGTGTTTTTGTTGTTTCGGGCGGATGACCTTTGTTTGTTTTTAATGCATCGAACCTGTTTCGAGTCGGCGTTATGTTTACATTTTCGACATATTTATTAGCCGATGTGCGTCTGCGTATGCTGCCTGGTTCTATTGTTTGCCAAGAAGTTAACGGAACTATTTCGTCCATAATCGTATCGTCTGATTGATTTTTTTCATTAATTGAACTATTAGTTTTCTGATTGATGATTACTTGTTTACTGCCTGGTTCTATTGTTTGCCAAGAAGTTGACGGAACTATTTTGTCCATAATCGTATCTTCTGATTGGTTTTTTCCATTAATTGAACTATTAGTTTTCTGACTGATGATTACTTGTTTAATATATTCATTGTCCATCGTCGACGTATCATGAAGAATAATGATAGTTTCAACTAACGGAGGGATAGAATAAGTTATATTTTCTTGATTTTGCATATTTTTAATAAAATTATTCACCTATTTACAATTAAATGCCCCCCCTAAAAGGAGCATTTGTTGTACGAAACACTGTATCACTACACTGGATATTTGATGATTAGCATTCACACCTGTTGTTTACGTAACACTATTGCGCACTATTGAATTTCAGCTTCGATCCGGTCGGGTCGGCTGCTCGAGCTCAACTAGAAATACTAAATTCAACAAAAATTGCTAAATGCACAGCGAAACAAATTTCACTCTACAGAGAAATGCGATAGTCTGCCTGTGCTTAGTTCGATGGTGTAGCATTATTAATCATAGGGCGATTCTAACAGGTTTTGTTGTTTTATGCTTTTTAAGATGGTGTATCATTTTATGTTACGTAGCATACGCTCATTAATTTGTATTTATTAGTTTTTATATCTGTGAAACGTTAATTATAAAATATTCAAAACTAAATTGATAAAACTGCTGTTAATTATAATTATATCAAATATGTTTATATTCATAAAATTTTAAATGTTTAGATATATTATTAATTTTTTTCTGAATTATATTAAATAAATTTTATCTTCACAAAACAAAATTAATATTTCACCTATTTTATTCTACGTTTAGGGCTTATAGATACTTTCTTTCTTTAAGAACTAACCAACAAACATTTTTTTAATCACACTCTTTTTCTATGTAAAAAATAGAAATTTGAAAGAAAACTTCTTTTGCCTTTAAAACAATTTTTTAATTAAACTTTTAAAATTTTTACCTCTAGTAGCCGTACTGTTCTGATCAGTGCATCAATAAAACTAGTTGGTTTGGTATTTAGCCTTGAGGCAAGTTACATGAACTTCCCGATATGTGTAAATAATCGACTTAATAAAAAAAAATGTGTAAATAATATACTTTATCAATCCTACTTTGAAAAAAAACGATAATAATTTTAGCAAACTTTGACGAATTTGTAAAATTAAACTACTTGTCGTAAGGCCATAATATTACAGTAAGTTCTATAAGACCATGATGTATATCGCCAAAAAAAGTTCCATGAAAATCGGCTTAATTTTTTTTTTCAACAGTTTATTACAAGAAAACGGCTCGGTAGATTGTCACCTAAAATTAATCAGTATCATTCCCAACTAATATCTTTCGAACAGTTTTTGATTTTTTAAAATCGGTTCGGTAGGATGAGCTTAAATGTCGACGAAAATTTAACACTTTTTTTCAACAGTTAATTACAAGAAAACGGCTCGGTAGATTTTCACCTAAAATTAATCAGTATCATTCCCAACTAATATCTTTCGAACAGTTTTTGATATTTTAAAATCGGTTCGGTAGGATGAGCTTAAATATCGACGAAAATTTACCACTTTTTTTCAACAGTTAATTACAAGAAAACGGCTCGGTAGATTTTCATCTAAAATTAATCAGTATCATTCCCAACTAATATCTTTCGAACAGTTTTTGATATTTTAAAATCGGTTCGGTAGGATGAGCTTAAATATCGACGAAAATTTACCACTTTTTTTCAACAGTTAATTACAAGAAAACGGCTCGGTAGATTTTCACCTAAAATTAATCAGTATCATTCCCAACTAATATCTTACGAACAGTTTTTGATATTTTAAAATCGGTTCGGTAGGATGAGCTTAAATATCGACGAAAATTTAACACTTTTATTCAACAGTTAATTACAAGAAAACGGCTCGGTAGATTTTCACCTAAAATTAGTCAGTATCATTCCCAACTAATATCTTTCGAACAGTTTTTGATATTTTAAAATCGGTTCGGTAGGATGAGCTTAAATATCGACGAAAATTTAACACTTTTTTTCAACAGTTAATTACAAAAAAACGGCTCGGTAGGTTTTCACCTAAAATTAATCAGTATCATTCCCAACTAATATCTTTCGAACAGTTTTTGATTTTTTAAAATCGGTTCGGTAGGATGAGCTTAAATGTCGTCGAAAATTTAACACTTTTTTTCAACAGTTAATTACAAGAAAACGGCTCGGTAGATTTTCACCTAAAATTAATCAGTATCATTCCCAACTAATATCTTTCGAACAGTTTTTGATTTTTTAAAATCGGTTCAGTAGGATGAGCTTAAATGTGGACGAAAAGTTTTTTTGAATTACAAAGAAACGGTATGTCAGATCGTTGCACAAAACTGACAAACGATAGTCCTCACCGAAATACATCAAATGGCTTTTAAATTTCTAAAATCGGTTCAGGCGTTTTTGAGAAAACGTCGATCAAAAGTCTAATTTTGACAAATGCCAAAAAGACCATACTGATTTTTGCAAACTTTGACGAACTTTTAAAGCTGAACCAGTAATATTTCAGTATGATCTAGAAGACTATGGTATCTATCGTCAAAAAAATAATCATAAAAATCGTCGAAATTTTTTTTTTTAAAACTTTATTACAAGAAAACGGCCCGGCCGATCTCTACCAAAAACTAATCAGCACGATTCCCAACCAATATCTTTCGAACGGTTTTTGAATTTTCAAAATCGATTCAGAATTGCGGGCTAAAACGTAGACGAAAAATTTTTCACTTTTCTACCATTTATAAAGAAACGGCTTGGCCGATCGTCGCACAAAACTGACAAACAATAGTTCTCGTCGAGATACATCGAATGGCTTTTAAATTTTTGAAATCGACCCAGCCGTTTTCGAGAAAACGTCGATTTACGGCAAAAAATCTATTCACATACACACACACACACACATACTTTTTCCAAATTTGGTCTCATTCGATTCCGAATGGCTTGAAACGTCGAAACATAAAATTAGCGAATCGGATTTTTTGGTGAAAACATAAACTTCTCCTTCGGGAAGTTAATAAAATAATATTTATCCAATCAACAAAATTAGTGAGCTGTGTAATTTTGGAAGGGCACCTAAAAAGTGTAATAAAATTATACAGTGCAATTCCAGTGTTATTAATTAATCATGCAAAACAGCAAAGAAAATAGTCCAACTATTCCAATTGTACATACAATAAAAATACTGAACAACACCTCGCAAACTAATAGTGCATACGTGCAAAACCATTTGATTAATAAACATAAAAACATTAATTGCCAATCATTTGAAACTGTTAATCACATGGAAATAGTACAAGTTATTCAAACAGCAACCTGGCAGATAATCGAAACTAACGACATCAAAAAACACTAACAGGTCATATTGAAAACAACAGCATTATAAAAACATCGAACCAGTTAAATGTTTTCGCGACAAGTAACCCGGCGACCCAAGCCGATAACACAATAGAAGCACCGAGCCTTTCGACCTCGCAAGCCGATAACAGGAATAATGTTCAAAGACCACCACCGATTTTAGTATACAACGTAGACAATTTCGCTGACATGACACGCGATATCAACACAATAACAAAGAGGAATCAGTACACAACAAAATAAATGCACTACGATATGGTGGAAATAAACGTCGAAAACCGGAGCAATTTAAATTGTTCATACACTTTTTTAAATCAAAATGCGTAGTGTATCATGCCTACCAAATTAAATATGAAAGAGCCTACAGAGTAGTTATAAAAAATATTCACCAAACAACCGATACTGACGAAATTAACACTGCGCTAGAAAATTTAAACTACAAAATGAGAAACATTGTCAATGTCTTGCAACACAAGACTAAATAATCATTAAACATGTCTTTCGTAGGTTTGGAGCTTTCAGAGAATAATACCACAATTCATAAACTGAACAAACTTTTAAATCAAATTGTAACAGTGGAATCTCCCAGAAAAAGATTTGGTATTATTCAATGCACAAGGTGCTAATTATATGGATACTGTAAATCCTATTGTAACATACCATTTGTCTGCGTAAAATGCGGCGACGATCATGAAACTCCAAAATGTAAAAGTAAAATTAAAAAACACTCTAGCCACATGCGCCTTGTGCGGAGGCCCACACCCGGCAAACTATAGAGGATACGTTACATAAACAAAACTAGTGCCACACTATTACAAAACAGTTCAAAACACTTTCAAAAAAGCAACACAAGACCACGATCAAATCGTACTAAAGTCTCGAACCACATGAGTTATTCGAAAACTCTGAAAAATCAAAAGAACGTCGGACACAATGCAACAGAAATAGAATCAACATTACATGAATTTTTAAGTACATTCAAAGATATGTTCAAACAACTTATGGAACAGAACAATATGATTTTCAATATTGTGACGGATTAAAAGGGTTGATACTCCCCTTTCTTAGGGGGTATGCAACGACTGCCTAATATTACATCTAGCGTTGCATCCCCAACGGAAGGGTTACACCAACTCCTAAACCCGACTTCTATAACCACCCTGTAATTACCTGTGGAAAGCCAACTAACTACGCGAATGAAACAGAATGTACTTTAGCTTATTTAATCATTACTAATTATTACAGGTGTAACGGCATGACAATACCTACGTACTGTCATGCCCTTTGCCTAAAACCTAACGTACTCATAAATCTTTATTAATTACTAACGTAAAACGGTATCAACGGAGTAACGATAACGACGGAGGACGGAAGGAATAGCTTTTAAAACAATAATACATCTGACCTTTGCTGGAACGGGTTCTCCTCTCCTGGCACAACACACACACCACTATACACAACGCGGGTCCAGCGCCTGGCGCTTAGACCCACTGACCTCTTCAGAGGATGATACAATTCTTAATGAGCCTCTTCGACCCTCAAACTGGACTTTATATTGCAGGGACCCTAGTAGACGTAAGTGGGAGGGTACCATTGCACTGGTGGTTATGCAACCATTTTGACGACAATACCAGTTGTCGTTACACGCCCCCCTGTCACACTAGAGCCGGCCTCGGCTCTTAAATCCAGAGTTGAAAGTATTGCCATCTCCTGATTTTTTTCGGGTTGTTCCGGTGTTCTTCCTAGGGTCCTGTTTTGCCCGTTGGTCCTCGTCTTTGGGTTGGCTAGTTTAACTTGGTTGGCTTTGCTCAAGTGTGAGCCTTGGCTGCTAGACGACGATTGTAGTTGTGGTTGTGTGCTGGCCATCCTTTAGGCGTTGTGGTTCCGGTCAGATATTCCTTGAGTCCTGGTAAGCTATTCCCCCTTTGTTTACAAACTCAAAACACGTAGCAGCTAGTAAACATAAACTTATTTATACAAAGGTCTGATAAAACAAATACATCAACATCATTAATACCAAAAAAAACAAAAACAAAATCCTTCGGTAACACAAAAATTACCATACAAAAATATGTCCGTTTGCTTAAAACTATCTTACCCTATTTCGTTCTCAAAGAAACCATGTTAGGAAAAACGGTACTCAGCAAATACAAAAAAAGACTAGACTTAGAAAAAAAAGTAGTTATATAACGCAGACTAACAAAAAACAAAAACTTAATAATAAAAAAAAATATATTCGAAGTACAATCGCTTTTCGTACAATTTTTCGTAACACGTTTCCTTGAAACGCAATCTTATCCTATGTGCGTGTGCTGTCACCTATTTTCTTGGTTGTAGTATTAGAATTAGTGGAATAACCGTAGCCCGAATTATAAATTAGTTCGCCAGAAACCATGAGCCCGATGATATGGACAATCTTTTACTGCGTAACGCGCGGAAAATCTTTGAGAGAAAAAAAACAAAACTAATATGACAATAGACAAGAAACAAAAATAACCATCAATTTATAAAATTCAATTATTTAAATAACTAGTTTACTTTTACGGACGCGACGTTTACTGTAATTCAGCCTCTACTGGTGTGATTGCCCCCCAAATACAAGACCACAGATGGGGGCTAGGATCTAGTTTTCCTTCATTGCTCCCCCCGCAGAGCCCCATACCAATAATAATATCTCTAGACCGACCGTCTATGCCCACCCAAAAACAAATGGCACTTACACTTAACACCTATGTAAGCGTGACACACCTGGGGTTCCTCAGCCCGGCACAAAAGTACCCCAAATTGCCCCCTTGACGGGAGATGGCGTGCTGCGACCTATGTCGCCATCCCGGTCTTCGCTGAAGGTACCTTCACAACCATATTCCATAATAATCCATAATACATAATAATTCACATAATAATTCGACGGCTGCGGGGTTGATTAAGGGCGGTTTCCCCGATTGAAACCGTACGCGTCCATCGATTCGGACATCTCAATGGTCCTCGCTCGTGGACTACTGGGCCCAGCTTTCAACTCATATATATAACCATAAAACAAAAGCGTAAATCCGATATGGCGTCCCGATATAAGCCTGCAGACTTATATTTATACTATCTATATGTCGACCAACTTATTCTCCACAAACGAAAATCCCAATATAACTTCTTAAATGTCTTCTTAAACTCTAACACTTAATTTTACGGCTTATCTAAGGGGGGGGGGGGGTCTTAAAATTAAACCTATTACACTAATTATATTTAATTATTTACATATGTACACCTATATATATTTAAAAAAAAAAGCGAAGAGAAAAGTGAAAGAAATATTTTTTCCTTTCTTTCTTCTTTTATTCTACTAACGTGAACCGTGACGTATTTGTACCAATTTCTAGCTTTACGCTCAATCTTATAAATAAGGTCCGGTAATTTATCAACTATTTTATAAGGCCCGTGCCATGGATGTTGTAGTTAGTCTGATTGGCCTTATCTACGAACTTCGGTGTTCCCTAATACCCACTGGCCTACTATAAAATTTGGCATTTTTGTTGAGCTCTCACGATATTTTGTAGTACTCGTTCGCGACTCGAGTCCAACTATTTTACCGCGAGTGCCCTATCGCATGCCTCGGCCCTCCACGACTTAGCGCTACGTCGCTCGGCAGCCGGGCTGTCTACGAGCTATTCTTATAAAAAAGTAAAAAGAAAGACAAAAAAAAATATTAAAAATAAATAATTAAAAAAAAGATGGTAAAGGCTACGACGCGATCCATAAATTTATAAATCTATATATAAGTATAATTAACCTTGATTCCAAATATCAACTTCACCCTATCTGAAAATACCCATTCTTGCTTCTTTCGATTATTCCTTCATTATTCTTCATTATTTTTATTTGCCATATCGGATCCCTTAATCTGGATTGGGCGGTCAAAAACACGAGCCAATAACTATTGACGAGACAGAATTAAAGTATTTTCAATAAAAATAAAAACGTAATATGTCCATATAAAAGGGCGTCACGAAAATTAAACACAACGCCGACGGTATAAACGCGGTGATACACTACAAACTTTCGTTTGGTTTGATTTACGATAACATTATCAGTGAACAAAAAAACATACGACAAAAATAATACATAAACGATTTGGGCGCCTTAACATATTCAACATTTCAACTAACAATTGCCCTCAATACTCTCATTATCTTCAACGCCTTGTAACATAGGCCATAAACTCTATCCGTAAACCAAACCAAAACTTTCGCGACGCGCGGTAAGAAAAAAAACGACACAACGATAAATATATAAATATAAAAAAAACAAAATTCTAGTATATTAAATATGGCGAACAAAGCGGATAATGCAATAATGAAAAGTAGGATAAAAAAAAAAAAAATAAGAGTAACGAAGTTACGCGTATGATATAAAATTAATTTATTAAGAAATAGTAAAATATTAAAAATAGTAAAATGCAACATAAAACTTAGTATAAAAAAAAGACGTTAGTATGATCAACGAAAAAAAAAGATATAGTTAGTAAAAAGCGAAAAAGAAAGGAAAGCGAAAAAAAAAAATGCCTTTAGCCGTTCACGTATCATTCCGAACAATACATGAACGTTCATCTAATTGCCGAACTACAAATACGTATATTGCAAATCCGGGTTCTACCTTTGCAATTGTCTCTGTGTTCGTAGAAATACGATTTTTCGAAGGGAAATGTCACCTGCCCACCCGCTCTATTTAACCAAGGTTTTCTAAGCCTTTGGTTTCCAAGCCACATAATCGTCGGTCGAACTGATCGCCTTAGCTGCCATTATGAATTATGGTGAAAAGTCGTATCCTATTATTAATAATTAAATAAGATCAAATAGATGAAGCCGCGAATTGAGCACTAAGCAATGACGTTCCGGCGGGAATGAGAACGCCATTAATACGCGTAAGAAAAAAACGAA
Organism: Ctenocephalides felis; assembly: GCF_003426905.1. Classification (NCBI taxonomy): domain Eukaryota; kingdom Metazoa; phylum Arthropoda; class Insecta; order Siphonaptera; family Pulicidae; genus Ctenocephalides; species Ctenocephalides felis. The sequence goes on from NW_020539726.1 coordinate 73,069, forward strand.
AGAAAATAATAGAAAAGTACAATATTAAAATCGATAAAACTAGATTCATTATTGCATCACCCTACTGAAACAACACGAAAATACACGACATTACAATATAGAAAAAAAAAACGAATAAAAAACATACTAATACTACAAACCAATTACATAATACAAATGTATTACACAACCCTCCAGCTGGTCAGATACAATTAGCATGTCTATAATGTAACGATTAAGAGAAAAAAAAAGTTACAATAAACTCGAAAATAACATTAACATCTTGGTTCGGCACTTTCCGCCTGCTATTACCATTTTTTTTAAAACTCTTTGCGTTCTCTACGCAATTTTTATCCACATACGCGGCCTTTGCGCCTGGTGTTACCGCGCGTTTCCTCGAAAATTCACTTCATTTTCAGATCATAGACATGCTAACTACTATTCCCTCCGTGGACAACAATAAAAACAAACATACTCCATTTTTAAAAATATTTGCTAACTCTTTGGTTAATTCTCGGCGATACAAAACTCAATTAATATCACTTGCAATGATAAAAAAAAACAAAACTTATGCCAATGTTGGATTATAAAACCCATATTTAAATTATATAAAACAAAACTAATCCTAATTATCCTAAACCTATCAAAATCCTAACTAAAATGTTACTAACTTATTAAGAAAGTACAAATAACAAGAGAAAAAAAACAATCTTTACTAGCCTAATAACTTATGTAATATTTTAAATAATCCTATATCTAATAAAATCTTAACCAAAAATATGAAAATCCTCCTAACTTATTGAGAAAATACAAACTAGAAAAATAATAAAAAGTATCAGTCTTACTAGCATAATTAATTATGTATTATTCTAACTATTCTATACCTATCATGTTCTTATCTAAGTAATTCTGTCTCATTCGCAAATCATCTCGAAGAAAAAAAAATGTAATTACAGGGCTCATCAAACTTCGCGAACGAGATTAACGAAACACAAACAAAGCAATAAAAAATAATAATAATAAAACGAATCAATACAATTTGCGGTTATCTGTGCTGTTATTAATTATAAACATATGATCTATTTTAAAGAAAAAAAAATCTACCAAAAAGTGAAAGTTTTTTTTTTTGCGCATGAAATATTACTAGTATCCCATGGCGCCAGACATTGTGTAAAAAAAAACATTTAGAGGCCTGTTTCGCTTGACCGTCGACCGGCGCCTAGCGGCTGTAATTTCTAGCGACCCTAATTTCTTCACAGGTCAAAATTTTTGAGTGTCACTAGCGGCAAAAAAAGGACACAGGGCAATATATTTATGGTCTTTGAATAAATATGTCAACGGCAAAATACTAGAGATTAGTGAAACAAAATATTTGCCTATTAACTGTTTTCGAAGACAGAAAAAAAAACGTTTTGTGTGTGGCATAGGGTCAAGTGTACGGAACTTGAGATTTACGAAGAAAACGAAATATATTTTGTTGGGCAATGTGTTTCAAATCTTACGAACTAAACTATCAAAACAAAATACTTGAAACGACTAAAAAACTGTTTGACGAATTATAAGTGGCTTTACAGAAATTGAAATTGATACCCAGGGGAAACAAAATGGAACAAACACAACAAGTAAATATATCCCCTTTTAAAATAAAATTAATTGCATTTTTGTAATATTATATCCAGAAAAAAAAGAAAAGAAAAAAAAATTGAATGAGCACACACAACAATTTAAATGAAATCTGATTTTAAAAATAAAAATAATACTTTGAACATTTTTTGTAATATTATAGACTAAATAGGTTAAATAAATATAAGTTTAATAATTTTTAAGTAAGTTACGTAACTTTAAATTCAATAATTTTATATACTTTTTAGAACTAAACTTAACAAATATTAGGTAACAATTATAATATTGACGCAAACCGCAGCCAAAACAATAGATTTGGTTAAATAAAATTAAACTAGATTATTACATATTCCATACTCAAAACATTAAACAAATAAAAATCACTTATATTTTCAGCGTAGTAAAATTCTACTAACAATAAAACTACCACGTCACCGCGAAAAGAACACAATAAAAAAAATGAAAATACACAGATAAACGCAAGTAGTGATACACATAGAAAAAACAATTATAATTACCACATTATTTACGCAATATTCAAATTTCAAAAATTTACTAAATTTACCGAACAACGTACTATAACAAAAAAACATCTATCATGAAAGTTAACGTAACTTATACACGTAACTAGTGGGAGCGACTCGCTTAGCTTTTAATAAAAATAATCAATTATTAAAATTATTAAAAAAAAATTGTGAGGGGGGTTTATGGGGGATCAAATGCGTTTTCACCATTGTGACGGATTAGGGGGGGTGATACTCCCCTTTCTTAGGGGGTATGCAACGACTGCCTAATATTACATCTAGCGTTGCATCCCCAACGGAAGGGTTACACCAACTCCTAAACCCGACTTCTATAACCACCCTGTAATTACCTGTGGAAAGCCAACTAACTACGCGAATGAAACAGAATGTACTTTAGCTTATTTAATCATTACTAATTATTACAGGTGTAACGGCATGACAATACCTACGTACTGTCATGCCCTTTGCCTAAAACCTAACGTACTCATAAATCTTTATTAATTACTAACGTAAAACGGTATCAACGGAGTAACGATAACGACGGAGGACGGAGGGAATAGCTTTTAAAACAATAATACATCTGACCTTTGCTGGAACGGGTTCTCCTCTCCTGGCACAACACACACACCACTATACACAACGCGGGTCCAGCGCCTGGCGCTTGGACCCACTGACCTCTTCAGAGGATGATACAATTCTTAATGAGCCTCTTCGACCCTCAAACTGGACTTTATATTGCAGGGACCCTAGTAGACGTAAGTGGGAGGGTACCATTGCACTGGTGGTTATGCAACCATTTTGACGACAATACCAGTTGTCGTTACAATATGCTTACCTTACTAGTTTAAAAAGGATTAACCTGTTACGCATTGCTGAATGGAATGCCAACGGTATTCTAAACCATCAAAATGCATTAAAAACTTTTCTATATCTACAAATGATTCATATTGTTATAATAAGTGAAATACATTTGACTGATTCTTCATTCTTCAGAATTCCATTTTATAATTTTCATTTCACCAATCGTCCAGACAATCTTTGATCGAACACTATGAACTACTAAAATTCCAACATAACGAAGTACAAGCAACTGCTATAGAAGTTAAAGGATTCACACATGCGATTTAACAGTTTCTACAATTTATTGTCCCCTTAGGCATAATCTTGAATGTGAAGATTATGATTTTTTTTTCAGAACATTAGGAAATAAATTCATCGTGGGAGGGGATCTCAATTTCAAAAACACGCTCTGGGGATCAAGACTAGCCACAAGAAAAGGTGGAGAATTAGCAGCACTGATACAGAAAAACAATTACTCGTTTATGTCAACTACAATTTCTACATACTGGTCTACAGACAAATAAAAAACACGACCTGCTAGACCTTTTTATAACAAGTCGAATTTTGCCTAACTACATGACAATTAAAAATAACAACTAGCTATAAGTGGAATACTGTCTTTTTATTTTTTTTAAAACGATTAACATTTTTCAAAAAAAAAAATACTTCAAAAATTAAGATTTTTGAGAAACTATAAATTTGACAAAAAATTACTTTAAAAAAAAAATTGAAAAAAAATTTTTTTTTAATTTTTTTTTAAAATTTTTTTTTTTGAAAAAAAAATGTTTTCTTTATTTTGACATATTTTGGAAGATCTGAACTTTTTTTCAAAGCATTTGTATTGCTTTAACTGCATAGAGACAAAATATAAAGCGCGTATACACGCACACACACACGCACATACATCCATTTTTTCTAAAGTATGTCAAAATATTCAGAAACCTCTGAAACGTAAAGATATATGAGAATTTTTATTTTCGATTTTTTTGCGATTACTATAACTTACCCTACAGGAAGTTAAAAAGCAGCATTATTCGCGAACTATTTGAAAACTATTTTTTCTTTTGCTGATTGTCGGTGGTTGATTATCAACCCGACCAAAAAGTAAACGCCACACTTACGATAGATAATAAGTGCAATATTGAGAACTATTCCCAAAGAGGTTAAAAAATACATAATGCTCACTAAAAACAGAAAAAGTGCCTGCGTAGATAAAATAATAGGCAAGATGGTCAAAAGGACTGTCCAAGAAAAATATAGTGCTCTTGACATACATATTTAATGCAATCCTTAGAAGGATATTGGCCAAATTGCTTCAAAATTTCTGAAATTATTTTAATCCTTAAACCAGGAAATTGCCTACTGAAGCTACATCGTACAGACCAATCAGTCTAATGCCAATCCGTTCAAAAATAATGGAGAAAAAAATACTAAGCAGAATAAACGAAAAGCTTTCAATCATTCCTGACCACCAGTTTGGTTTCAGACCTCAACACTCAACAATCCACCAAGGTCATAAACTTATAAACAATATACATATGGCATTGCAAAATAAAAAATATTGCATTGCCATATTTATTGATATTTGACAAGGTTTGGCACCACGGTTTGATCTACAAAATAAATCAATGTCTATGAACTATCATCCTTACTGGAGTCCTACTTATTGAACAGATATTTCAGGGTCAGAGTGCAGAATGAATCATCTAAAATAAAAACAATAAAAGGTGGTGTATCTCCGGGTTGCGTACTCGGACCAACCATGTACCTATCAACTCATGAAGACGCCACAAAGGCATCGGAACAGTTGCAAAATTATATACACATACTAGAAGAGTAAACACATAAATGGAAACTTACTAATTTCTCAACTAAGTCTCAACTAAGTGTTATTTGTTGTGATATAATTGGTTTGGTTTTTACAATATAATTGCTCCAAGTCAAATTGGCCCCGCTCTACCCTATGCACCAATACGAATTACAGTGATATTCATGAAAATTAGCATTGTTTGAAAAATATTTCCAGCTTTATTGAAAAAACATGTATTCTCGTTGTAAGATGCTGTAATGTGAAGCTCGACAAGAAATTGAAAGAGTTTTAAATAATGATTTTTGTGGCTTTGTGATTTCATATGCTTATAATCAATTATGGTACAGGAACTAACATATTAATTTAATTATAATTAAGTCAATCCATTTATAATATATAGCATATGATCAACGTGTATTAATTTTAATATGCATTTTAATCGATTTCTTAAAATATTTCTAAGAAGAATCGACTGCCAGAAGTTTATATATTAATTGGTTTTCGTATGAGGTAAATAGTCTCAAACAACAATTGACAAGAGTTTAATATATAACTTAATGAAATGTACTATATATTTATTTATGTGCCATCTAAAATTCATGTATTAGTAATACTTTTCCTTTATGGTAGTGCTCATCTAAAATAGTTTCAAAACGATTTTCTGCAAAAACTGTAATATTACGATGCAGTCCAGGCAATTTGCAGTTGAAGCACATATACGGTATTAGACATAAATCGTATATAAAATCGCTGGATTGAAAATTTTCAGTTCAGCGAAAATATTTGCTCACTATTTTATCTTCCAGAGTTAGTTGATAATATTTGCTTTATCTGTCTGACTTATATTTACTCTCTTCAACAACGGGGATTGAATTAAAATTAGGTCCCTCGAATGTATCTAGTAATCCGGAGAAAAATCAAACTCACAGATATGTAGAATTGAATCTTTGAATATGTCACCTTAGCAATTCTTGGTGTTAGTAAATACAATCGGTCGTAAAGGTTCTTTTTTTTCTGTTATAGACTACATTAAAGAATTATGTATAAATTATAGCGTTGTATAAAAATATCGTTGGAAATTAATTGTTGCTTAACGCAGATCACATTTACAATTATTTGAGAATAAAATGTAAGAACTTAATTTAAATTACAAGCATAGGTAGAGTAGCTAAGATTCATATTCTAAAAGTTTTTCTTCAAACAAATATATCTTCATTTCTATAGATTATATTTTTACTTCTTACAAAATAAAAATATATAAATAAATGCTGTAACTATTTCTCTACTAAAGCAAATAAAAATGATTCCACTAGTGTTCATTATTTCACAATTAATGAGTTTATAAAAAATGATGTTTTACAACTAACCCCACATTTAAGGGTATCATAAATAAATATACTACGGTGATTATAATTATACAAATACAAGATATACTACTTCATGTGACACAACATACATATGCCCACATTTTGCAAACCATAAACTCCAACCATTATTCTTCACTTGAATCACAATATAATTATTGTATGTTACAACGAGCACCAAAGTTTTTTTTTCAACTAAGCCCAAGTGTGATTTGTTCTCATTAATCAAGATAGCTGTTTAAATAATTTAGCAATTGCAAAATTTTATGATAGTAGAATTTTATATTACCTGACAAAAATTACGGACCTGTAAAATTGTGTTTATTTAGTCGGCTTGCAAAACAGATGCTATGACAATATTATATAGGACGATTTACATATCCAATCGAAAAAAAAATAATATTGTTTTCAAGATTCTATTGAAAAACATTTGTTACTAGTTACAGTTAGCCCCCTGGCTCCCCTACATGTAAATCTCAGTCCAATAAGTTTTTATATATGAACAAGCATTGGAAAAATTATAATTTTGAATTTAAAGATTATCTTCGCGGAAGATGATCAATTAAATACTTAAAAATAATATATAAAAATATTTTTGTAAGCTAAGTTACTTAAATGATAAAGACAAATACATGTGAAAAAAGTTTTAAATATGCAAGTTCTAGTTTTTTGTTGTGTTTATATATTATTAATCACGATTTTTATATCAAATTCGTACCCTGACCTAAGATCTGCCTAAAATAAATCAATTGACATAAAACTATTTTACGATCTTTTTATGGTAGTAGTGACACCCAAGATGTTGCAGAACAGACAATCATATGACCTTTTATAATCGCGGCAGTAAATTCAACTCAGATTTAAATCCTCTTTGAAAGTTAATCTAACAATAGAACGGGACGACATGCGTTTCTTGAATCTGAAGAAGTTTTACACTCTACTTAAAATGCAATTACTAAATCATTAAGGAAAAAGCGATCAGAATAAGTGTGAACAATAGAAATATTGTATCTTAGAAACAAAAATTATAAACAATAATAAACTATATTTATTGATAAAAAACTATGAAAAACGTTATTACACATTTTGATGGCTTACATGTATGAATGATATAAGGCAGAGCGAGACTTAAATGTCTTTGAGTAATAAAGTACACCAGCGATATCTCAGAAACAAGTAAAAACATGAATTTTTAACAACAATATTTGAAAATAAAGGGTAGAAAATGTGTAAGCAGCCATCACATGAAATTTCACGACGTGGCTATCACGACATAAACGGTAATGATTGAAAATCCATAACAAAAGTATTTTTATAAGTTGTTAATTTTTTTCTTTGTGAGCACTGTAGCTTAGTTTACGGTACCTTAATATACTTTTTATGTATACCTTATTCAATTATTTTATAAAATGTATTGTCATTTATAAGTTTTTTTTTATTAACTCTTTTATTTACAACTGTCCAGTAAAGGACATTTAGTAAATTTAATGAATTTACAATAGTCCGCCGAGAAGGGACATTGTATACTACATTGTCTCGTTGGAAAAAACAACTCAGTAGTTGTTTTTTCCTTTCTATATAAAATTCACAATATTTTATTATTGAATAATTACTTATAAATAATGATTAAGTTATTTCTATTTTTTTCTCAGGAGTGTTGATGGCTTAGATCCAATGGCGCTTTTCTTTTCAATCTTCTTCGATAGTTCTCTGTTATCAATGAGTTTGCTAATAAGTCATTTATAAGTTAATTCAAGAATTTTATTTTATGTAATCTTTATAAAAGCATACATGTGAGGGTACAAATACAATGCAAACAATGTTATAAATAATGAAAAAATAGTAAATAAAGAATTAAATAAAGTAAAAAAGCAATTTTTAAGAGAATATTGTATAAATAGTTATTCCAACTCTGCTGGTTAATATTTTTGACAAAAGACCAGCTCAAAGTTGTATACAGTGATATCTTTGTAAAATGTACCTGTAAAATTTATATTTTGCATTGGTTTAATAATGTCGATACTATTGCTTCAAATCCTTTTAAAACCAAAAATAAGATATTGAATCTGTTTGGGACTCAATAGTTGTTTGTTTGATACGTGTCATGTAGTTCATTTGGTTTAGACAATAGATATAATAACATAATTCAAGTTGGATTTTTGTGCCTCGTCCTACCCGACATGAAAGGATCAGTCATATGTGTCTGATAATGGTACATTGCTTTAGTATAAGGACATACTAGTCATATATGTCTGATATTAAAAATACCATTTTTTCAGAAATATTGTCAATAAAACTGTTTTCATTGCTATATTTTGTTTCCTTGATACATTTTTTAACTAAATTATTTAATAAAATTACTATTTTTCATAAGATTATTTTTGATATTGCTGATTGAAGTGATTGAAGTGCATGGCATCGTAGCTTAAGGCAAATTGCTGGAACTTTCCGTACCACAATTAAACATTCGAAAAAAAAAAAATTAATGATCAATAAAATTTCATGATTGATTAATAACAATTGTTTTAAATGTTTGCAACGACATAATTATAATTACTATATATTTATTCATTCATATAATATACAGTGACGATCTTCTCACTCAAAACATTTCAGATTTAAACTAAATTGTTAATTTAAAATTTATATTTGAAGTAAAAAGTGCAATGAAACTTTGTATATTTTTGAAAATTTTGAAAAAAAAAATTCTGAAGATTTTGAAATTTGTTTGAACCGCATAAGTGAATTTATTGAGAAAAATTTGAAATCTTGGTGCGAAAATTTGTTCTTATTATTAAAATATCTGATAATTTAATGTGAATATGTCTAATAATCCTTTTAGACCGCCAAATATATTTTTTTACATTGTTCTCTGTACCTCCAAAACCGCTAGACCTGCCTGCCCAAAAATTGAACCAGTTCTTCATTTCGATACAAATAAAATATTTTTTGAATCATTCAAATCAGGCGCGCCGTTACTTCAAAAACTAAATTACCAATTTTGGCACTTTATGCCCAGTATCTTTGAAATGGCTGGACCTGTCTTCACCAAAAACTAATCAGCACGTTTCGCCATCAGTAGGAATCAAATGTTTTTTGAATAATTCAAATCGGAATCGAAAAATTTTACCCAAACATACACACAAACCACACATACACACGCATTCATACATTTTCTCTGAGGTATGACAAAATATTCAAAAACATTTGAAACGTAAAGATATGCTAAAATTTTCATTTTCGATTTTTTTGCGATTTCAATAACTTACCCTACGGGAAGTTCAAAAGTTCTTCAGCAGAATTTCTATCATTTCTATATGATCAACTAATTTATAAGAGTTATTCAAATAGTAGGCTAAAATTTGGATCATAAATGATAAACATTTATTAAATATAAATGAAAGTGCATATAGGTAAAAAACAAAAATTATTATGAAAATCGTTATACGTGACATATATGATATTGTACCAAATATGAAAGCTAATTAACAGTTCTGCTAAATTTTCAAATATCTTTTTTTTACTTTTTCACTCTATTAAGATCATTAATTTTGAATATATTAAGTATTTCTAAATTACCTGAAAAAAGTCCTAATTAATCCTGAATTCATTGAAAATTTGTACAATTGTAATATTTGATGAGAGAGAAAGTGAATAAAGTTTGTGGGACGGAGAAAAACGAGCTCAAAGCGCATAATTCCTGTGATCACAAAGACATAATATGATTTCGCTCACCAATCTATAAAACTTGAACTATTTTCGATATAGAAAAAAAATATTCGGAGAAAAAAAAATTTTGAAATAAAATCAATATTTTTAGCCAAATCAATTATTTTGACAAAACAAGCAGAAAATTTTTGAATCATTCAAATCGGATGCCTGATACTCTCAAAAACTGCCATTTTTTGCACAATTAGCTCGGTATCTTTAAAACGGCTGGACCTGCCTTTACTAAAAACTAATACTCAATCATTACAAATTCAATGTTTTTTAGATTATTAAAATCGGATGCTCCGTTCTCTCAAAAACTCGATTTTTATTTTCTGCACTCTTTGCTTCGTATCTTTGTAACTGCTGGACCTCCTCTTGCCAAACACTGATCAGCACATCTCCCTATCAATAGGAATCGAGTGTTTTTTTAACCATTCAAATCGGTTGATACGTGCGCGCGTAAACGTGGACGAAAAAATGCGGACGTACAAAACACGCACACGCAAACACATCAATTTCTTCTGAGGTATGCCAAAATGTTCAGGCATCTTTAAAACGTGAAGATATTCAAAAATTTTCACATTTGATTTTCGGCCCATTACTATAACTACCCTACGGAAAGTAAAAAAAAACAAATAAAAAGAAAAGAATAGCATTTTTGATTTCGAGCAATTTAAAGTTAATACACGTTTACAATATTCAATACAAGTTTAAATATTCAATTTATTTTTTTGTTTAATTTTTTTTACTTCTCGAAGGAGAAGTTTATGTTTTCTTAAAAAAAAAATCCGATTTGCTAATTTTATGTTTTCTCGACGTTTAATCGAATAACACCACATTTGGAAAAATTATGTGTGTGTGTGTAAACAGATTTTTTGTCGTTAATCGACGTTTTTTCAATTTAAAAGCCATTTAATGTATCTCGATGAGGACTATCGTTTGTCACTTTTGCGCTACGATCGGCCGAACCGTTTCTTTGTAATTTGGAAAAAAGTATTAAACTTTGCGTCCACATTTAAGGTCATACTACCGAATCGATTTTAAAAAATCAAAAACGATAAAAGAACTAATTATAAGAGAAAAATGTTTAATAATGTTTTTCAACAAAGCAAATACTTTTCATGTTACTGGCTACTGAAAATTCGTTTTGCGTTTTTTATCGTTTTTTGCTAATATCTTCAAAAATATACCATTTAACGAAAATCATGTAATGAACAAAATTATATCAATTAAAATCTTAATAAATCGGTGTTTTATAAAGTGTTCTAGGAATAATATTAGGCTAGATATAAAAATGGGGGTTTGTACTATAATAAAATAATAAATTTAAATATATAATATAATAAAATTTATAGTGCTCAAAATAAGCTTTAAAATGAGTACTTTTGCGTGTGAAATGAGTGAGCTATCAAGCAAATAAAAGACGCATACAATGTTGTTTCAATTAAATCAAATAGTGTATGAGTGCCATTTTCACCAAAATTAAAAATAATCCTATTCCATCTAGAATGTACTTGGTTTAAGAGATCTTGATGGATTCTAGAAAATACCACAACTTTCATGATGAAATAGTTGAAAATTCAATGTCTTTGTGACTAATAATTGCTTTTTTATTTTTCTGTTACACAAATATTGATAGAGTTATGATTGTTTATAGAGTGTGCGGCTGTCCAACCAGAGTGTTTTTCGAGTCATTTAACCCTTCGCCGTTTCAAAATAAGATAAGGTACAATTTGTAATAGAGAAACTTGTAGCTCATTTAATTACCTTTAAAATAGTATATTACAAGTTTTGATAAAATCAGAATTAAACGAGTTATAATCCAATTAATACGGTGGTGACGGAGTGAAAATTGTTTTCACTTCTGTACTTAAAATTAAGATTAGCCTATTTCCGAAATATCAAGCAAATTGGAGTACAGTAAAAAAGTTTACAGGTTACACGCTTTTTTCCTCTCAATTTATTGCAATAATTTTATTGATCGTAGGTTGAATAGAGTACATGTGAACAGGATTTGACAAATTAATTCACTTCAAATATGAACTTAAGTAATAATGTATATTGAATTATTAGTGAGAAAAATATAATTTAGATATTAAAATTACTAAGAGCCAGTTAAAATATGGTACGGAATTATAAAAATTATAGCCAATTATTTTGGATAGAAAAATCTAAAATGATATTTTCAACACGTGTATCTTATGCTATGACCATAAATCACAAAGGTAGACAAAGATTTTTTGTGTGATGGATTTGGAAAATCAATGTTTCAGTCTTGAGTAAACAAAAAATCATTTATTTATACATCTACATCTACAGGTATGACTAAAAATATTGTATAACCCTTGGCATTAAAATAAATTGCGATATTGGAAATAAATTTGTTCCATAAATTGCAGTGTATAATTTTTAATATACAATTTTATTGAACATATTTTAATATTTGTTAAAGGAATAGTCAAAGTGTTAACTGTGGGAATTGAGCATCATCAATTTATTTGAAGTAATTCTACATTTAACATCACTCATATATTGGTGTAAATAGTGATTCGAAAAACAATAATTAATATTTTTAACTGAACGGTAAATATTAGCATAATATATTAATAAAACGTAGATGTGGGTACAGGACAACGTCTGTCTGTCGAGCCATCAAGTATATATACAGGGGCGTAGTGTGCCTTGGCGGGGCCCCGTATCAAAATTTGTTTGGGGGCCCTCCTAAGAATAATTTTTTTACGATATATAAAAATACATAAAAATAAAAGAATATTTATATATCATTCTAATTATGTATCTATCTAATTTTCTTTAATTTTTTGAATTTTTTGAATTTTTCCAAATGATTCTAGATACATTCACTTACTCACCTTGCCTTTTTTGAAAAACTGAATTATTTCATAATCTTTAAATTTTATAAAGTTTCTGTTTCTGTAGACATTTCTGTCCTAAAGTTTTTACGTAATTTTTAATTAGTTTCAATTTTAAAAATTTTTTTTAGTAGCTGCGATTGTAACTGGAAGGAACAAGAATAAAATGGTTTCTGTTATTTCGTTCGGTAAACTGGATGCAAGCAACGCTATTGCATTTCATAAATTTCCTAGATTTTTGTATTCAAACTTATTATCTATTAGTCATGATCATGTAAGATATACAGCATTCCATGATTGTATATATTTACAGTATTTCTTTGCAGTAATTCAACCGACAGTTTTCCGAAAACGTTAACTCTCGATTTCAAAAAAACAAATGTTACTACTTACGTCGCAAAGATTTTGAAATCTATGCTTGGTTTATAAAATTACTATATCCAAACAGCAATAGTATACATTAAAATAAAATTTTAGGTCAAAAGTTATCTCATCTTGATTCTGTCATCTTATTGATAACGTGATAACTCATCATAATAATCCTTCAATATCTTTGTCTTTTGTTCTTTAAAATAGTTTTTGCAATCCTTCTTTTTTGCAAATCATTTTGATTTCTTTAGCAAACTAATTCAATAAATTTTCATATCTTAATTCGCACAGTCTATTCAAAAGATTACTAGTTCTTTGTAAGTCATTGCTAGCATATTGTAAAGTTTCAGCAAATAACTAATAATTTGAAACAGTGAAGAAATATCTGAAAATGATTTAGTTGATCATATTTATCAAAATCTAATTATTAATCTTATGCATCATGCAGACAATTCAACTAGTAACAGAAACAAATATAAAAATGTTATAAATTTAACTATAAAAATTCCAAATTCCAATTTTTGATAAAGAATTTATAAACTGGATTAGTTTTATAGATTTGTTGTTTTATAGATCAACCCCAAATTGTACTTACTACGGAAGGGCAGTGGTACAAAATCTGAAATTTTCTATTTAAATACTGGATATTATAATGTATTTACTATATTAGTTTCATTTGATTCTGCTCGTTCAATTTCTTTTTCTATACTTGTACTCTAAAAACGCTCTAACATGGGACTAAATATACTTTGGGGTTGATTAATGAGGGAAGGGCAGTGGTATAAAATCTGAAATTTTCTATTTAAATACTAGATATTATAATGTATTTACTGTATTAGTTTCATTTGATTCTGCTCGTTCAATTTTTTTTCTATACTTTGAACTTGTACGTTGAAAGCGCTCCAACATGGGAGTAAATACAATTTGGGGATGATTGTAGACGTAATGGCAGGGGTACAAAATCTGAAATTAATTAATTTAAAACTAAATATTATGTTGCTTATAAAGTGTTGATATAATTTGATAATTTTAGTTCGATTTAATTTTTTCCGTACTAAATACCTTAACATTATTTTAGGGATGATTTGGGGCAAAACGGTGGTAGTAATTTGTATAAAAATTAGTGATTTTATAATATTATTATCTTTACTTTGTTATCATTATTTTGTTCTTTTTTTTACTTCAAAACAGGCATTTTTTCTACACTATATACCTATCTTCACGAAACATGTCATATTAGGGCGGTCCGGCCGTCATGGGGTACTGATTTTAGTAGCCATTTTCGATTTTTTTGGTTTAATTTTGGTGGTACAAATCAGTACAAATTCGAATTAATCGATTTCCGTTTAATTTTTTTTATTTTCTTTTGAAACAAAAAATGGTCTTGCTAGCTTATTATTAAAGCTAGCAGCGCCACGTGTTTTTTTTAAACGGTACGTAGTAAAAAAATTTTTTTTGTGGTACAAATTAGTACAAAATAAGTACGACAGGTCCGGATCGATTTTGCTAATTTGGTCTTGCTAGCTTAAGAGAGGTAGTTCGATTAGCATATTATTTCTTTTACACAATTATATAATTGTGTAAAAGTAATAATATAATACTGAATATTTTTTGCTGCTTAAATACTAATGATAGCACTGACAAAATTTGTACTCTAAAGTGTTGTAATTTCAGGCTATGGAAAAACCAGATTAAATAAATGTATTTCGTTTCGTATATTTTTGGGTATGTATATTCCTGATTGCCGTCATTCACGGCCAAAAATTGTCGTAGTTAAAAATATGACCCCTTACTATTCAATAAATTATACATTGGAGCTATTCACTCTTGAACACAGTTTTATTGTTCTCTATCTTTGAAGTAATATGTTTGTATTTTCTGGAGAAAAAAAAACCATATACCTAAAATGTCATAAAACTGCCTGTGAAAAAAGAAAGTGACCGCTTCCTTCCCAAGACAAACGTCGAGTTAACGAGTTACCAGATTTAATACCAGTTTAGGGAAGTCGGATATGACAAATCCTGTGAAACAACTCCACTCGGATTCACTCCGAGGGAGGAGTTGTATCGGAGTGATAACTCCGGAGTGAGTTACCCATCTATATATATATATATATATATATATATATATATATATATATACAGGTGTATATATATATATATACAGGTGTATATATATATATATATATATATATATTAACAAAGTCTAATAATCGGGCATAACATCAATAAAAAACATGAATTTCTTTCAAAAATTTATTTTAAATCCATACGTTTCGGCTATAATCCTAGCCTTCATTTAGTGGAAACTAAAAATAAAATTGAAAACTAAAACAATTGAATTGGAGTGAAAAGAAAAATTTTTCTTTTCACTCCAATTCAATTGTTTTAGTTTTCAATTTTATTTTTAGTTTCCACTGAATGAAGGCTAGGATTATAGCCGAAACGTATGGATTTAAAATAAATTTTTGAAAGAAATTCATGTTTTTTATTGATGTTATGCCCGATTATTAGACTTTGTTAATACATATGTCAACATCAAATTCAGAATCATACAAAATATATATATATATATATATATATACATGTATATATATATATATATATATATATATATATATATATATATATAGGGTTAAAGCCAACTTAAATATTCCTCTACTTTTAAATATTGTTGTTAAAAAATTTCTAACTTTACTTGTTTTTGAGATATTGGCAGTGGATCTTTTTTACCCGCAAACTTTTAAGCTCCGCTCTCCCCTAATGTTTTTTTTTCGACTATATATTTATTTTTCGCCGAAAGCGACATTATAAAATATTTTTCAACCGAAAAACAATGAGATTGTCATTTGAAAGTAACAAATGAGTACAAGTCTTTGAGGTCCACGACGTGAAAAACGCGGGTCGCGCTTGAAAATATTTAATATCTTTCGATGTAACAAAGTCTCCAACAAATTATAAAAAGAATTTTGTTGCAGAGAAAAAAAGAAAAAATATGTTTTTTTGGATCGATTCAAGTTGGGGAAAGGCTGAGTAAAACCTTTATAAATATTTAAGGGTTGTTAAAAGAAAAATTTTTCTTTTCACTCCAATTCAATTGTTTTAGTTTTCAATTTTATTTTTAGTTTCCACTGAATGAAGGCTAGGATTATAGCCGAAACGTATGGATTTAAAATAAATTTTTGAAAGAAATTCATGTTTTTTATTGATGTTATGCCCGATTATTAGACTTTGTTAATACATATGTCAACATCAAATTCAGAATCATACAAAATATATATATATATATATATACATGTATATATATATATATATATATATATATATATATATATATATAGGGTTAAAGCCAACTTAAATATTCCTCTACTTTTAAATATTGTTGTTAAAAAATTTCTAACTTTACTTGTTTTTGAGATATTGGCAGTGGATCTTTTTTACCCGCAAACTTTTAAGCTCCGCTCTCCCCTAATGTTTTTTTTTCGACTATATATTTATTTTTCGCCGAAAGCGACATTATAAAATATTTTTCAACCGAAAAACAATGAGATTGTCATTTGAAAGTAACAAATGAGTACAAGTCTTTGAGGTCCACGACGTGAAAAACGCGGGTCGCGCTTGAAAATATTTAATATCTTTCGATGTAACAAAGTCTCCAACAAATTATAAAAAGAATTTTGTTGCAGAGAAAAAAAGAAAAAATATGTTTTTTTGGATCGATTCAAGTTGGGGAAAGGCTGAGTAAAACCTTTATAAATATTTAAGGGTTGTTATTGTTAAGAAAATTGCAAAAACAAAAAAAAATTAATCATTACAAAGATCAGTATAAATATATATATATATATATATATATATATATATATATATGTATATATATTGGGGTCTTTAGCGCCCGCATGCAACTTTTTCTCTAGCGCACCCCCCCTTTTTAGTTTTCACCGTTTTAAGAGTTTATCATTAAAATTATATAAATACTTCCATATTTTTCAAAAATTAATTTTTAGTTATTCTGGATTTAGTACACAAAAAATTAGATATAATCTAGAAGGGTATAAAATATGTTGATTTTAAATTTATTTATTATTATCGATATCAATAAATAAAACAATCCCTGTCATAATTCCACATTTTAGCAATATTCAATATGTAGTAAATTGGTTAAGGATGTAAGTTCGACTACCATAGCAAAAGAATTAATATTTTTGTTAGATTAAAGTTATAGAATTTAAGAAATGCATTTCAAAAATAGTATTTATTATTTTGATATAATGATCTTGATATCAAAATAATAAATACTATTTCTGAAATGCATTTCTTAAATTCTGTAACTTTCATTTAACAAAAATATTACGTAAAATGATTTAGTGCACAAAAAATTAGATATAATATAACAGCGTATAAAATATATTGATTTTAAATTTATTTAGAAAATCGAGGCGATTCGGGGGTTGATTATAATCAAGTATTTTGAAATTTTCAATTATTTTTATATTTTAATTTAATTTAATTTTTCATCATTTACAATATCCAAAATTGCGTCTTAAACTTCTCTTTATTGATATCGTTAGAGCCGTCATATTCGAGTTCCAGCTTGTTGTTTTAAAGTTAACTTTTTAATTTATTTTAGAAGTATTGTTCAAAAATCAGTAAAAAATGCAAAGAAATTACACATTTCTTGAACAATATTGAAATATAAACTTATTATATTTGATATGTATTATTTCTGTATAGTTATTAATTATTAATGGACACCACTAGGTATAAAACAAGCCTTAAGATTTTCGTTCCAAAGTAAATTTTGTTTCCATTTTTCATATTTGTTCCACGCATGTCTTCAACATTCAAAGTTCAACAGATGCAAAACATTTGCAACAAAAGCAAAAGTTACAATTCAATTTCTCAGGATAAACAAGTAATTTTCTAAGCACCGACTTCGCATTTTTTATAATTTGTTTATATTTTTTAACAAGTTCCGATTCAACTCAATCAGCTCGCCATTTTTTGTCAATAATGCCCAACAATTAATTTAATCTTTCGCAGGTTTGCGCTTATGGGATTGAACACTTGATAATTTCTTTTTTGATTCCACGGTAACTTCAAACAAAGAAGAAATTTGATAAGTAGATTAAGCAATAAACAGAGCTGTTATTGACTAATTTGCAGAATTATTAATTGGTTAATTGTTTTTACTGATATCACATTGCAAAATAAATATGCTTTTTCTGGTGTCTCCGTATCCCTAGTTAAGTTAAATTATTTATTAAAATTTATTAAGTATTCTAGATTTTAAATAAATAATTCTAGATTTTATATAAAAGAATATAAATGTTATATTATAAATTTAATTTCCGAAACTCGTTTTGGCGCCCCCTAAGGTTTGCGCCCGCATTTTTTGCATGCATCGCATGCAAGGCGGGATCGGCCCTGTATATATATATATATATATATATATATATATATATATAAATATATATATATATATATATATATATATATATATATATACATAGCTGGGCACCGTTAATCAAATAGTTAACTTCGTTAATCGTTAATCCGCTACAAAAAAAGTTAACTTCGTTAAACGTTAAAGCGTTACATTTCGGAAGAATTAACGCAAGTTAACGTTAATCGTTAATCCGTTAATATGTGTAAAATTACATTTTTATATCGTTGCGTTAGTGAACTTAAAAAACTTATTAGTTTAGGTTCTGGAAGTTAACAGGTTATGAATAAAACAAAATACTTGTATAATTCAAATGTGTAATTTTACCCCTCGCGCGTTTTATGCACACTTCCGTGTGTATAAGGAAAATGGCACAATTATCACATACCGTGATAACGCTATTGTCAACTTTCCGTTTTTATGATTGCATATTGTTTTTACAAGAATTTTTTTCTAAATAAAGAGAAAGGTTTCTGAATATTTTGGCATATCTTAGAAAAAATGGATGTATGTGTGTGTGTGTATGTATGTGTATTCGGATACAAATTTTCGGGTTCCGTACCAATGTTTATCCTTTAGACAGCAACGCGGCGCTTACGCGCTTTATATTTTGTCTCTATGCAGTCCTAAAGCAGTAAAATTGCTTTGAAAAAAAGTTCAGATCTTCCAAAATATGTCAAAACTAGCTGTAAGTGGAATTCTGTCTTAAGGCAATTAAGGCATCGTGCCTTAAGGCAAATTGCTGAAACTTCCCGTACCAAAAATTATTTTTTTTTTAAAACGATTAACATTTTTGAAAAAAATTTACTTCGAAAAAATAAGATTTTTGAGAAACTATAAATTGGACAAAAAATTACTTTTTTTTGAAAAAAAATTTTTTTTTAAAAAAAAAAATTTAAATTTCTTTTTTTTTTGAAAAAAAAATGTTTTCTTTATTTTGACATATTTTGGAAGATCTGACCTTTTTTCAAAGCAATCGTACTGCTTTAACTGCATAAAGACGAAATATCAAAGCGCGTAAGCGCCGCGTCGCCGTCTAACGCGTAAACATTGGTACGGAACCCATAGGAATGTAAACAAAATTCATACTTATGTTAAAATCTCTATAAAATATCTGATAATTTGATGTGCATATGTCTAATGATCATTTTGACCGCCAAATGGCATTTTTTTTTACTTTTTTCATTAGATCTCCGAAACCGCTAGACCTGCCTTTATGAAAATTTGGTCAATTCTTCATCTTGTCAATACAAGTAAAACGTTTTTTGACTTATTCAAATTGGACACTCCGTTCTCTTAAAAACTGAGTTACCGTTTTCGGCACTTTTTGCCCCGTATCTTTGGAACGGCTAGACCTGTCTTTGCCAAAAACTAATCAGCACGTCTCCTTATCAATACGAATCGAATGTTTTTTGAATTATTCAAATCGGTTGATCCGTGTTCCCGAAATCGTCGACGAAAATTTGTATCCGCACATACATACACACACGCACATACATACATACATACACACACACACACACACACACACACACACACACATACATCCATTTTTTCTAAGGTATGCCAAAATGTTCAGAAACCTCTGAAACGCAAAGATATATAAAAATTTTCATTTTCGATTTTTTTGCGATTACTATAACTATCCCTACGGGAAGTTAATAAAGAAAACATTTTTTTTTTCAAAAAAAATTAATTTTTTGTCCAATAGTTTATAGTTTCTCAAAAATTTTATTTTTTCGAAGTAAATTTTTTTCAAAAATGTTAATCGTTTTTTAAAAAATAATAATTTTAGGTACGGAAAGTACCAGCAATTTGCCTTAAGGAACGATGCCTTAATTGCATTAAGGCAGAATTCCATTTACAGCTAGTTTTTGCGAAAAATAGGAAACGCGCGACGGGTTAAGCATCGGGCATAAGGTGCATATTCCCCTTCATGAGCATTAACATGTTGAAGTTCTCGTCTGTAAGCGAGGTTCGTTTTGGTGTCAAAATGTCTTTACCCGTGGAAAACAAACGTTCAACTGCAGCGCTTGAGGGTATAGCAGTATTGTATTTAATAAATAGATTTATGAATATCTGTTCCCTGAGGAATGCAGCATCGTTGAACGAATCTTTTGATTTCATATCCAGCCACATTTTAACGAGAATTTGCACTTTATTCTTGAAAGAGTTTGTAGCTCTTTGGATTTTCTATAGACTGAGTGACAGAATTGAAAAAGTCTTCCTTCTCGTCATTATCGTTGTTACTCGCATTGCTCCCTCCGCCACTTAAACTATCTCTGTCCTTCGAATTTTTCGCTGCTTCTTGCCATAAGGCATCTTCTACCTTTTTTCCGTGCATTTTCTTACTGCATTCCTCTCTACTGCTGTCATACGTTTCCAGCCACATTAACCGAAGCTTTGGGTGAAATGCCGCGGCAAGTTGGCACTGTTCATCATTCAGGAGTAGTCCAAATCTTTTCTCTATGCCCTTTAATAAGGCATTGGCTAAAGCTGTGCCGTGCGGTAAATAGTAGGCATTGGATTAACGATTAACGGACTTCTCGCATTTTAACGGAAGTTAACGTGTCCGTCAACATTTTTAAAAGTTAACTTAAAAGTTAATCCGTTAATCAAAATGTTAACTTCGTTAATTAACGATTAACGGATTAACGAGTTAATGCCCAGCTATGTATATATATATATATATATATATATATATATATATATATATATATATATATGTTGATTGTTTTGTCGACGTTGATACATGTTGCCCTCCTAATATTACGTGTTATCCGCTCGTGCATAGTAACACGGGTGTTACTGTTTTGCACATGTTTTGCGTTTAATAAATTTTAAAAGCAATTATTTTGTCAAAATAGCAAAGTGTTTTTTGAATCATTCAAATCGGATATTTAATTTTCTCAAAAACTGCCAATTTTTTTCACGTTTAGCTCGATATCCAAAACGGCTGGGTCTGCTTTTGCGACAAACTACTCACTTCTTTTACCAATAATTACAAATTGAATGCTTTTTGGATCATTCAAATCGGATGCTTCGTTCTCTCAAAATCTCGATTTCAATATCCTGTACTCTTTGCTCCGCATCTCCGTAACGACTGGACCTGCCTTTGCTAATAACTAATGAGTACATATCCCTGTCAATAAGAATCGGATGTTTTTTGAACCGTTCAAATCGGTTGATCCGAGCGCCCAAAACATACAAAACAAACACACACACATCCATTTTTTCTGAGGTATGCCAAAATGTTCAGAAACCTTCAAAACGTGAAAATTTGCAAACATTTTAAATGTTCAATTTTCGGCCCTTTACTATAACTACCCTCCGGAAAGTTAATAAACAAGAATTAAATAATTAGAGTGTTCATAGTCGTTTTTTTGCCGTTACTATTTGGTTCGGTAAATATTTCAACTCACTCCCAATACTGGGCAAGACACTTTTTATAAAAAAATTTAATTGTGAAGTTACGAATATTAACTATATAGTTATGTTTGCTTGATTAGATAAATAATTAGTTGCATCATCTTGTCATCTTTATTTTGTAGAAGTATGGTCAGTGAAACTCAACAAAGAATGAAATGAAAAACAACTATAGCAGCGAGTTCCTAGCTCATTCATATGAAACATTAATTATATGAGTAAAGTAATTGAGAATTTTCTGATAATATACAAGACTATATTATATTATACAATTTATTGTTTCGAAATCGTGTAGAAAACATCGGCAAACGTGGCAGCCTCGTGTATCACAGATTTTTCTTTCCTTTAATTTATAAATTCTTTTATATATAACTTGATATAAAAATATTATTCAACCATCTGAATATCACATTATTCTTAGCAGCAGTTTTTTAATTTTGCTCTCACGACCCGACGCACTCGCAAATCGAAGTATTCAGCAATGACGCAAACGGCCAAGCGCCATCGCCTCTACCAATTGCATAACTAGTAACACTTGTGACGATAAAGTCGTAAAACTAAAACGTCCAGTCTTAACTACAATTTTTAATAGCCTCGCTTATTAACTTTATTGCTAAGATCATCTTGTATAAATAAAATATGTCATGTTTCAAGTTCATATAAATTAAATTTCGCTTTTCATGATTGCACCGTGAACAACTATTTGATTCTCGATCGTGAGAAATTGTAAGTTTTTTTTCAATAAAAATATCATAAAAATCTTAAAATAAAAAAATAGTTATCAGCTATTTGTAAAGTTATAAAATTCGGAAATAACACCCATGAATTATTTATTTATTATTATTATTATGATTTTATTGGCTTCCTCTTATTATACAATTAGCCATTTACAATACATTTTAACTCAATATTTTCTATATAATTTTAATATACATATTTATATTTTAATTTTTGATCTAACTAAAAATTCATATATTACTCAATAGCTATTCTTATTACAAATTAATAGATCTAAGTTAAACGGTTTGATAATATCTAAATTTCTATATATGTAATTTAACATTCTTTTTTTGTTTTCTTCATATTTTTTACATTCCAGAATATGTTCTAGAGTACCTTCTTCCTCTCCACATTCACATTTATCTGAATTTATCACTTTTATTCTATGCAGGTGTTTTGCATAGCTTCCGTGTTTTGTTCTTATCCTACTGATGGTGACAATAAAACCTCTTTCTTCATTTTTAAACTTCTCGAACCATGGTTTAAACGATAAACAGTCATTATATAATTTGTAATGCCTTCCTTTTCTTTGCGATGTTTCTCTCCATACTTCTTTCCATCTCTCCTCTGATTTAATTTTAATTTTTTTGATAATGTCACCAAATACGCATTTATTATATTCTTGTCCGCTTACACTTGCTATTTTTGCCAGTTCATCAGCCTTTTCGTTTCCCTCCACACCTATATGACCTTGTACCCATCCAATATTAATCTTATTTCCAATCCCTGTAATTATCTCTATATCATTTAATATTTCAAAATATATTTTTTCTTCCAATTTTATTGTATTCATAAACTTCTCTAACTTATTTACACAACTTAAACTATCTGTTAAAATCATAGTTTTTTTATACTTTTTCATTTTAGCTATTCTGACCGCCTCACGAATAGCTATTAATTCTGCCGAATAAATAGAAATAAACTCAGGGAGCTTATAACATATGGGTATTTCTTCCTTTTCATTCCATATTGCACATCCAACTCTATGTGAAATATTATATCTCGAACCATCCGTATATAAAATTATACTATCAAGTCCTTCGTGTTCTATCCACTTTTTATATTCTTGTTTAACTACAATCGTTCTTTTGTTATAATACAATTTTTCATAATATGGATGAACTCCATGGACTACATTAAATTTCCTAAAATCTTTTAAAAATTTAAAACTGCTTAGAATGTCTGGTACTTTTTTGTTTCTCGAATATGTGCTCCTGTCTATACCCCTCCATAATTCCACCAGTTTGTAATTCAACACAGACTCATTATTTATTATGTTTTTCAAAATATATTTATCACATAAGAATTTTCGTCTTATTTCTAATGGCATTTCTCCACTTTCTAATAATAATACATTTGTTGGTGTTGACTTCATTGCTCCTATACATATTCTAAGACATCGATATTGAATCTTGTCCAAATCTTGAATTTTTTTACTATTATTAAATATCCAAGAGCCAT
This sequence comes from Ctenocephalides felis, assembly GCF_003426905.1. Classification (NCBI taxonomy): domain Eukaryota; kingdom Metazoa; phylum Arthropoda; class Insecta; order Siphonaptera; family Pulicidae; genus Ctenocephalides; species Ctenocephalides felis. Next base: position 97,268 of record NW_020539726.1, read on the forward strand.
AATCTAATTTTGGTCGAATTAATGTTCTATATAGGTTCAATGCTGAACTTGGATGTAAACCATTTCAAGTTTTATTTAACATTCTTAATATATTTATACTTTTTTCTGTCTTTTTTTTAATACTTTCTATATGTGTTTTGAAAGCTAACTTTTGATCTAGATAAATTCCTAAAAATTTATTTATATCTTGAACTTTTTTATTATAATTTTTTGTTTGAATGCTTCTTGGAAAATTTCTTTTATTATGCCTAGTGAATATACCAATCGTACTTTTTTCTTCTGATAATGTTAAACCATTTTTGCTCAACCATAAATTGTATAAATCAATATTGTTTGTCATAATCTTCAAAACATCTTTTAATGTTTACCTTTCTACATAAATCACAACATCATCAGCATATTGTAATATCTTTGTTCCAGGTACCCAATTTTTTTCACCAAAGTCATATGCATATAAAGCATATAATAATGGACAAATATACCCCCTTGCGGAAGTCCTTTGTATAAGTCTCTTTCATATTTTCTATCATTCATCTCTATTACTATTTTTCTTTGGAAAACATTATAAATTATACTTCGTACAAATCTTAATGGCAAACCTAACTTTAATAATTTATCCAATAAAATATTAGGTATTACATTGTCATAAGCTCCCTTTATATCACTAAATAGTGCTACGACATATGCATTTTTAGAAAATGACAGATATATGTCACTAATAAATATACTTAAATTATCCATTGTACTATGCTTTCTTCTGAAACCAAATTGAGTTCTTGGGAATATTTTATTATGTTCCAACCACCATTCTAGCCTCCCCGAGCTTAAAGTTATTGGTCTATAGGAATCTATTTTGTTACTATTAATATTTGTTTTTTTTTAATAAAATCACTTTATTAATATGCCAATCATCAATTAATTCAGGCCTCTTCCAATATTTATTAATTATCTTCAATAATATTAGTTTACCCTTCTCAGGTAGGTTTCTCAACATAGAGTATTGAATATTATTTAATCCCGGCGCTGTATCTGTTCTTTTATTCCAGGTTCTTTCTAGTTCCCATTTAGTAAACGGTTTACTTGATAAATCATTTTCTATTTCCGCATACCTATTTAAATCTTCATCAATATTGTAACTAACTCCTGGTGGTGCTATTTTGTCTACTAGATCATCTAACACATCATCACTACATTTTGTTATATTTCCCAATTCACCCATATTTATCATAAATCTCACCATTTTGAAAACTTTCCTAGCATGCGTTTTAGGTTTTATACTATTTATATAATTATTCCAACTTTCTCTTTTTTTCAATTTGAAAATTCTTCTTACTTTTGCCTTGAATCTATTACATTCCATAAAATTTTCCCAGTTTGCCTTATTTCTGTATTTTGCTTCTATTTCTCTTCGTTCTTTAATTAAGTACAAGCACTCACTATCAAACCACATTGGTCTTCTGGTTTTATTCCTCACTTTATTAATTTGTATACTGCTGTTAGCTGCACTATCAATCCAATCTAAGAATTCACTATAACTAACCTCTGTTATAGAATTATCTATCAGTTGGCATTAATCTTCTATTATGGCTTTATATTTATCCCAGTCTGCTCGTTTACAATTCCATTTTCTTACTGATTTATTTATATATTTGTCATTTTTCACATTAAGTTCAATATGGATTGGAAAATGGTCAGATCCCAGTGACTCCTTTTGCACTTCCCACTTTATTTTATTTATTATTTCTGATGAACATAAAGTTATATTAACCACTGTTTTTGTATTTTTGAATATCAGAGTCGGACTCCCATTGTTAACTAAATATAGATTGTTTTCTTCAATAGATTCCAATAGTTCATTAACATATCTGTCACTATATGAGCAACCCCACACATAATGGTGAACATTAAAATCTCCCATTATGATACATGGTTTTGGGATTTCACAAAATAACCTATTCCATTGTTCTTTTGAAATATTCGTTTTCGGAACAACATATAATGATATCAAATAATTTTTTTTCTTATTGAACTTCAACTTCTGCTGCACACATTTGACATTTATTATCTTCAACTGATTCAAAATTTATTTCATATTCCCTACTATCTATATTTTTATTTATAAATAATGCCGACCCTCCTTCATTATCGTTCCTATCTTTTCTTATACACTTAAAAATTTTTAAATTATACTGCCTGTTCTTATTGAACCAGGTTTCTGATAATGCTATTATATCTATTTGTTTATTATATAACCACTCTTCTAAACTTTCTTTATTTGCATAAAACGATCTAATATTCCATTGCATAATTCTCATAATTTATTCTTTATAATTTTATCTAACTTTCTTCCTTAGTCTTGTAAAATTTTTATATTATCCAAAATTGATTTTATTTTTAACTATAAAAGCAAAGTTTATCAAAACGTTAGGATATCGCAGGTATTCTATATGTACCGCTGTCATTATTACTAGAATTAAGTTTGTTTTGTGTTTCTTCTTCACTTAATTTATTAAAAATAAATTCTAATTTTCTTTTAATGAAAGCTATTGTTTCATCCTTGTCTTCATTTGATCCGTATCTTTTATCTTCTAGATTTTTAATAATTTGCTGAGGTCTCTTTTCAAAAGGTTTCTTCGATCTTTCGTAATATTTATGTTTCTGTTAATGTGAATCCTATTACGTGGAGTATCAATCTCGCTTCTGTCTATTTTTATATCACTTGACCGATTCCCAAGGTTTCTATTACAGATGTTTCTGCTGTAATTTCTGCTTAGAATATTTTTTGGCTTATTCATTCTCATTATATTATTTTGATCGTATTCCTCTTCATTTTCTTTCAAATCAGAAAGTACATCATATATATTAATATTTGAATGGACTGAATTACTTCATATATTACTAAGAATTTCTGGAAAGTGGACTTATAATGACTGAATGTGCTGGCTGCTTTGGCATATCTATTGTTTTGGATGATCTTTTTCGCTTCAATGTAAGATGTGTTTTGTAGAGCCATAATTTATTTTATTCTTTTGTTTTTTAAGTATACTTCGCAATTTTTATCATCTGCTTGATGGTTATCGTAACATAAGCAACATAAATCTATGTCACTTTTGAATGCTTCTATCTTGTGTTCTTCTGTGCATTTTTTGCATCTTTTCTTGCTCTTGCATTGAAATTTTATATGGCCGAATCTCCAGCAATTATGACATTGTATAAGTCTTCGAATAAATGGTGAAATTCGGCAGCTGACTGAATGAATGAAGACTCTTTCTGGTAACTTATTTCCTTTAAATACTATTTTAACTCTCTGCGACTTTGTTTTCCTTGACTCATTGTTCTTACTCTTTAGGCATCTAATGCTTATAATTTCGCTTTCACTTCTAATGCAGCTTAAAATTTCTTCTTCGTCCAGGCTTGGGTTAATGTCAAATATAATCCCCAATCTTACTAATTTGTGCTTTGGTATGTATGCATTAATATTAAAAACATCAAGCATTTTATCCCTTGTAACTTTAGTTGCGCTTTTGTAGTTGTTAAATATTATTTTTATTTTATTTTTGCCAATTGAGCTAATGTCTTCTATTTCTTTACTAATATTAATTAAATTTTTATGAAAAATTCTACCCACTGCCATCGGATGTAATCTACCAATATTTTTGTCCTTACTTTCCGCATGTAAAATAAATGGGCCTTCGTCTGTATCCTGATAGTATTTCAATTCCTTCATAATTTCATCTGCTTTAGTCGTGACGTTTTCACCCACATGTTGTACCAATTAGTTTTGGGGTCACTGATTTCATTTGTTATAATACTGTTTCCATTCGTTTGTACTGTATTTACGCCTGATGTTGAGTCTGTTTTTAACTTTTTATTTACACTTTCCGCTACAATGTTACTGTTTAACTCACTACATTCATTAGAATTATCACTTGCTTCATTATTTACATTATTAATATTTACCGACTTTTGTGCTACATAATTAGTGTTTTTTTCCTCTTCAAATTCACTCGCACTATCTGTTTCGAATTTAATATCTGATAAGGGACTGCCGCCGGGGTCCGGCGACTCACTATCGGTGTCCATGATCTGTTATGTAATTTACACTTCACTAAAATAATTCAATTTCTACCTGCAGACAATGCGTACCTCTCGGCTGCCGAAACAATATCACACAAATTTCCAACAACTTTCATAAATCACAATAATATTAAATGAATGATCGTAAACGTTATCTATTACTCCAAACCATTTTTAAATAAAATGTCACTAATTAATAATCCCACAAATCACAAATATTTAGAATGACGGTTTACGTATGGATTTCCAAATCTACCAAGAAAAACGTATCACCTCACGAGCACTAGAACACAAACTGATATATCAAATACCTTCACCAGAAAATAACATTGTGCGATTATTTATTTTTCAAACATCATTTCTTAAGTAAACAGATTCTAATAATATATTTTGACAAGACTGTTTTAATACTATTAAATAAAAATGTTATTATTAACTTCCCGTACCTCGGTATTCGTTCAGACGTTGAGCTGTTAACATCGGTGAATAAATAATAAGCATTACATAAATATCAAAACGTACTAATATTTCTCCTACCTGTCCAGTAACCTGTGTTAGTGACTGCATTGTGTACAAATAGATACCGCTAAACACGTGTCCCCTTGCCGGGGGCACGCCGTGTCGTATAAACATTGTGTATTTTATGCTAATTTAAGTGGTAATTAAGTAAATTAACCGCATTTTTGTTGTGTTAATTGAAATGATTGAGCAAGTACCTAGTGATGAAAATTCTAATCGAATTAACGTTGATGAAATTCGTTTTCCGAATCGTTTTGATATGTGTGATACTGGACCTTTTTACATTTACGTAGAATCTTTAAGTAAAAACATTGGACGTTTACACCCGATGGCTCTCGGAAAACTACTATAAAGATCACGATCGAAAGAAGATTTGTTGGAGATTATTGTGATTGGTAACAATAAAGTCAAACTAGTTCTTAGGAACGGTAAAACAGCAAATAGCCTTCTTCACGATAATTTTTTTACTGCTAATAATTTGAAAGCTTACATTCCTAAATACCTATTAATTAGGGAAGGTACAATCTTTGATGTAAACATTAATCTCACGGCAGAAGAAATATTAGAAGAGATAGAATCAGTTATTCCGATAATAGGCGTAAAGTGTTTTGTACCAAAAACCATCAACAAGCGCAGAATTAACTCGCAATGCGTGAAATTATCTTTCAGAGGTTCAATTCTGCCGGATAAGGTAGGTATACATTCTGTTAAATGCCCAGTCAGCCCATATATTAAGAAGATCACCCAATGCCACAAATGTTGGCGTTTTGGCCACGTTCGGGAAAAATTCCGGAACGACCTAAGGTGTCCAAAATTTGCGGTCCTCATATTAAAGACGTATGTTTAGAAGATACCAACTATCTATGCTGCCTGTGCAAAGATAACCACGAGGCTTATAATAAAGATTGCAGGATCTATAAAAGATATAAAAATATTAATGAATTAATGGCAACACAGAATTTATCTTCCTACAAAGCAAAAAAAATCTTTGATAACGATAAATACTCGAGAACAGTTAGAGTTAACCTTAGCAGCTTGAATAAAGATAAAGATTTTCCTCCAATGAAAATCAAGAACTGTAACCAGAGTGGGGTTTTAATAAACAATAAATTCATGGTTCTATCGGATCTGGAAGAGGAGGAAGACCAAGGTTATGTTGCACACTTCAAGACATTTGATAAACCTAAAAGGATTCATGTTCTACCCTCAACCAAGAGAGAAAAGAATGGGGCTCTAATCGGACATAGCATAAAACCTGTTTGTAAAGAAAATATGGCTGACAAGGGAAATTTTATAAACCCTAGAAAATATTAAAAAACAAATCAGATTCCGATTCAGAAAATGAAGTAAAATCCATTAGGAAAAGTGAAGATCCTAACGCATCAGGTGGCCTATATCATTTCATTAGGCTGCTAAAGGACATCTATAATCCAAATGATCCCGTATTGAAAAATTTGTTAAGTGATGTTTTTCTCAAAATGGTAAAAATTGAACACAAAATAGATCCTGCAAGTTTAAAAAAGAAAAAATCTAATAAGGATTTACCTGTGACTTCAGAAAAATAAATCAATCAGTATTTCTTTCATTATGAAACAAATAAACATTTTACAATATAACTGTAGATCAATGTTAGCAAACAAGAGTAGTATAGAACATTATCTGTGGTCTCATAAAATTCATGTGGCAGGTCTGTCCGAAACCTGGCTTAAAGAAGGTCATAAATACTTTATCAAAGGTTATCGGATTTTTCGAGAAGATAGAGTTGACGGTTATAGTGGTACTACCATTCTAGTCAAAAACAACTTATTATGCGAGAAAATTAACCACCCATTTCAGTGCCATCTTATCCAAATGTGTGCAGTGATTTTAAAATTAGAAAACCCTGTATGTATCATTTCAATCTATTGTGCGCCGAACTCTAAGGAATATTTCAAGAATATTAAAGATTTAATTGAAACTATCTCCATGCCAATACTCATAATAGGGGATTTTAACTGCAAAAATTTAGCTTGGGGCAGTGCCTCCATTGACAGAAGAGGTGAGATTTTGTACAGCATAATTGAAGATCTAAACCTCAACATAATGAATGATGGAAGACCAACCACTATCAGCAAGGGAAATGGGAAAGAAACGCTAATAGATCTTACTCTTTGCTCCAATAATCTATATGATAAAATCCAGTGGGACATTTATACGGGCAGCTTAGGATCTGACCATTTGCCGATTAACATTACGTTAAAGACTAATTTTGATGTAAAAGACTATATATATCCCTCCAGAAAATGGAATACTAAAGAAGCCAATTGGAAGAATTACGCATGAGAAATAGAAGATAAGCTAAAAAATATTATGCTCCATGAGGATCATAAGTCTAAATATGCAGCCATTATCGAGATCATAAACGAAGCAGCTAGTAAACACTTCAAGGAACGTAAAACAGTGGCAATTAAGCAATTCAAACCCGCTATCTGGTGGGACGAAGAATGTGAAAACCAGATCAGACAAAGAAAAATAGCGTACAAAAAGATGGTAGACGAGTTTACTTACAACAATTTTATTGAGTAACAAAAAATAAACGCTATTACAAAAAAAATCTCAAATCCAAAAAGAGAAAAAAGTGGATCAATTTTACAAACTCACTCAATAGTAATATTAATACATCAAAGCTTTGGAATATAGTTAAAATTTTTAACAACAAAAATAATAGAAACTCATCTAAGCTTTAAGTATCTTATTTAATGACATCTTTAATTTAAGAATCTTATCTAATGACATTCATATATCTAATTCGAATAATAGATACCTGCTATTGTTAGCGACGGATATACATAAGGCTTACGATAATGTCGATCATGGCATTTTACTTAACAAACTTAAGAAATTGAATATTCCCTCTAATATTATGATAGTGATAATTCTTTTACTAACCAATAGGTTGCTATATGTAAAAAATAAAAATAAATTAATAGGTCCCAGAGTAGCTCTTACAGGCTTACCACAAGGTTCTATATTGAGTCCGTTATTATTTAATATTTATATGTCGGACTTTACTGCAGTTACCCAAGACGATGTTAAGAAACTACAATATGCTATTGATTTATTTTTGTACATTTCTTGCAACACACTTGAGGAATGCATTCACAAAATCAAGTGGTCGATCACAGGTGTCTCAGAATGGATGAGGTCCAACCACCTAAACCTTTTCTTGGTCAAAACAAAGGGTATCCTGTTCACCAGGCATAGAAAATTCCTTTACCCTCAAGGAATCAATATGGGGAATTGGATGTGTAAAATATACGATAGTGTGAAAATTTTAGGGGTTACCTTTGATAAAAAGATGACCTTCCGGGTGCACGTTGAAGAGGTGATCAAAAAATGTGAAACAGGTAAGAATATCATTAAAAGATTGGTTGGAATTGACTGGGGAGTCTACCAAAGTTCATGTTTAGCTATCTACAAATCCATAATTAGATCACATATTGATTATAGATACTTCATTTACGGAGGAATCTCAACCAATATACAAGGATTACTAGATGAAGCTCAACTTTCGGCTTTAAGACTGTGCTTGGGAGCTATAAGGTCAACGCCTCGCATTGCCGTTTTAGCGGAAGCCGGGGAAGCCCCACTGAACATTAGGAAACAAATACTAACTAATAGATTTTCAATTAAAAAATTCAACTCGGATTCAGAACGAATCCCGAAGCAATTGGAATATTTAGCTGTTTTGCATTTTAGGGTAAACTATTGGAAAAACAGACCTACACCTCCATTAATAACTGGATTTTATAATTTGAAACCTCTAGAAGACCTGATAATTACAAATGATAAACTACCGTACCATAGTCATTTTTGGATTTACTCATTTCCCAAGAAATATATAGGCTTGAATGACTTCAATTATATGACTCATCATTCCAATAAAAATATAATAAACAGGGAGTTTGAGAATTGGTTAGACACGGAATGGAAAGATTTTACTGTTATCTACACTGACGGTTCCAAGTTAGAAAATAAAGTGGGGTGTGCTGTCTATGTACCTAATAGAGACAAATATTTACAATTTAATTTACCGGATTTTGCCTTAGTCTTTTCGGCAGAACTTACATGTATTAATGCTGCTTTAGACTTTGCTATACAAGAAAAGATTCCAAAAACCATAATCCTAACAGATAGTAAATCCGCACTTCTGGCTCTAAACCATCGTAAAGAAAATTGCAATGGTTTAATTTTTGACACCATCCACAAAATAGAAAGCGTCTTAGAAAATAAAAACACGATCAAATTAGTATGGATACAAAGGCACTCCAATATCCATGGAAACGAATATGTGGATGGTCTTGCAAGAGAAGCCTGTTTATCAAATTTTCCTTCAAGAAAGGCTCCTGCGTCTGACCTAAAAAGCTGGGTAAGGAAACAAGGATTAAGGTTATGGCAAAACGAATATGATATGGAAGGCAGAAAAGGAACTTTATTTAAATTTTGCAAACTAAAAGTGTCTTTCAGTACATGGTTTGCCAAATCTAGGTTGAACAGAGACGAAATAACCGTTATCAATCGTATTAGATCGGCCCACACATTCTGCAAATCTCATCTTTTTAGAATTGGCATGGCAGAAGATCTCTTCTGTTCTTGCGGATTGGAAATTCACAATCTTGACCATATCTTTTGGAAGTGCAAGCTCTATGCTAATCAAAGAACATCCTTACTACAAGAACTGTATAAATATAACTTTATTTTTCCTATTAACACCACAATAGCATTTTCTACTAATGATGAAAATATATATATAAATTTTATCTATATTTTTTACAAAAATGTAACATTAAAATATAGTTATAAAAATAAAGTATTAGTTATTAAGGTTTTAGGAATTAAGTCACAATCTTATGTTGTAAACTATTTGTAAAATATGTATTTCTCTGATATTTATAATTTTGTAACATATTATTTATGTAATATGAGGCTAAATGACCAAACGGTCAAATGTAATAAATAAATAAAAAAAAAAACTTCCCGTAGTGTAAGTTATAGTAATCGCCAAAAACCGATAATAAAAATTGTAGCATATCTTGGCGATTCACAGGTTTCTCTGTGTGAGTGTATGTGTCTGAGTGTATGTGTTTGAGTGTATGTGCTTGAGTGTATGTGTTTTTTTGTATAGCGAAGGAAATGCCTTTATGCATTCCAGACTGATGTTTTGTCTGGGTATGTCGGACTCAATACCGCCCTGGTATAATACCGACTAAAACCTGCGCTTTGCCCTTGCCTCTGGTCGCCACGGAAACTGCCGTTAAGCAATACTTTGTGGGGGGAGGATGTAGAATGTTATAATTATTTACTTGTTATAATGAGTGTTAAAATTCTTAAACTTATACTCATCGTTTAAATGGGCAAAGTCCCATTCGCCCTTTCTCTTTCCACAGAACGCAGGTCAATTAGCACCTCTCTCGCAAATCTGTCTATGGCGTTCCAAGCAGCTTCACTTGTCAGCATCACTTCAACAACATTACCTGGGGTAATTCTTTGTCCAATGACTCTTGCACATCGTCCCGTAGAGCACCAAATCGCGGGCACATTATATGTATGAATGTATGCGTGTGTGTGAGTGTATGTGTAGTTTGGATACAATTTTTAGACCACGATTTGAGGCGCATCGATCAACCGATTGAATGATTCAAAAAACATTCGATTACTGCTAATAGACGTGCTGATAAGTTTTTGGCGAAGGTCCAGCCGTTTCGAAGATACGGAACAAGAAGTGCCAAGAATAATAATTCAGTTTTGGAAGTAACGTAGCGTCCCATTTGAATGATTTAAAAAAAACAATTTACTTGTATTGACAAAATAAAGAAATGATTATATTTTTAGAGCAGGGCTAGCGGTTTTGGAGACACAGAGAAAAATGTAAAAAAAAATTAATTTAGCGGTCTATAATGATCATTATACATATGCACATCAAATTATCGGATATTTTATAGAGATTTTAAAAATATGATCAATTTTGTTACTATTTTTTTCGAGTTCGGAATCAAGATTTTTAATTTCTAATGATCACTTATACCGTTCAAACAAATTTTAAAATTTCCATAAATTTTGTTTTCAAAATTTTCAAAACTATATAAAATTTGATACTTTAAATATAAATTTAAAATTTACATCGGCCTAAAATGTATATATTTTATACGCGTTATTGTAATCGTATTAAATATATCCTCAGTTGGATCATTCAGTTACTCTTCTTAATTTAAATATTTTCAAGAGTTTTGAGCGATAAGCTAGTCACTATATATTATATAAATGAATACATATATAGAAATGATATCTTTGAAAATATTTAAAACAATTGTTATTAATTATTGATCAATAACTATTGATTATTAACTTCCCAAAAATTTTTGCATATCTTCACGTTTTGAAGGTTTCTGAACATTTTGGCATACCTGTGAAAAAATGTATGTGTGTGTCTCAGACAGCACGAGATGATCCGCATGCGAACATTCTTCGAGCGCAGCACGATCCAACGGTGCGTCCAGCTTGTCATATCCGTATTCCTGACCTGACCGCTGGTCCTATCCGTATCTCGAGCGGGATACTCCGACCGTAAGTTGGATAGGAATTGGACATGCATTGTTAATTCTGGGGCATTTAATTCATCCCTTCTAGCTAAAAAAAATATTTTTACTTAAGGAGACCATTTATTGAAAAAAAGTTTATTTCTCAAAATTAATTTATAAAATGCTACTTTAATAAATTATATATATATATATATATATATATATATATATATATGTATATATATTATACTGCTTCAAAGCTGCATTGCTTTTTTGAAACGTTGAATAAATAATTAAAGCAGATCAACACTAAAACACGTACACACATTATACATATATACACACACATATATATATATATATATATATATATATATATATATATATGATAAAAATTGTTTCTTGGGCATCCATCCAATAATTTAAAAAACAGTTTTAATGCAAAATGTTTTAATTAAGAGAACATACGTTTCGGGTCCAGATTTGACCCATCTTCAGTGCATACAAATAAATTTAAAAAAAATAGCACAAAGCACAACACAAATTTGCAACGAAAAAAATAAGTAAGAAATAAAAAATTGAAAAAACATCAAGTTATGAAAATTTTTGAAAATTGTAAAAATTAAAATAAATAATATGTTTTATTATAAAAAAGCTTATTCCAAAAGCACATCTTGTTAGTTTGGAGACAGAGTTACGTGTCAACACGTGAAGAAAAACCTCTCGCTTTATATATATATATATATACTCATATGTGAGTCAGTGTCAATACTTACTTGTAAAATAGTAATAACACTTTGTTCATGAATGAGCAGAATTTTTAAGAACTGTATCTATAATTAATAGAAGATTCGTTACATCTCATTGATAGCGAAACATATGTTCTTACATAATACCTTTATTGATTGCTCGAGTCAGCTTGTCACAAAATTGCACTTTCTTCTCGTTCCTGTCTAGCTAATATCTTTAGTCACCTGCTCTCGAAAAATTCTGTACCTAGCATTGAAATAAATATTTAACTAGCTGTAAGTGGAATTCTGTCTTAAGGCAATTAAGGCATCGTGCCTTAAGGCAAATTGCTGGAACTTCCCGTACCAAAAATTATTATTTTTTTAAAAACGATTAACATTTTTGAAAAAAAATTACTTAGAAAAAATAAAATTATTGAGAAACTATAAATTGGACAAAAAATTACTTTTTTTTTGAAAAAAAAATTTTTTTTCTTTATTTTGACATATTGTGGAAGATTTGAACTTTCTTCTCAAAGCAATATGAAATTTTATTTATATTATTTATTAATCTTATTTATATTATTATTTACTTATATTTTACATTAAATCATATTACGGATATTATTTTCATGTAAATTTTATCCTTTGCTCTTTTATTTATTTAAATTCATATTATTATTTATCAATATTACTTAATGTTAATAAATTAGCAGTTGTAATAATTATTGAAATTAAAAAAAAAAAAAAACTGTCTAACGCATAAGCATTGGTACGGAACCCATAGGAATGTTAACAAAATGTATACTTATTGTTAAAATCTCTATAAAATATCTCATAATTTGATGTGCATATGTCTAATGATCATTTTTGACCGCCAAATGGCTCATTTTTTTATTTTTTTCTTCATATCTCCGAAACCGCTAGACCTACCTTCATGAAAATATCTTTTTGCCTCGTATCTTCGGAACGGCTAGACCTGCTTTTGCCAAAAACTAATCAGCACGTCTCCTTATCAATACGAATCGAATGATTTTTGAATTATTCAAATCGGTTGATCCGTGTTCCCGAAATCGTCGACGAAAATTTGTATCCGCGCATACATACACACACACACATACATCCATTTTTTCTAAGATATGCCAAAATGTTCAGAAACCTCTGAAACGTAAAGATATATAAAAATTTTCATTTTTGATTTTTTTGCGATTACTATAACTTGCCCTACGGGAAGTTAATTAGCACAAAATTGTATATCGAAACTATAATATTAGGGTATAATATAATGAAAATTATTTAGTAATATAAACCATTTATTTTATACAAATTTAATAAAGTACAGCTCCCTGGAAGAATGTAATCAGTCATAGGTGATGCAACTGACAAAATAAAACATTGATTCTTACTCTGATCACATGATGAGAGTATAACGTTTGCATATTTCTTTTATCATATTTATTAACTCATATTGATTCATGGGCTCGCCATTAAGTTAGCGGTTAAAAGCGACGGGACTTGTTTCAGAGGTCCCGGGTTCGATACCCACTTCGACCAGTCTGTTGTCAGGCAGCAGTGACAACGATTTTCACTTGAAAATATAGATACCAATAAAATGTCAGTCCTATTGGATTAATTCTAATAACAAAATCATCAAATATGGATGGAATAACCATTGGGTTACCATCTAAAAAAAATACGAAGGAAGGAGAAGTTTCAGCCCAACAGCTTATAGGACGTAAGGTTCTGATTGCTGTTCAAAAAAAAAATATTCATATATTTGTTCATTGTTGTTTCAATATATAATACATTTATATTATAAGCATTTATATTTATTCAGTTTACATATGATTCATATGTAAATTTAAACTCACCACAAGAAGCCAAAATTGTAGGAACTGAAGAACATTTTTTTAACAATCAGACACTTTCATTTTTTCTGCTTCTTTTATCAGTTTTCAATGGGGTCCAAAAAGCTAACTTTATGGAAAAATATTAATAAAATCACTGAATCTTATCACGCGAATATTTTAACCTCATTTTTTCTAAAACAAAACTCATAACTAGTGCAAATTAAGGCAAATTGCTGGAACTTCCCGTAAAGTAACGAAATGTCCGAGAAATATTGAGTGTTTTCAAATAGATTATTATAAATAAATACTGTAACATTGTCTAATATTTATAAGAATTATATAAACTGAATCGCAAAGTTTGAAAATATTGGTTTAAAGTATATTAGAACTTAAGTCAGAATTACAATTAGAATCTGAATTATTTTCGATATACAAAAATAATTTAAAAAAAATTGAAACAAAAAAATTCAAAAGTTTAGCACATCTCCCTATCAATAAGAATCGAATGTTTCTTGAACCATTCAAATCGGTTGATCCGTGCGCCCAAAAACGTGGACGAAAAATTGCATCACTCATACATACATACACACACACACACATACACATCCACTTTTTCTGAGGTATGCCAAAATATTCAGAAACCTTCAAAACGTGATGAAATGTACAAATTTTCAATTTCAGTTTTTGGACGATTACAATAACTTACCCTACGGAAAGCTAAAAAACTGTTCGAACGTTATTGGTTGGGAATCATGCTGATTAGTTTTTGGTAAAGATCAAAGTTATAGTAATCGTAAAATAAAGAAAAAAATGCATATCTCTACGTTTTAAGATCTTCTAAACATTTTGGCATATCTTAGAATAAATAGATGTATGTGTGTATGTAAAATATTGTAACGACAATCGGTATTGTCGTCAAAAGGGTTGCATAACCACCAGTGCAATGACGCTCTCCCACCACGCCCAATAGGGATGCCAATATAAGGTCCAGTCTGGGGTTGAAAAATGGCATTAAGAATTGTAACCTCCTCTGAGGAGTTCGGTCGGGTCCACGCGCTAGTCGCTGGACCCACTTTGTGTATAGTGGTGTGTGTGTTGTGCCAGGAGAGGAGAACCCGTTCCAGTAAAGGTCAGATGTATTATTGGTTTTATAAACTATTCCCTCCGTTCCGTCGTTATCGTTACTCCGTTGATACCGTTTTACGTTAGTAATTAATAAAGATTTATGAGTACGCTAGGTTTTAGGCAAAGGGCATGACAGTACGTAGGTATTGTCATGCCGTGACACCTGTAATAATTAGTAATAATTAAATAAGCTAAAAGTACATTATGTTTCATTCGCGTAGTTAGTTGGCTTTTCCACAGGTAATTACAGGGTGGTTGTAGAAGTCGGGTTTAGGAGTTGGTGTAACGCTTTCGTTGGGGATGCAACGCTAAGACGTAATAATGGAAGTCGTTGCATATACCCTAAGAAAGGGAGTATCACCCTTCCAATCCGTCACAATGGTGGAAGCGCCGGGTATGTATGTATGTAATAATAACAAACATTCGATTCGTATTGATAAGGAGACCTGCTGATTAGTTTTTGGCAATGGCAGATCAAGCCGTTTTTGCGAAAAGTAGAAAAAAATTGTAATTGATTTTTCGAAAGAAACATTATATTTGTATCGACAAAATGAAGAATTGGTGAAATTTTTGAGGAAGGCAGTTCTAGCGGTTTCGGATATCCAATAAAAAAAGTTGAAAAAAGCCATTAGGAGGAAAAAATGATCATTAGACATATGCATATCAAATTGTCATATGTTTAAAAGATATTTTAATAAAAAGAACAAATTTTGTTTACATTTTCATGGGTTTTGTACCAATGTTTATCTGTTAAACTACGACGCGGTGCCCACGCGCTTCTAGATTTCTTTTTCACGCAGCTAATGTATCGCGATTGCTTTAAACAAAAGTTCTAAATTTCCAAAATATTTCACAGTATAAAAAAAATCAAATTTTTCGAAAAAGATCATTTTTTTCAAAACTTTTAAAAATCTCAAAAATCGATTTTTTTCAGAGTTCTAAAACAAAATTGAATATTTATTAAAAATTATAATTTTTGGAACGGGAAGTTCCAGGAATTTGCCTTAAGGTACGATGACATGCGCCGCTAATTATTTTATTTATTTATTATTTTTATCGTTATTTTATCCTACCGATCGTTTACTGCAAGGATGTCAAACTCAAAATTGCAATCGGGCTGCATAAGCAAGGTTTAACTTCAATCGGGCCGCAATATATATATATATATATATATATATATATATATATATATATATATTGATGAGTTATTTAGAATCGGGCAGTATATATATACATGACAGACGTTGTCCTGTACCCACATCTACGTTTTTTTAATATATACACATAATTTTAAAACAAAACAAAAATAACATTAAAATGGAATAAATAAAATAAGTATAGTGACGTGTACATAAGTGGGCCACGTTTTTATTTTTGGTTGTAAAATAGTTAAAAATCAAAATATGTTCTTAATGTTTTTTGTAGTTGTAAGGGTACTCCAAAATGCAACTTTTTATCATAGCAGATGTTTGCAATTATGTTTGGTAGTATCTCTTTTTTCAAATGGCAAAAAAGCGTATTTAACGTGTTTTTCGAAAATGTAGGGAGAAGTGGGCCACCCAAATTTTTATCTTAAAAAATGCTGCTATATGCTGATTACGAATCTGTTGGCAAATTTACAAAATTCGAAATCGTTGTCTCGAAATGAAGGGTAGAAATTGAAAAAAACAGTGACTACAGTAAAAATGTTCATTTAAGTCTGAAAAAAAGTAATAAAGTTGGAATGATAAAATTGTTTGAAAAAACATTTTGCAACAATCAAGCACAGATTCTATAATTGTAAATAATTGCTCGTATCGATTTGTACTGCCAAACATAGAAATAATATCATAAGCATATTTCCTAGTATTTTCAAATCTGTCTGGTAAATATTTATAAAATTCAGGTACGCCCACTTCAATAAATTTGGCTTTCAAATTTGAGTTACGCCGAATTTCGATTACCTCCATTTGCATGTTGCTGGATACTGAAACTATATCTACAGAAACGATCGAAGAGAACAAAAAAAATTGCCTTTGAGTGAACTAAAATCTTGAAACCGCATTTCAAATTCCGTTTTTAAATTAGCAATATTTTCTACATATTTTTTATATGAAAAAGTAACATCCAAGCTAGATTTATTCATGCTGCACGTCGGAAAGTGTGTCAAATTTTCATTCTTGAGCTGTTTTTCCTAAAGGGCAAGTTGGCATTTAAAAGCTTGAATTATGTCGAACATGTTTGTTATAAGATTGTCTTTTCCCTGCAATGAAAAATTCAGGTCCGATAGCTGTTTGGTTATATCAACCAAGATCATGTTGATTATCTTCGAGCACAGTACTTCTTTATGTAAGATGCAATGAGTATGATAAAGATTTTCAAATGCACGAAAAAACACTGCTAGCTGAGCCGTGCCACTGATATCCGTGGTCTCGTCACAGGCAATAGTAAAGCTTTCGAAAGAAAGTGATCTATTTTTTATTTTATCGCTCAAATTAGCGGCTAAGTCAGTAATTCGTTCTGCAACTGTATTCCAAGACAATGTGTTCTGAATGGACACGTCCAAAGAGATCCGAATCAAGTGTTGCCCACTCCATCATAGAACAAGGATTTACTATATGTTAGAAACCGCTAGTTACGCCGTTCACAGTTGCGTTGGCGCATATTTGAAACGCATCATTACCGAATATTCAGTCACTACTGACCATAGATAAATACGCATCTGATGAAGAAGCTAATGACAATAAGATCCAACACTACGAAATATTAAGTAACTTTACGCTACTGACAATAAGATCCAATACTACGAAATATTAAGTAACTTTACGCTACTGACAATAAGATCCAACACTACGAAATATTAAGTAACTTTACGCGGTATAAACTGTTTGTTAAACAATAACTTATTGTTAATTTATGTAATTGTAATTATTGTTAATTTATTTAAAGTAATTGTTAATCACTTAGCAGTTGAATATTTTATTTTCTTCTTCATCGAATTGTTATTTATTGCATATTATCATTTGTCAACATACGCGGGCAGCCGGGCCGCAAAAATATCTGCTGTGGGCCGCATGCGGCCCGCGGGCCGCGAGTTTGACACACCCCAAACTTTACTGTGAGATAGCAATGCAAAAAAAAGTCGTGATGCTATTTTGAGTACATGCAATACACATCATCTGGCTTAAATATTTCGTAAGATAATATATTTAACAAATTACTACATCAAAGCATGTAATTTCATCTTACGATAAACAAAAAAGCATAAGTAAAGTATCTTACATATCTAGATATAAAATACAGTTAAAACTTCAAATCACACAATTAACACGTAAATAACATGTTATTTATTAAAAATACAACTTAATTCTATTTTTACAACATTTGCATTCAACAATTAATTCACGAATGACACTTACGCGCAACTTCACTGAAGCAACTGAAAAAATCTGGCGGAAAATTCAAAATTGAAATTTTAATGATTTGATTAAAAAGAATCAGTATCTAAACTTTTTTATCGCTTTAAATAAAAATGTTATTTACATTGTGAAGAAAATTGTGTTGAAAGCCAATTTATAAGCTCTTATATTTTGACTATATAATACGAATAATGAAATTTACAGTATTAGTAACTATCTATTTGAAACCATTCAATAATCCTCGAATATTTCATTACGATACGGGAAGTTCGTGCTATTTGCCTTAAGGCACGATGCCCTACACCTCTAGTTAAATAATTATTGACATAACATTTTTTGCGACAAATGCATGGAAAAGTTATTTTTGAAACTTTAAAAATTTTGGAATCAATTTTGAACTTTATTGTTAAGTGAAAATAAATGCCACTTAACTGGATGCCTGCTGCTTAATATAACTTTGCACCCAATACGGAATTTGAACTCGGTTTATTGTGGTTGCAAGGTTGAAGCCTCACAACTGCGTCACGAACATTCTATTTTCGTATTTCTTTGTTTGCTTTTTTAGGCTTTCCGAAGAATTTATTTACATGAAGAACTGAACTTTTTATATAATCGTTATCAACTTGATGAAAAGTTCATTTCCATTGTTCTGATTCAGAATTTTGTCATACCGATTTCACTACGGAATGCAATACCGATGAAAAAATTCAATACCGATATTTTTATTATCTTAAATAAATGTAAACAAAATTATAGTCATTTCTGCAAATATTAAAAATTATATATACAATTACAATTATAAAACTAAATAATAAAAAAACAATAAGTTTATTTTTTTTAATTTAACAAAATCATATCCAATTTTATTCACTCATCATCAGTATCGAGAATATTAAGTACTTTTTGTCAAAACCAAACTTATAAGTAAGAAAGACCAAAAACTCATTACAGATCATATTGTGACGAAAAGGGTTGATGCTAAACTAAACCAACTAACTACGCGAATGCATTTGAAAGTCATTTTTGTCTTATTTAATATTACTTTAGTATTACATATGAGAGAACATGTCTGTACCCGCGTACAGTCATGTCCTCTGCCTAAACTCTAATTCACAATCTATAAACCCATTAACCGGATTAACATAAACGGAGTATCGGAACGTACTAACTAGCATAACGGAGGGAATAGCTACTAAACAATACATCTGATCTTTGCTGAAACGGGTTCTCCTCTCCTGGCACAACACACACACACCACTATACACAAATCGGGTCCAGAGACTCGCGCCTGGACCCGACCGACCTCCTCGGAGGATGTTACATTTCTTAATGCTACTTTTCAACCCTCGACTTGGACCTTATATTGCAGGAACCCTAGTAGAAGTAGGTGGGAGAGTCCATTTGCACTGAGAGTTGTGCAACCCTTTGACGACAATACCATTTGTCGTTACAGTATTATATTATTAAAATAAATTGCATAATTTCCAATATTTTAAATATTATAAGATTAATTTTTCAATACTATTATAATATACGAATTTATATCAATATAAACAATAATATACTATAAGTGTTGGCTATCTTTACTTAAAACAATATAATGGTTCTATATTATTTTCAAACTGCGATACGTTTCACTTAAAATAATATTTTATAATTGGAATGAAAAGCAAAAATATTTAGCGAATATTGTGATTAATACGAGTATGTATGTATCATATGTAAAAAGTTAGAAAAAAACAAAGATTACGCAGTGGTGATTTTTATATTGTTGATTGTGAGTATTTATGATATAAAATATTTTGGGGCATATTTCACATTAAAAAACCGTTATATTTTTACATAGCTGTTACGTGTTCGTACCCTTGATAATAAGAAATTTCTTAAAGTACTAAGTAATGCATTAAAGGATTTAACTTTTTATAGCCCTCAGGAGTTTTTACATTTTGATTTGTCAAATTACTTTCCCGAAAATCTCAACTAATCATTAACCCGACTTTTCCCACTCGAAGAAATTTTTCTATTACAGCCAGCAGCAAGACCGATGGATCGACGATGGTAAAAATCTCTACAAATTTATTACGGGCCCAAACTAACTAATGTCACTTACCACCCATGGTTATGCCTACTACTTCTGTTGCAAAAATATTTCTAAATTGCTATTAATATTATTTTTTTATAATTATTATTTTTATATGATTGTTATTGTCAAAATACTTATTAATTAGTTAACTAAAAACTTGTAATTTAAAAACACTTGAAAAATTGTGAAACAAATTATTTTTTCATTAAAATGTCTAAAAATATGTAAAACAAAATACCTATATTGTAAAAATACATAACTATAATGCTTTTTTGACAATTTGTGTCAAAATTTTTTTCACATTTTTTTTCAAATTCTGGAACAATCAAATGCGTCAGTTTTTAACTGCAACTTATATAAAACTTGTTTATTGTAAGGTCAAATTACATGTTTTTATGTAGTGATTTGTTAAATATATAATATCTTACGAAATATTTGAGCCAGGCGATGTGTATTACATGTACTCAAAATTGCAACACAACCTAACCTAACTCACTTTTTTAACTTCACGTTATAGTAATGGGCCGAAAATCTAAAATGAAAATTTTTGTAGGATTCTGAACATTTTGGCATACCTCAGGAATTAGATGTGTGTGTGTGTTTTGTGTCCGCATTTTTTCGTTCACGTTTCCGGGCGCACGGATCAACTTATTTGAATAGTTCAAAAAATATTCAATTTCTATTGATATGGAGATGTGCTGAATAGTTTTTGGCAAAGGCAGGTCTAGCCGTTATAGAAATACGGAGCAAAGAGTGCAGACAATAGAAATCGAGGTTTTGAGAGAACGGAGTATTCGATTTGAATAATCCAAAATTTATTTGATTTGTAATGATTGAAAAAAGTTGTGTTTAGTTTATGGCAGAGGAAGGTCCAGTCGTTTTGGAGATATCGAGCTAATTGTGCAAAAATTGGCAGTTTTTGACTAACTAAGCATTCGATTTATACGATTCAAAATTTTTTTGCTTGTTTTGACAAAATAATTGTTTTTGGAAAAAAAATTATTCCAAAGTTTTTTTTCAATTTTTTTAATTTCTAAAAAATTTCTTTTTTGAATCTCAAAAATTTGGATTTTAATTTTAATTCTGGTTGAAGTTCTAAAGCTCGCTAATATCCTTCAAATAATTTTTTTAACTATGCTGTTCAGTTTATATAATTCTTATAAATATTAGACAATGTCCTTTAAAATTTGATTAACCCTCCGTCGGTCGGCGTGGTCTGGCCAGACTTTTTTCGACTTCGATTAAAAGAAAAAATACTTCTAGTAATCCTATCGACTTGAAATTTCTTGACTTTTCCTAAAATTTAATTAGCTGTCGATCAATAAAAAAATCTGGACGAAAAAATGTACAGAAGGATAATTATGGATATTAACTTTTTTATACTGCGAACGGTCGGAAAAGTCTGTCTAGACCACCCCAACATTTTGTGTGATATATACGCTTTTTATATATGTAAACCAGTATTTTGTCTTTAATCATGGTATTTTCTATTCAACCTGCGTTGTATATAATCTTTGCTATGTGTTGCAACATGAATGTTTGTATTTTCATGACGAGAGTTCCTTGAAAACCTACCAAACTTATTGGTAATCGCAAATACTGAAAATCGGATGAGTAGTGCACATATTATCAATAATTTTTCTACCCGTACTGCGTCCGAAATTTTTTTTTGCAAACCTGTAGTGAAATTATATTTTCACTTTGAGTTTTACAGCTCATTTCAAAGGCGACGCACCTCATTTCGTTTTCATTTGAATTTCACATTCATTTCAAAGGCGCCGAAAAAGAATAAATATTGTTTTTCATTGATATAAAACAGAAAAATTAACAAAAAAAGCAACGATTTTATTATATTTCTTGACTTTTTATATAATATAATATGTAATATTTTATTTTTATTGTAAGCAAGCTCAACACATGCAAAAGACGGTAAGAAATAGAAAAAATCAAAACTATAAATATTTACTACTAATAATCGTTAATATATAAGACACCAAAAACTCATTTATCCCATATAAATGCATGTAAAATGAATGGGTGGTCCAGCCAGACCTTTCCGACCGTTCGAAGGTAAAAAAATATCCGACCTACGGAGGGTTAATTGAGTTTTGTTTATTTACTATTCTGTAAACATATTTAAGTAGCAGTATTTATAATAATCTGTTTAAAAACATTTATTATTTCTCAAATATTTTATTACGGTACGGAAAGTTCCAGCATTTGTCTTGAGGCATGATGTCATACACCACTAGTTGTAGGTTCAGGTCATTCTAAACTATTTGCCGTTTAAGGTGTTTGTAGCTATTATAATATATTTATAAAACTTATAAAAATAATTAATTAACTTAATATGGTAATAATTAAATATATAAAAAGATATCTCCACGTATAAAAATCATAAATTTTATTGATTATAAAACTTTGCAAAATGTTTGATCATGTGTTTTTCTCAAATTCACTTTTAGCTCACTTGATTCTCACATATACTTGCGGTAATATACTTCATAAATTTACAAGCGGTATATAAATATGTATTTTTTTTATTGAAATCCAAGCAATAAACGGAAACAACGTTCTTTCTTTGCTTGACACCAACACCTACCAAGAGGCTTTAGGTTTAGATTCTAAACGAAGAATCATGGACTGTGCAATTTGCCGCAAGCCCTCCAAACGTCAATTCGCAACTAATCTGACGATTTAATCTTTGCAAAGTTTTTTAACGTTTCAATGGCATTAATGTTTAAAAAATACATTCGTTTTCGTGTAATGAACATAATTTTGGACATAAATCAGGGGCGTAACCACCGCCGTATCAGCCGTATCAAAAATACGGGGCCCCCGAGCCAGGGAGGCCCCCAACGTCCATAAGCAAATAAAAATAATAAGTATTTTTCAAAAAGTATTTCATCAAAAAGCTAATTAATCGCAAAAACTTTTTTCAATCAAATTTAATGTCATTGAAGAAGGAAGCGAGAAATGTTTAATGTAATTTAATGTAAAATTATTATTATTCCAAAGATTTTTATTTTCTCTTCCACGCGGCACGGGGTCCCATACTTGCGCGTACAGTAGAATCTTACGAATTTTATTTTATTTCACAAATAACAAATGTGAAAATAATCATGAAAAGTCATTTAGCAAAACACCTGTCTCCATGAAACTTTCATCTCTGTTAACATTCACTTAAGATCATCTCTGTTAATTTTTATAACCAATTGCAAACTCTCTAAAAATATGTTTGAAATATGAAATTGAATATTTATTTATATTGCTGATAGAATTCAATAGTTTTGCATACAATTTTTCTAAAGTAATTTTTGCATACTTTACCCAGTTGCAACCGCAAAGAGGCTGAAAGATGTTTTCAAATATAAAACTGATAAAAAATTAGCTAATCTGGTGTAAGCCTTAGGAAACTTTGTATTTCTCCATGCGTGTGAATAGCCAACCCAATCAATAAGAATTCAGATTTATCCAAATTTTTATGAATTTTTAAAATTAATGTCTTATCACAGGCTCATAATATTTTAGTATCTATGATAGTTATGAACACACCATATTCTAATATTGTCTAGGGTTATGATCATGGAAAGATTTATCAAAATGGTCAATTTAATTTCAACAACTACTTAATTGCTAAAAAACTGTCTGGGCGATATATATTCCAAACGGTTTGTGATTTTGAAACAAGGGCGAAAATTTTAGCACTCTTCTGGCAAATTTTCTGCCAAAAATATTAACTTTTCCTTCGATAAGTTAAATACTTCGATGATACAGGAATAGTATTAGATTATTATTATTCATAGAAACAAAAACTTTTTTAAAAACTATGGCCATCATAAGCTATAAATGATTTAATAAACGTGTATATGTATTGAATTTGAATTGATTGTAGAAAATTCGGATGAATATTGATGATAAGTGAAGATTTTTGTGGGAAAATTCTGGCATACCTGAGGGGGCCCCCAAAACAATTTTGATACGGGGCTCCGCCAATGCATGCTACGCCCCTGACAAAAATATTCTTATTCATGTACCAAATATGTTTCTAAAGGTTTAGTTCCCATGTGCAGGTCCCATACTTCGACACGGAGATAATTTGAAAGATAATATATCTGTCTGAATTACTAAGCTTGCCATCACGTCGAGGCCCCAACATGGAAATAATTAAATATATAAAAATGTATTTCTATGTATAAAAATATTTATTGAATTTCGTTGATTATAAAACTTTACAAAATTCATGACCATTTGTATCCCTCAAATTTACAAGGCTCACTTGATTCCTACAAACTATTTTCAAATATCGTTTTAAATGTTTAATGCAATTTAATTCAATGGTAACTTTTACTATTAAAGCATGGCAATGCATAACTTTGAAAGTTCTCATCTTGATCATGCATACAGACTTACGCGAAAATGGAATTTATAATTTGAGCAAACTGGAAACTAATCCTTTTTGAAATTACGCAAAGCCGTGTAACTTAAAAGTGCAATTGTAGGCCATTCACGTTCCGTATATATGTAATGGCTTCAGTAAATTCGTTCCCTCAGAAACCATCATGATTTCAAGTAATTCCATGAATTAAAGCGCATGTGTGGTCTTGTTCTCAGTCGCGCGTGATATGCATACCGAGACATTTTCCTCATATATGCATGCTCATATATTATGCACGTGGATACAATTTATACACATATTCCGATGCTCATTGTATGCGAACTTCTGCCTGAAGTTTTACTTCCTGCTGAATAACGTGGCATAGTTATTGCCGACAACGTGCTATAACGACACGGCGCCGCCATCAACCCGTCCGCGTGGCCCAGATCTTACCAATTAGACTTCGAAATGAAAATTATGTATTTTGCTCAAGTTGGAGCTCGTTAAATATAAGACAAATACGAAGAATAATGAAGATCTTTGAACTAAAACATAAGATTATTTTTAAATTTATAATATATGACAAACAGATCTTTCTAACAATGAGTTCAATTTTGATGTAGTAAATGGAACTGCAACTGCAGGCCAAGAAATATGTATAAAATTCAAAATCTTCAAAAGATATTAGTTTGGAATTATGATGCTGATTAGTTTCCGCTAATGACTGGCCAAGCCGCTTCTTCGTAGTTAATGCTTTGAGATTAAAACTTTATTTTTAAATTATTCAAACCTTGAATGATAAATAGTTACTCAATTAAAAAAAGAGTGCGCGTAAGTTCCCTCAGAAACCATCATGATTTCTGTTCACACGCGATTGATATGAAAATTATTTGCTACTGTACAAGATGGCATTTAAATAAAAATAAATACATCATATAACAATTTTGAATAATGTTTATTAGAAATGTGGTAACACTCGCGGTGCACACATTTATAAGTGTCAACCATTATACAAATATATATAATGGTAAATTATAAATCATATATTTATAATAGCATTAAAATATGTATAATATTTAATAACAACTAGTTAATTAATTTTGAATTTTAATGGAAAACGGGATAAAAATATCCCAGCCAATTTTTGTTAAATCGGTCCAGCCGTTCGTGATAAGTGTTGTAACTAACACGATCCTTTATATATATATATATATATATATATATATATATATATATATATATATATATATATATATGGACATTTTCGAATTACGAATTTAAAAAAAATCCTCTATAAGTTTTAGCTCTTACTATTGTCTTTCAGAGAGTGCGCGATACAATCATAGTTTTGTATGAAAATTTTTCCATGGTATTTCCAAAAAAAAAACTTTGATTGAAATGCACACTATCTTAAAGACAATATTAAGAGCTAAAACTTATAGAAGATTTTTTTATCAATTAGGAAGCATTTGAGCCCTTAGTAGCAAAGAAATTCAAAAATGTCCATATTAAGGACCACCCTAATTATGTATGTATATATATATATATATATATATATATATATATATATGTGTGTGTATGTGTGTGTGTGTATAAAATTCTCCTGTGGTGGTGTATGAAAGAATAATCCACCTAAACTATTATTCGGATTTTGATATATCTTTCTGAAGTTTGTTATGAGTATTTTCTAGGATTTTTTGATTCATAGAGATATAGTTATATTGTAGATATAAATGAGAAAAGATACAAAAAATCGCTTATCATTGTTTAACTTTGAAAATATTTGAGGCATTGTTTAACATTAAAAACAAATTAAGACTGCCATTTCCCAAACATTTCAATTCACTTATGGGCTAGAACAATATTAAAATATAATATATTTATGATTATGAATAAGAAAAATATTATTTCTGAAGAACAGCTGAGATATGCCAAAAATTAAAATAATATAACATACTTTATATATTTGGCTCATGCGCCTGGGGCTGTGGATTGTAAGTGAATATACCCTTTATAATTAAATTGACAGATTATTATTTTTTAACTAATGCAGTCCTGTTTCGCCTTACCTTACTAAATTACAATACAAAAAATTACTTATTCAAAAAATGATTTAGAAATTTTATTGTGACAAAAATTCATATGTTTGGCAATTGATACGGAATATTTACATAAGCCAATGGAGCGTTTTGGATCCGATTTTTTTACTGTGCTCCAATTTGCATTAAATTTTGGAATTAGATTCATCTTACTCTCAAGTTCAAAAGTGAAAATAATTTAGACTCATTTGCCACTTTCCGGGTTGATGACATTTCTTCTCAGTGATGTAATTTTACTTTTTTTTCAAATAAACTCGGATATCGATAAAAAAACTAATCATAAGAGAAACATTTTCAATAATGATTTTCAAAAAAGCAAATACTTTTCAAGTTACTGGCTACTGAAATTTTTTTTTGCGTTTTTCATTGTTTTTTGCTAATATCTTTAAAAAATATGCCTTTTAACGAGAATCATGAAATTAAGAAAATTATATTAATCAAAATCTTAATAAATCGGTGTTTTATAAAGTGTTCTAGAAACAATATCAGGCTAGATATGAAAATGGGATTTTATTGTGCTCAAAATAAGCTTTAAAATGAGTACTTCTGCATGTAAAATGAGAGAGTTATCATGCAAAATAAAATACGCATACAATGTTTTCTTTTTCATTTAAATCAAATAGTTTGAGTCCAATTTCTACTAAATTTAAAAATAATCCTATTCCATCTAGAATTAACTTGGTTTAAGAAGTCTTGACGAATTCTAGAAAATACCACAACTTTCTTACAAACGATTTTCAAATAATCATGATTTTATTAAAAAAATCTATTAAAAAAAACACCCAATTTCTCATTATTATATATCTAAAAGAATAAAAAATATGTATAAAAGCATACTGATAAAACTTCAAGGTTTTTTTTGACTAATTATTGCTTATTATTATTTTTTATACAAATATTATATATTTTTACACAAATATTGATAGAGTTATGATTGTTTAAAGAGTGCGCGTCTCTCCAACCAGAGTGTCTTTCGAGCCTTTAACCCTTTGCCGTTAGAAAATAAGAGAAGGTACGGTAAAATTTATTATAGAGACAGTTGTAGCTCATTTAATCACCTTTAAAATAGTATGTTACAAATTTTGATAAAATCAGAATTAAAAGAGTTTTAATCCAATTAATGCGGAGGTGGTGACGGAGTGCAAATTGTTTTCACTTCTGAAATTAAGATTAGCCTATTTCCGCAAATTGGAGCACAGTAAAAAAATTCACAGGGTACACGTTTTTTTCCTCTCCATTTACTGCAACATAGGTTAAATAGAGCACATGTGAACAGGATTTGACAAATTAATTCACTTCAAATATGAACTTAAGTAATAATGTATATTGAATTATTAGTGAGAAAAATGTATTTTAGATATTAAAATTACTAAAATCCAGTTAAAATTTAGTACGAAATTATGAAAATTACAGGCAACATTATTGAAATGGGGATGCTATATATTAATTCATTCTTAATTTGTTATACTTTTTAAAAGACTTCAATTTTCTAAACGTGTAACTTATGCTATGATCATAAATCACAATGGTAAACTATGGTTTTTTGTTTGATAAATTTGGAAAATCAATGTTTTAGTCATGAATAAACAAAATGCCATTCATTTATACATTCACATCTTACATCATTTATACATATTGCTTAATATTTTTTTTTTATTTTCTTATAAATTACAATCTGTATAAATAGAAAGACATTGAGTAATTAATTTGACAAATAACATATTAAATTTTAAAAAGAAAACCCAGTGGTTCACCATCTATTAGTGTACTAAATTATATCTAAATTTTGTTATAATAAAGAAAAAAAAACTCAAATATACATACAATTATAAACAAAGTACTTTACACAGACTACATATACACATACTTACACATACCTATTTTAAATAATATGGTAGAACAACCTATTCTTGATTAATGTGTTGAATCTATTAATTGTATTCTTTTTAATCTTATATTATGTGTGGTGTTGTAAAGTTTTGCAATCAGTTCGTTTGGATGGTGGTCCATTTTAGTCTTGAAATTATGGGCACTCTTTTTAATTTCTTCACTGATTGTGAGTGTATCGGTGTCTTGGTGAATTAGCCATGTTGGTTCATACCTTGGCACGGATATTGCTTGTCTGAGTATTTTATTTTGAAATCGTTGCATTAATTGTAAGTTACTGGCTTTAGCAGCACCCCATAGATGGATGCCATACATCCAAACTGGTTTGAGAATAACTTTGTATAATAAAATTTTATTGTACGTCGACAGTTTCAATCTACTACTGAGGAGCCAATTCATCGACCTTCGAAGGTTTTCTAGATTTTCACGCTTTTTTTAAATATAGATTTTCCAGTTCAATTTCTTGTCCAGATGCATACCCAAATACCTTACGTAATCTCGGCTTGGAATTTGTTCGTTATAAATTGCGACATGTGGTCATGTATGTTTCCTAAGAGTAAACGTAATGTGGACAGATTTTGAATTATTAATTGTGAATCTCCATAAAGTAAACCATTTTTCAATTATATCAAGGTGTGACTGCAGCTGCGTTGAAACCGTAAGAGAATTTTGATTCCGGGTTATAATGCATGTGCCATCTGCGAATAAAGCCAGATTAGTATTGGTGAATTGTGGAAAATTAGCAGTGTATAGTAAAAACAACATAGGGCCTAGGACACTTTCTTGTGGAACTCCCGCGTTCACTTCTCTTAATTCCGACTGCGAGCCACTTATATCAACATAAAACTTTTGTTCACTAAGATATGATTGTAGTAGTGAGTAAATTGAATAAGGTAGATTTATTTTAATTTTATACAAAAAACCTGTGTGCCAGACTTTGTCAATCGCCTGAGACACGTCAAGAAATATTGCAGAACAGTACTCCTTGCAGTGTAAGGCAGCGTTGATGATGATAACAACTCGATGAACTTGCTGTAGGGTCGCATGCTTAGCCCGAAAACCAAATTGATAATTTGGAATTATATCATTGGAAATTATATGATCATTTATTTGACACAAAAGCAATTTTTCGAAAATTTTTGATATAATTGGCAATAAGCTGATAGGTCGATATGATGGTGCTAGATGCTGGTCTTTTCCAGGCTTCAGTATTAGTATGATTTTTGCAAGTTCCTATGCTGTGGGAAACTTGCAAATCCTCAGGATTGCATTAAAGACGATGGTAATAAATCTGAATACAATGACGGGCGATTCTTTTAGCATTTTCATTGATACTTTGTCATAGCCAGGAGATTTACCAGTTTTGGCTTTGTTGATTTCACGTTTTACTTCTGATAATGAAATTTTTATAATTGAATTTTTGTTTCGAGGTTCATTCTGTATATACTGGTCTATAAAATATTCAGCATCGTCTGTACAACTTTGAGGAACTGAATAAAAAGAATTAAATAGATGATCCGCAAAGATTTTTGATTTATCTATTGGGTTTCTAGCCCAGGATTGATCTGATTTTCTTATAGGTGGGATTTGTCTTATTGGATTTTTTATTTTTCTAGTCGCCTTCCATAATAAGTAATTGCTATCCTAATTTGAAGTAAGATTGTTTAAGTAATTATCGAATGACACATTTTTGTGTTGAAAAATTAGTGCCTTTAGGTCTCTGCAAGCTTTATTAAACCTTTTTTTATCTTCCGGTGAGCAGGTTAATTACCAAACTTTACGCAATTTTCTTTTAATTGCAATATTTTGTTTAATATTTATAGGACACAATGATTTTCGATTGCCTGCGAACTTGGGAGTAGAACTTTTATCCGCATCTTGAAATATATTGAAAGATTGCATTGTTGATATCATGTTCATGTTTAAGGGAAATGTTACAGTTCACTTTGCTTTCAATTATATTTCTAAAAGCAATCCAGTTTGTCAAGTAATTTGTTAGATGGTGATCACTTAAGCCAGACTTTAAAACTGTTGAATAATTGAATATTACTGGGGAGTGATCAGAAGTTAAATCCAGACATGATTCAATCCTCACTAAATCTTCATTAATATTTTTAACTACAAAAAAGTCTAAAAGGTCTGGTAATTTACTCAAATCACTTGGCCAATATATCTGTTCCCCAGTTGAAATAGAATTATAGTTATTTGAGTCGATTGATTTAAGAAGTTCATGACCACGTGGTGTAATTAACCTTGAGCCCCAAGAAGTTTTTTTGGGATTGTAATCACCTCATGCTATAAATTTATTACCCAAATTACTGAAAAAATCTGAGAATTGATTTTTTGAAATAATATGCTTCGGTGGATCGTAGAGAGCTGAAACTGTGACTGCGCACAATGTTAAGTCAATGCTAACACATGTTGCTTACAAATAATTTTCACAGATTGGTTCTAGCTCATAATGACGAATATTAGATCATATTATTATTGCCGATCCACCGTGTGCTGTTCCATCTGGGTGTTCAGAGCTATAGATAGTAAAGTTAGGTATTCTTAAATGACATTTTTCTTTTAAATGAGTTTCTGATATTAGTAGCACATCGATTTAATTGTATCGATTTAATTGTATAGAAAATATTTAAGTTCTTGTATGTGTTGATACAAGCCATCGGCGTTCCATAAACAAATTTTCAGTGATGTAGCCATTACTTATTTTTTGAAAGGATGGTTGTTAATAGATTGATGATTGTACTTATTTGTTCTGTTAATAATTTGATCATATGTTTTAGTTCTGAAATGCCGTTGTTATTGTTGTTGTTGTTGGTATTGTTGTTCGTTACATTGGCGTTATCCGTTGAAGTTTGATTTGTATTCGTATCTTGGCGAGTTGCGTAAGCGAAGCTCTTTCCTGGTTGCACTAAATTAAAATTATTTTCTTACCTTTGTGAAATTTTGTGACGAAAAACTGGAAATTTTCTTTCAAGTTGCTCTTGGTAGACTCTGCATCCTTTATAATTAGCTGGATGATTTCCGTCTGTTCATAAAACACATTTAACATTTTTATTAATTTTATCTTCCCAGGAACAATCTTTGGGTAAATGATTTGCTGCACACTTTACACATCTAGGCAATCTAAAACAATAGATTTTGGAATGTCCTAGACGTTGAAAGTTTGAACATTGTAGTATTTCTCGGGCTAAGTGTCTTGGCTCAATCTCACCATTGGTATTGTAAAGGAAATTAATTTTATAAAAGTTTTTATTGTTTGGCTTCTGCTCTATTGAAATCTATTGCCCTCCCAGTACGTGTGCTTGGAGTTGAAGTCGCCTCCAACAATAAATGGCGTTGAAAAATGACTCAAATTGGCTTTTCAGGATTGTGTGTCTGGGAGGGCAATAGATTGATGATATAGTTATAAATTTATGAAGAAATTGTACGGAAATGTTTATAGCCTGCAGAAAATGTTCACAAAAAGGTTCCATGATGTGGTGTTTTATATTTGATTCTATTATTATTGCTGTCCCACCGTGAGCTTTATCGTCAGGGTGATTTGTATTATAGATGGACTATTGAGGTATCGTTATATAACATCTGCTTGTGAAGTGTGTCTCTGATATGAGAAGTATATCTATGTTGTGTTGTATAATGAAATGTTTAACTTCTTTTAAGTGCTGTATTAAACTATTGGCGTTCCATATTCCAAATTTTGAAATTTGTGTCCATTATTTGTTATTGCGAAGAACGATTGTCAGAAGTTTGAGCATGATGCCTATTTGGTCTACTAAGGTCTTTATCATAGATTTTAATTCATGTATGTCATTTTGATAACTTACATTTGTTTGATTGATCTTTGTAGATGATTCATGTTCTTGAGGATTTTGATGATTATTTGCGTTTTGTTCGTTGTTAACTATTTGAGAAAAGGGAACATTTTGCCGTATTAGTGAGGGTCTGCTACTTGTAGTAGGTTGTTGTGCGATTTCTTTTGTCCTTAGTGGTGGGAATCGCCGATGTTTTTCTGCTTGATATATTGGGCACCGTTTATAATTAGCTGGATGGTTTGAATCGCACAATGCACATCTTACGTTACTGTTAATTGGGCCCTTCCATGAGCAATCTGAAGTGAGATGATTACCGGCACATTTTACGCAACGTGGATCTTTTGTACAATAGTTTCTCGTATGTCTTAGACATTGGCACCTGCTGCATTGAGGAACTTCTCGAGGATGGCGCATAGTTTCGATTATAACTTTTGTTTTATATAATAATTCAGTTGCATATATTTTATTATTATTTTTGTCTTGCTGCAGTTCAACAACGAATATGTTTAGCGGAAGTTTAGTAGTACGCTGTCTTAGGTTGTAAATTCGTATGACCTTATGCCCAAGATCTGAGATTTCTTTTGACAAGATTTCGATGTCAGTACTATGGTGAAGATTTTTGATTACAATTTTAAATGCCTTTTTTGTTTTTTCCTGGTATGAGTGAAGTTGAGTACCTTTGTCTTTCAATAATTTGAGGACAGTATTGTATGTGTGGGAATCCTTGGTATTAATTTTAACTTCCTTCAAACCAATGGTCTTGTATGAATAGACTTTCTGAACATTATTTTCTAGCAATTCTATTAGAGGTTTTATGTCATTGACCCCATGTACAAAAATCGGTGGCGGAGTTACAACTTTTTCTACTGGAGGCGCTGAAGTTGAAGGCTGTTCATCCATTTTGTTGTTTTCCGGACCTACCGATTGTAATACATTATAATAGTTATTGGTTGGTATCGGATCTAACCAATAATTTTTTGTGGTTGCCTTTTTTGTGACATTAGCGGTTTGTGCAGATTCATTTTGCTGTCTTTTTTTACTCATGGCCAGTTTCCACTCTTGATATTGCGCGTTGAAACGCATGTCCCTGAAAGTTACTGGATATGGTTTGTGCGATTGCAAATTATTGTCACTTGGAAACATTTCGATATCTTCTGACGTTTGCGAGGAAGTTCGCTGTTGATTCATTTGTAGTAGAATATGCGTTTCGACAAATTCTGCGTTAGTTGTAGAATCATCTTGTAGAATTTGTTGTGATTCAGTGATAAAATTTTCAGAAATATTATTCATGATTTAAGACTTTGAAAAATTAACTTGTTGAATGACACTTATTTGACACGATGAAAATAATAATTATAAATGTCACTGTGTTTATAAACAACGCCATGTCCCCCGCAATGGGGACACGTGATTGGCAGCAAACTACGCAATGCGGGCACTGTCGCAGGTACTGACACAGGTACAAAACACTATTGTTTACACTATTACTTGTTATATAAATGACTGGTATCGGCTGAGCGATGTGTATCGTTCGAAGTCTGAACGAAGACAAACACTGGACAAGAAACAATAACTTGATGTAAAAATGCATTCCATAGTCACCATTAAGTCAGAAATTCTTTTTTTTTCTTTTGAATCATTTTAGTTGTTCATGCTGAATGCATTACATCTTATAGAATCGATCTGTCAATGACTTCGATCGATTGTATAAATTTTAAATTTAAAAAATATAAATGAACAGGCAAATGGGTTTAGAACAATATCATTATTAACTTCCCGAAGGAGGAGTATATGTATTTTATGATGCTGTTTGGTAATTTGATTTAATAATTCATGTTTTCATATGTAATTATTAAACTTTTATTTTTATTTTGTCGATTTAGAAATTTTGGCAAAATGAAATATCAATCTTAAATACGAGTATTCTATAAAATGGTATTGTCATGTTGTTTTCATCCTCATTTTGTTTACATGATTTGCAGATTATTGAGATTGATTGTAGATTTATTTAATTATTATTCAAACAGATTAAGTAAGGTATAAAATATTTCAAATCTTCTTCATACATTAGGCAGTCTATATATATTTGTGCTATGTATAAATCTCCATTATCTTTTGCAATGCAATAATTTCAAAACAAATAAATGCCGAATCAAATTAAATATGATAAGATAGACAAAATTATCATTGCTGAATGGTTTTTGAAAATATTATGTGAAATTAGTTTATGACTAATCATAAATGCACTCATTGAAATTCTTTTACTTTATTAGCTGATATACATATTGTATCGTTTTTTGTATGGTGTCTTTTAAGCAGATCGAAAAAAACAAAAGAAATTTGTATAAAGTTATTATTCTGAAGAATATTTCTTATTTCGCATGTTTTGCGTTATTTCGCTCAGAAATCAACGGAATTACATCACGGTCATTTTTACAAAATAAAAATACAAAGATATAAGGTCATTTTTACAAAATACCTTATACCTTTATTCACAAAATATACTAAAATTGAAGTTTTTTTACTATTTGTGATTTCGTATTAAGGCAAAAATCCAGGTTATATTAATAAATTGGGTGTATGAATTAATAAACATATTGATATGCGGCTAATATTGATAAAATTAATAATTTTACAAATAACGGAGATGAAGCAAATTGCATAAAGGTATTCTACTTACAACTACACAATTTATTCTGGTACAGCATAATATAATTAGCATCTCAATATTTATGTCTCTATTATATTTTTCTCAAAAACTGCAATAAGGAGCCAATTGTTACTGACTTGTACGCATGCCGATTATACTCGTCAATGACAAGTATAATCGCCAGTCCAAATTATATCGGTATCATACATCGGTAGCATTTTACATGGCTTTTGCGAAAATGTGAAAATTCACACTTGCAGAATGTATCTGATTTAGGACTCAAATTCGGCAAAACACATCTTCAATAGCCATGTTTGAATTGGAATCTATAACTTGCTCATATATGTATATAGACAGGCAAATCAATCATTTTTATTGTGTAAGTTTGAATAATTGATATATTAAATGCAATACATAATATTTTTGTTTAATTCGGAAGGATGTATACTAATTGACATTACAAACTGTCTCTAAAATCACAATAAAGTTTGTTCACAACATCGCTATCATAACTTCGCATATAATATATTCGGAACATGTTCACTTTGATATAGCCCAAACCGGGAAAACCCGCTAACTGCAGCGCATAAGTAAACTTTGATAATATCTCGTGTACCTAATACAAATATTATGGTTGCAGCCCTGCTGGAAGTATATTTATCTAAAATACTGTTTACATGTCCGCTCAATAGTTTCAAGTTAGCTCAATGATTCAGCATTAAAAGTACTTAATTCATGCCTTATAGTTATGTATTGTTTATTATCTACTTTACGAATAAATCATAAAAAAGCATAAAAAACTGCTGGAACTATCTTATTTGCTTCAAATTCTAGTCTAATTGCGTATGGTATGGCCATAGATGAACAAGTATAATGTGCTTTGTGCATTAAGGTGAATTGGTGTTGTTGTTTATTTGTCTCTTCAAAAAAACACACATAGGCTAATCATTGCATTTTCTTAACAAGTATGAATTTTCGAATATTTTTCTTAATCTTACACATGCTAATAATTTGATATGCTGTAAAAATATGTGAAGGTACGTTGCAATAGATATATATGGATACATATGTTGAGATGTATCATTTAGAGTTGTTGCGGATAAAGCATTAAAATCTTTTGTTTAGATACAAAAAATGCGCGACACACATATGCACTTTAAACACTCACATTTGAATACAGATTATATTATTACCAAAGTTTTTCTTACATAAGCTTATTATAGCTAGTTGGTTTGGTATTTAGCCTTGAGGCAAGTTACATAAACTTCCCGATATGTTTAAATAATCGACTTAATCAATAAAAAAAAAATTATGAGTCATTTAAGTATTCCGAGTGGATTTATCACACATAATTGAAAACGAACGAACACTTTGACTCCGAGTATTTTCTAAAAGCAAATTTTCAAAGATCAATGATTTTTAGAGTTGAGCCAATTTTTTGTAGGACTTTAATTGTTTATTATGTTCAAGACCAAGTACTCTATTATTATACCAAGTAAATAGTCCAATTTTAAATTTAACAAATGTCAAAAGAACTACTCATTTTCTCAAACTTTGATGAATTTTTAAAATCAAACTATTTGTCGTAAGGCCGTAATATTTTAGTACGTTCTATAAGACCATGGTATACATCGCTAAAAAAAATTCCATAAAAATCGGCTTAAATTTTTTTGAACAGTTAATTACAAGAAAACGGCTCGCTAAATTTTCACCTAAAACTAATCAGTACTATTTCCAACTAATATCTTTCAAACAGTTTTTGATTTTTTAAAATCGGTACGGTAGGATGAGCTTAAATGTGGACGATAAGTTTAACACTTTTTTTTAAATTACAAAGAAACGGCTTGGCAGAGCGTCGCACAAAACTGCCAAACGATAGTCTTCATTCAGATACATGAA
Source organism: Ctenocephalides felis (assembly GCF_003426905.1). Classification (NCBI taxonomy): domain Eukaryota; kingdom Metazoa; phylum Arthropoda; class Insecta; order Siphonaptera; family Pulicidae; genus Ctenocephalides; species Ctenocephalides felis. The sequence goes on from NW_020539726.1 coordinate 134,339, forward strand.
ATGGCTTTTAAATTTCTAAAATCGGTTCAGGCGTTTTTGAGAAAACGTCGATCAAAAGTCTAATTTTGACAAATGCCAAAAAAACAATACCAATTTTTGCAAACTTTGACGAATTTTTAAAGCTAAACCAGTTGTCGTAGGGCTGTAATATTTTAGTATGATCTAGAAGACTATGGCATTTACCATGAAAAAAATAATCATAAAAATCGTCGAAATTTTTTTTGAACTTTATTACAAGAAAACAGCCCGGCCGATCTCTACCAAAAACTAATCAGCACGATTCCCAACCAATATCTTTCGAACGGTTTTTGAATTTTCAAAATCGATTCAGAATTGCGGGCTAAAACATAGACGAAAATTTTTCTCTATTCTGCGATTTATAAAGAAACGGCTTAGCCGATCGTCGCACAAAACTGACAAACAATAGTTCTCGTCGAGATACATCGAATGGCTTTTAAGTTTTTGAAATCGGCCCAGCTGTTTTCGAGAAAACGTCGATTTACGGCAAAAACTCTGTTCACATATACACACACACACAAATTTAATCTTATTCGATTCATAATGGCTTGAAACGTCGAGAAAACATAAAATTAGCGAATCGTATTTTTTGATGAAAACAAACTTTTCCTTCGGGAAGTTAAAAATTCAAAACTTAAATATTATTATCACTATTTCAATTCACTGTGAATTATTCACATATTTAAGAAACATAAACTTTGGTTTTGAATTACATACATATCATATTTCAACGTTATATTGCTATGCATATCGGTAAGACCAACTTTTTGAGCATTTAGGTAAATCACTAATTTGATTTCTGTTTATATAAATTATGAATCATTATGGTTAAGTAAACGATATGTGTATTTTTTGTGGACGAAAGGAATATTATTGCTTCTAGTGCGTGACCAAAGGGTGGGTAATGCCAAAATGTGCTACGTACATATGCACTTCGAACACAAATATTTTTTACAGTGATCATCTACTTCCAAGATTTGCTTTTGTGCCGCGTTGCTGTATAACGGATGAATATTGGTACGGAAACCAAAGAAATATGAATAAAACTTGTATTTCTTATTAAAATATCTTAAAATTTGTTATCTTCTCCTAATCATTATACATTGAATGATTTTTGGATCATTCAATACGGATACATCGTTATCTCAAAAACTCGATTACTATTTTCTGCACTCTATGCTCTGTATCTCCTTAGCGGCTGGATCTGCCTTTGCCAAAAACTAATAAGCACATTTCCCTGTCAATGGGAATCGAATGTTTCTTGAACCATTCAAATCGCGTAATCAGTGCGCCCGAAAACAGAACACAGACACACACATCAATTTTTCAAAAGTGAGGTATTGCCAAAATTTTCATTTTTGATTTTCGGCCCATTACTGTAACTACCATACGGGAAGTTAAAAAAAAAGAAAGAAGAAAATGATCAAAAGAGTATTTTTCATTTCGAGCAATTTAAAGTTAATACAAGTTTACAATATTCAATTTATTTTTTGTAATTTTTTTTTAACTTCCCGAAGGAGAAGTTTATGTTTTCATCAAAAAATCCGATTCGCTAATTTTATATTTTCTCGACGTTTCAAGCCATTCTGAATCGAATGAGACTCAATTTGGAGAAAGGATGTGTGTGTGTTTGTGTGCGTGAACACATTTTTTGCTGTAAATCGTAGTTTTCTCAAAAACGGCTAGACCGATTTCAAAAACTTAAAAGCCATTCGTTGTATCTCGATGAGGACTATCGATTGTAGGTTTTGCGCTACGATCGGCCGAACCATTTCTTCATAAATCGAAGAAAATTGAAAAAAAATTCGTCCACGTTTTAGCCCGCAATTCTGACTCGATTTTATACATTCAAAAACCGTTCGAAAGATATTGGTTAGGAATCGATCTGATTAGTTTTTGGTAAAGATCGGCCGGATCGGGTAGTAAAGTGTTGAAATTTTTTTTCGACAATTTTTATGTTTTTTTTTGACAGTAGATACCATAGCCTTATAGATCATACTAAAATATTATCGTCAAAGTTTGCAAAAATTAGTATTGTTTTTTGGCATTTGTCAAAATTAGACCTCTTATCGACGTCAGCTTCAATAATTGTATTATATTTTGCAAGCGGTCAGATTGAATTTTACGGTTTATTAAAATTGCATGAAAAGCTTACAAAAGTGTACAGATAATTAAATAATTGCTTACAAAAAACCATACATAATCGAGACTCTAATGTGCGTTTGTGGAATCAAAGAAATGTCTTACATTTCAATCAAGATATAGAAGCGAATATGGAATCGGACAGTAAACCATCAGAAATCCCAAAACTACGAAAGACCGTTATTGGATCCAGCAAATACAGCAAGATACCTCGCGAAGAAGGTCGGACCAATATGTTTACATCGGAAAAGGTCTCGCTGCGTTTAACTTCATCAGTTTCTGACTCAAGACAGGAAGTAATATCATCTAGTAATAGTGCATCTACAAGCCTCACTCAACCACATTCTGATGTCAAGAAACCTCCTAATCATGGCAAGTAGCCAATTTCAAAAAAAGAAAAACTTCATTTGAACCATTAGGAATAGATGTCAAAATTCAAAACAGATTTTCGGCCCTTTCAACAATAGAAACAGCTAATGATGACAACTCAGTTAAACCGGCTCCAGTCAGTAAGCCCCCTCCAATATTTATTTACGGAGTTGACGATATTAATGATATGTCTAATCAATTAAATGAAATAATTCCGCACGATCAATATTTCCTGAGAAGTTTAGCTAACAATACATTTAAAATTCTATGTAATTCTGTCGACCATTTTCGAACTTTATCCAGACATCTAAAAGAAACTAATGCCGTATATCATACATATCAATTAAAAGAAGAGAAGGCTTATAGGGTTGTTCTTAGAAATGTACACTTTTCAACAAGCACAGATGCAATTAAATTAGAACTATTAAAACAGGGTCATGTCGTACGTAATATCCTAAATATTAGACATAGAATAACAAAAGAACCTCTTAATATGTTTTTTGTTGATCTGGAACCAAATAGAAATAACAAAAATATTTATAACATTTATAAATTATTCAACTGCATAATACGCGTCGAACCACCGAGAAAGTCCAACAACATTATACAATGCACTCGCTGTCAACTCTTTAATCACACCAAAAAATACTGCAATAGACCATTTGCTTGCCTAAAATGCGGTGACAATCATAATACTATAGCTTGTACCAAAGATCCGAATGCTCCGGCTTGTTGTTATTTTTGCGACGGTGCTCATCCAGCTAATTATCGCGGTTGCTCATACTTCCAAAAAATTAAAGAACAAAGAAACAAAACTCCAGTAAATCAATCAGTCATAAATCCAAATCCAAATAACCAAAATTTTAAAAATTCTAATAATTCTAATTCTAATAATAAAATAAACAACATTTCTCCGGCCTTAAATCCAACAATTCAAAATTCATCCTATGCAGACATTGCAAAAAACAATTACTCTGCTTCTAATCATTCACCTTCAAATCCTGATTCTGATTCTCTAGCAACACTTATTTTAGAATTTAAAAATATCTTCAATCAGCTTTTGCAACAGAACACCATAATAATAAATATGTTATCCACGTTAGTCAACAACAAAAGCAATGGCAAAAATAATTAAAATTGCTGAATAGAATGCCAACGGTTTAATACCTCACATAAATGAAGTAGAATGTTTTTTAAAGTTAAACTTAATAGATATCTTATTAATCTCAGAAACTCACTTCACTGAAAAAAACTACTTCAAAATTTATAACTACACTACTTATAATTCAAATCACCCAAGTGGCAGGGCTCGCGGCGGTTCGGCTATATTAATCAAAAATAATATAAAGCGTTTTGTTCTACCAAATATTTCTGATGATTTTCTACAAGCAACTCAAATTTCTGTTGAAACAAATTTATATAATTTTTGTGTTTCTGCTGTTTATTGTCCACCAAGATTCAAAATTTCTTGTGCTCAGTTTTCTTCATTTTTCTCTCAATTAGGTAATAAATTTATCATTGGTGGTGACTTTAATTGTAAACATATTGCCTGGGGTTCTAGACTGACTACAGCCAAAGGAAAGATTCTTCATGCAGCCATAGGGCAAAATAACCTCTCCTTTATTTCAACTTGCAGTCCCACTTATTGGCCTTCTGACCCTACTAAAGTTCCAGACCTTTTAGATTTTTTTATTGTGAAAGGTATTGATCTTTTAAATCTCAATATTGAATCTAGTTACGATCTCTCTTCAGATCATTCTCCAATACTTGTGACGTTTAGCACATTTCCTACTCCAGTTATCAACAATCATATTCTACACAACAATCTTTCTAACTGGATTCAATTCAAATCCATACTTGATTCAAAATTATTTCCAAAATCTAGGCCTACAAGCGTTATTGATATAGAAAATAATATAGATTATTTTTCTGAGATTGTACGTGAAACAACCAAGCAGATCACCCCGAATATTAATCCAAGAAATGATAATCTAATAATTCCGCAAGAGATTAAGAAGCTAATTGCACAGAAACGAAGAGCAAGACGAACCTGGCAACATTCTCATCTACCAACGGATAAGACATCGCTTAATCATCTCAATAACACGCTGAGGAAAAAAATGAAAGAATGGAAGAATTGTACATTCAGGTCGTATATATTGCAGTTAAATAGGTACGATAATTCCATATGGAAACCAATCAGAAACAAAAGTAAACCCCTACAACAAAACCCTCCTCTGAAAATAACCAACCAAAACGGATTCATTTGGGCAAAAAGCAACGAAGAAAAAGCGGAGGCATTTGCTGATCATCTAAGTAGCATTTTTAGCGCTCGAAATATTTCCCAGAATAATTTAATTAACAATTTCGTAAATCAACCCATACATTCTACACCGTTAGGACATTTCTCACCAAATGATGTCTTATGTGAAATAAAAAGGATAAAAAATAGATCTTCGCCAGGTATGGATAAAATTACTCCAAAGATGTTAAAAGAATTGCCTACAAAAGGTATCTTATATATAACAAATATTTTCAACGCCATACTTCAATACAATTATTGGCCCACAGCGTGGAAGACTGCAGAAATTATTATGATCGCTAAACCAAACAAAAACCATCACACTGCTAGTTCAAACCGTCCTATCAGTCTTTTATCGATATTATCGAAAATTTTAGAGAGACTTTTGTTGCAGAGATTGTCAGAAGATCATCCGAATGATAGTTGGATTCCTCACCATCAGTTTGGCTTCAGAAAAAATCACTCTACAATTCAACAATGCAACAGAACGGTGTCTCGTATTCTTGAAGCCATGAATAGAAAGGAACACAGCGTAGCCGTATTCTTAGATGTCAGTCAGGCTTTCGATAAGGTTTGGCACTCAGGACTCCTATATAAAATCAAAACAACTTTTCCAAACTACTTCAATATCTTAAGCTCATATTTGCTTAATAGAAAATTTAGAATCAAAATCAAAGATGTGACTTCGAGCATCAGAAATATAGAATGCGGGGTACCACAGGGCAGTGTGCTAAGTCCTGTACTTTATCTTCTTTTCACAAACGATATGCCCACAGATGATCTTCTAACCATATGCACTTACGCCGATGACATAGCAATTATTTCATGCAATTCCGATATTAGAACAGCAACTTGTCAGTTACAAAATTATTTATCTAGTCTCGAAAAATGGTTTTTAGATTGGAATATCAAAATCAATATCGAAAAATCTCAGCACATAATTGTTTCTCTAAAACATCACAACAGTCCACCTATCATCATGAACAATTCAATAATTCCATTATGCAATACTGTCAAATATTTAGGCATGCACATTGATTCGAAATTGACATGGAGAACGCACATTGAATATAAAAAGAAACAAATCCAACTGAAAATAAAAGATTTTTACTGGCTTTTTGGGAGGAAATCTGAAATCTCTCTCGATAACAAGGTACTTTTGTATAAAACTATTATAGTGCCCATTTGGACTTATGGAATCGAACTATGGGGTTGCTCTTGCAAATCTAACATAAACATCATTCAAAGGTGCCAGAATAAAATTCTGCGTATCCTTACTAATGCGCCTTGGTATATTTCGAATTTTTGCCTACATAAGGATTTGAAAATCTCAACAGTCAACGAAATGATCAAGATTAGAAGTTCATCTTTTAACAACAAATTAATCCAGCATACAAATCCTACAATTCAAGCGATTCAGAGACCGATAAGAAGATTGAGCAAGAAATGGCCTTCCGATCTACCAAACTCCTAGCCCAATGTCTGCACGCGTCCTGACGTAGTACGCGGCATACATCATCACGTCATCGTTCATTTATGTTATTATTTTTGTATTACTGTTTTAATTTAATTTTTATTTCAACTTTTTTCATTTTATATTCAATGTATTGCATTTTGTGTTTTTTGTATTTTTTTTTTTTGCTCATATCAATTTTGTAAATAAGACATTAAAGTCTTGATTAACAAAAATAAATTGTAACAAAAAAAAAAAAAAAAAAAAAAAAAAATATTTTGCAAGCGAACTTTAAAAATTAAAAATCTTAGTACAAAACCCAAAAAAGTTGTAACGAATTTGTTCTTTATCAAAATATCTGATAATTTGATGTGCAAATGTCTAATGATCGTTTTGGATTGCCAAATATGATCTTTTTTAACATTTTTCTTTGTATCTCCAAAACCGCTAGACCTGGATCTAGAAATCTGCCTACCTAAAAACTAGTCCATTCTTTATTTTGTCAATACAGATAAAATGTTTTTTGAATCATTCAAATCGAGCGCTCCATTACCTTAAAAACTGAATTACCAATTTTGGCACTATTTTTCCTGTATCTTTGAAACGGCAGGACCTGTCTTAGCCAAAAAGTAATCAGCACGTCTCCCCACCAGTAGGATTCGTATGTTTTTTGAATCATTCAAATCAGTTGATCCATGCGCCCGAATCGTAGACGAAATATTGTATCCAAACCTACACACACAGACACACACATACACACAATTTTTATAAGGTATGCCCAAATGTTCGGAAACCTTTGTATCGTAATGATATTCAAAAAAAATTATTTTCGATTTTTTGCGATTAGGATAGGGCGGGGATAGTTGAGCAAATTTTTACTTAAACGGATGTACCTTCTCAATGAAAAGTTTCAATGAATTGCTATACGGCTTAATAGATTTGTTGTTAATCGCTTAACAAAAGTGTTAATACTATTTTTTGTTAATAAGTAAAATTTAAAAGCTACAGCTGTTTAAATGCAAAAGGTCAAGTATTCTCAATGTACCCCATAGGTGGGGCAAGTTGAGCACTAAGAAAGTATAATGAAACCATAGGTTCAATGTCGATTAGTGATGAAATAAAATAAGTTTGTAATAACCAGTTCTATATTTATAGTCTCTATTGACAGAGAAAACAAAATTTATAGCAAGTTTCTTTGAATAATTAACGAAAAGTAGAATCAACAAAACAATATCGTATCTTAGGAATTATTTTACTATTATATTCAGTATTTTTGTTTAAAATCATTATTTGTTTTTATTATTACCCATAGACTTAGCTTAAATCTTAAAAATAATAATTAATTTCTGGAAGTTTATGGTAATTGTCTTAGTGACAGAACAAGTTTAGCAACTATGCTCAACTAACCTCAACTCGGAATTTCAAAATAAAAGTGAATTTATGAAAAAACCGCTAGAATTATACCCAGAATTTCTGTGCATATTAAAAGTACTATATTTATATGGAATAATAATATTATATAATTACTTTTTGGTCTCAAAATAAACAAAACGCCCGTGAGCCTCACCAATTTGTCCAGCGGCCACTAGCCATCGCGGTATGTTTATTTATCCCAAACCTCTATCTTTCCGCCATATAATGCCTAAACGGACGGTGAATAGTTTTCGAGATATTTCGATTGCTCAACTTGCACCTATGCTCAACTAGCCCCGCTCTACCCTACTATAACTTACTCTACAGAGTGTTAATAAATTAATAGTTCTATAAAAGTAACTAATGATTTGTCATATCTTAAGAATAATTGATGTATTTGTACATGCTTGTGTGTGAAATAATTTAGAAAACATTTTATATGTCGGGTAGCCTAAAAAGTAAAACAAGGAAAAAATTCAATTTTACAAGAACATAGTGAAACTAGTTGTAAGTGGAATTCTGTCTTAAGGCAATTAAGGCATCGTGCCTTAAGGCAAATTGCTGGAACTTCCCGTACCAAAAATTATTATTTTTTTTAAAAACGATTAACATTTTTGAAAAAAATTTTTTACGAAAAAATACGATTTTTGAGAAACTATAAATTGGACAAAAAATTACTTTTTTCTGAAAAAAAATTGTTTTTTTAAAAATTTTATTTTAATTTTTTTTTTTTGAAAAGATATGTTTTCTTTATTAACTTCCCGTAGGGTAAGTTATTGTAATGGGCCGAAAATCGGAATTGAAAATTTTTACATTTCTCGACGTTTTGAAGGTTTCTGAACATTTTGGCATACCTCAGAAAAAATGGCTGTGTGTGTGTATGTGTGTGTGTGTGTGTATGTATGTGTGGATACAAATTTCCAGTCACGTTTTAGGGCGCACGAATCAACCGATTTGAATGGTTCAAAAAACATTCGATTCCTATTGATAGGGAAAAGAGCTGATTAGTTTTTGGCAAAGGCAGGTCCAGCCGTTTCGGAGATACGGAGCAAAGAGTGCGAAAAATAGAAATCGAATTTTAGAGAGAACGGAGTATCCGATTTGAATGATCTAAAAAACATTCAATTAGTAATGATTGGGAGAAGTGTTTATTAGTTTTTGGCAAAGGCAGGCCCAGCCATTTCGAAGATACGGAGCTAAATATGTAAAAAATGGCAGTTTTTGAGAGAACTAAGCGTCCGATTTGAATGATTCAAAAAACTTTCTGCTTGTCTTAACAAAATAATTGATTTTGGAAAAAAAAATTTTTGTTTCATTTTTTTTTTTTTTTAGTTTTTTGTTAAAACAAATAATTTCAACTTTGCAATTCAGTTTATATAATTCTTATAAATATTAGACAATGTTACAATATTTATAATAATCTATTTGAAAACATTCAGTATTCCTCGAACATTTCGTTACGGTACGGGAAGTTCCAGCAATTTGCCTTAAGGCACGATGCCACCCATCCCACTAGTTTTGACATATTTTGAAAGATCTAAAATTTTTTTCAAAGCAATCGTACTGCTTTAACTGCATAAAGACGAAATATCAAAGCGCGTAAGCGCCGCGTCGCCGTCTAACGCGTAAACATTGGTACGGAACCCATAGGAATGTAAACCAAGTTTATACTTATTGTTAACATCTCTATGAAATATCTGATAATTTGATGTGCATATGTCTAATGATTATTTTTGACCGCCAAATGGCATTTTTTTTACTTTTTTTACTAGATCTCCGAAACCGCTAGACCTACCTTTATGAAAATTTTATCAATTCTTCATCTTGTCAATACAAGTAAAATGTTTTTTGAATTATTAAAATCGGACGCTCCATTCTCTTAAAAACTGAGTTACCATTTTCGGCACTTTTTGTCCCGTATCTTCGGAACGGCTAGACCTGCCTGCGCCAAAAACTAATCAGCACGTCTCTTTATCATTATGTTCTTTGAATTATTCAAATTGGTTGATCGGTGTTCCCGAAATCGTCGACGAAAATTTGTATCCGCACATACATACACACAGGCACACACACACACACATACACACACACACATACATACATTTTTTCTAAGGTATGCCAAAATATTCAGAAACCTTTGAAACGTCGAGAAATGCAAAAATATTCATTTTCGATTTTTTTGCGATTACTATAACTTGCCCTACGGGAAGTTAATAAATATTTATTCCAACTTTGCTGGTGATTTCTAACAAAATACCAGATCAAAGTTATACAGTATTATCAGTGTTACATAATTATAAACAGTGCTATCTCCGTAACAAATTTACCCATAAAATATATATTTTGCATTGGTTAAATAATAATCTAAAATATTTCGCAAAATACGTTCATTGAAAATAAGATTTGGAGCTGTCCCATTTTACGCCGGCTATGGGGTAAAAAGAATCAGTTGAGAATTTTAGGGACATTTCTACAAGAATGAATTAGCTGGCAGTTTTACTGAACATAGTAATATAGTTGTTTGCTTCATTTGTGTCATTTAATTTAAATTTTTCATTTAATTTTTAAATTAAATTTGATTTAATTTTGATTTGAAAATATTTTAATTGAAAAAGCGACAGGTGAGTTAGTTACATATAATAAATTTATTATGATTGATGACAATTGTCGAGACATAATTATAAATTTCACAAACTAATTAAATGATAAATTACATTTTATCATTTCATTAAACTGTATAACATTTTTGTGACTTGGTATATATTTTTATTATTCTTTTAAAGATATTGAAAAAGAAACTATTTGAATGTAAAATGGATCACAAGTAAGCATCTATGATTTATGACGATATTTACCAAACGGATAATAATTGATTTTGATTTTTATCAAAGTCTCAATTTTTTGGATTAGATAGAAATATTATTGTAATGCTATGGAGCCAATTATTTGGTGAATCTTTGTGATGCGCGTTTATAACATAAGATTTTTTATGTAAAACGCGTGATATCATAGCAAATAGATGGTCATTTTCACAGTTCTGAGTACCAAGAAAAATGGATAAGAAAGAGTTGCTATAACAACGCTATGTTTTCGGCTATGTTACCTTAGAATTGGCTCCTATATTACTTGTCTATAATCCTATGCGTTAGTATTCACATAACTTCATGTATGTGTTATAAAAGAACATCAGAAAGTTGCACTTGTGATAAAATTGTTAATTATCAATTATGTGTTTTGTTGCAGGTATATGTGTGACACGCCTAATCTAACATTTTAACAGGTTAACAACGCAAACTATTTAACAGTTTTACGTCTATAGACCTGTAACACAGCTATACCATGACATTTCTATTTCTTCCTTGAGTTGGCCCCTAAAATTTTTATATTCCCATTAGATTGATTAATTGCCTTCTAAAGTAGAATTTTGCAGAAATTTGAAACTTCACCAGCATCCAGGCTGTGCTGCTGCACTCTCTGTTATTATCCTAGTTGTTACTTTTGGGATGTGTTATTCAGTTCATTTATTTAAAAGTCTGTATCTGCAAAAATGTTTGTTGTGCTGAGTACGGGTTTTGAATGACTATTATGTGAACCCAATAACACTATCGCACAATAGACACATTCTCTGTGTGTACGTGAAAGGATTTTTTGTCGAAATAGTACTTAAATAGTCCGGTCTTACGACAAGTAGTTTAATTTTAAAAATTCACTAAAGTTTGAGAAAATGAGTAGTTTTTTGACGTTTGTTAAATTTAAAATTAGACGATTTACTTGGTATAACGATAAAGTATTTGATCTTAATGAACATATCAAACCATTAAAGTCCCGAGGAAACTGGTTCAATTATAAAAATTATTGATTTTTGAAAATTTGCTTCTAGAAAACACATTGATTAATTCGATTATTTACACATATCGGGAAGTTCATGTAACTTGCCTCAAGGCAAAATACTAATACCAACTATTGTTATAGTTTGTTTGTTCTTTGTGTGTTTTATTTTTTATTAAAAGTTTTTTGACAGCTTTTGTCATATGCGTTATATTAACTCGCTTTCTAATGTAATTTTCTCATTTCACAACACATAATTGTTGATTTATGGATTGGATGCGTCATTTTAATTCGATTTTCAACATATTTTTTATTTAACAACAGAGGAGCTGGTAGCTGGTTGTAGCACTTTTTTTAAAAAAACTAATATATCTTAAAATCTACTGTTTATATTTCAACGAAATAAAGATAGATACCCATCTTTAAGCGACTTTTAGAAACTATCGACAGTTGCTGTTACTATATTCCTCTAACAAACCGTTAGAGGTTAAAATTAAATTAAAGTTAAAATTATTCTACAACTGTAGTTTATAATTTCACAAATAATCATTTTTTATAAAAAGTTCAACTTATCTGGTGTTTGGGGCCAGTTGTAACATCTACCAAAGCAAGTATTGACGACAAAAAAAGGACAATATTGCATCGGATAATTTATTTTTTATTTTTTAACTTCTCGTTGGGTAAATTATTGTAATAGTTCAAAAATCTAAATTGATTTTATTCCCTCTTTATCGAATTTATTCCATTAGTTTTATATCTTTGAAATTGGTTCAGTCATTTTTGAGAAATCGTTGACTAAATTCTAATTTTGACTTACCACATCAAAAAAGAGAATTTGACACAAATCATGTTTTGTTTAAATTTTGATAAATTTTTATTTAAATTAAATGGCTTGACGTAGTGTCGTAATATTTTAGTATGGTTTTTAGGACATTTAAAATATTCATCAACATAAAAAGTTTTATCATGATCGTCTAAAACAATCAACAGTTAATTACGAAGAAATGGCAAGGCCGATCTTTACCGAAAACTATTCAGCACTATTTCCAACCAATATCTTTCGATTGGTTTTTGAATTTTCAAACGTCGATTCAGGAATGCGTGATGAAACATGGTCGAAACATGTTTCACTTCTCTTCTAATTACTAATGTAAGAAACTAAGCTAAGACTTCATCGAGCTGTATCGAATGAGTTTTAACTTTTTGAGATTGGTCTAGCCCAGAGATGGGGAACCTTTTTGTCATTAGAGGCCGCACTTGAATTAGGCAACAATGAAAGAGGCCGCATAAGCTGATTGACCTAAAAAAGTGACTTTCGTGAAATTATTAACTTCCCGAAGGAGAAGTTAATGTTTTCATAAAAAAATCCGATTCGCTAATTTTATGTTTTCTCGACGTTTCAAGCCATTCTGAATCGAATGAGACCAAATTTGGAAAAAGTATGTGTGTGTGTGTGTGTGTGAACAGATTTTTTGCCGTAAATCGACGTTTTCTCCAAAACGGATGGACCGATTTCAAAAATCGGTCAAAGCCATTCGATGTATCTCGATGAGGACTAGCGTTTCTGAGTTTCGTGCGACGATCGGCTGGGCCGTTTCTTTCTAAATTGCAGAAAAGTGAAAAAATTTTCGTCCACGTTTTAGCCCGCAATTGTGAATCGATTTTGAAAATTCAAAAACCGTTCGATAGATATTGTTTGGGAATCGTGCTGATTAGTTTTTGGTAAAGATCGGCCGGGCCGTTTTCTTGTAATAAAGTTTTAAAAAAAACGACGATTTTCATTATTATTATTTTGACGATAAATACCATAGTCTTCTAGATCATACTAAAATATTACGGCCCCACGACAACTCGTTTAGCTTTAAAAATTCGTCAAAGTTTGCAAAAATTAGTATGGTCTTTTTAGCATTTGTCAAAATTAGAACTTCCATCGAGGTTTGCTCAAAAACGCCTGAACCGATTTCAGAAATTTAAAAGCCATTTGATGTATCTCGATAAGGATTATCGTTTCTCAGTTTTGTGTGACGATCGGCCGAGCCCTTTTTTTGTAATTTGGAAAAAAGTGTTAAAATTTTGATCCACATTTGTGCTGATACTACCGAATCGATTTTAAAAAATCAAAAACTGTTCGAAAGATATTAGTTGGGAATGATACTGATTAGTTTAAGGTGAAAATCTACCGAGCCGTTTTCTTGTAAATAACAGTTGAAAAAAAAAATTAAGCCGATTTTTACGGAACTTTTTTGGCGTTATATATCATGGTCTTATTGAACTTACTGAAATATTAATGCCTTACGATAAGTAGTTTAGTTTTAAAAATTTACCAAAGTTTGAGAAAATGAGTAGTTTTTTTGACATTTGTTAAAATGAGACGATTTACTTGGTATAACGATAGAGTACTTGGTCTTAATGAGCATGATAAACAATTAAAGTCCTACAAAAAACTGGCTCAATTATAAAAATTATTGATTTTTGAAAATTTGCTTTTAAAAAACACTCCGACCGGGTTGACGTGTTCGATTTTCAATGGTGTGTAATAAATCCACTTCGAATACTTTTAACTACTCATAAATTAATTTATCTATTATGGATTAAGTCGATTATTTACACAAATCGGGAAGTTCATGTAACTTGCTTCAAGGGAAAATACCAATACCAACTAGTTTGGCTTTGTTTTTTGCTTGGCAATTGAGCAATTTATGACAAAATGACCAATAAATGTCGTGATGTAAAATTTCTGGGTGTCGAAGGAAATCGAACTGAATTTCATTCATTTTTCTTGAAGATTGGAAAAAAAAGTTGGTATGTTTCAAACGTATGTAATGAGATAAAATCGACTTCGTTTCGATAAAATCGAATTTTAGTTCGTTTTAATTTCATTTAAACATTCATTTTTTATATTAAAATGATATTAAAGTCTTTTGATTTGAATTTGATTTTCATATTCTTATTGTTACATAATTATTTGAAATAAAAAATTATATATTTTTCTTATATCATTGAATTCACTGATAGATTTTTATTTTGCAAACTAAGGTGTTAAAGGTTAATTTAGAGAATTTCAGGCTCTGGAAAAAACGGATTAAATTCATTTGTGAACTTTCGGTATGAATATTCCTGCTTGTTGTCATTCATGACAATAGTTATCATAACAAAAAAAGGGTTAATGCATTAAACGCAACGTGAACTCTTTCCAATATATCTAGATAAAATCTGGTTGCTCCGATCTCCGCCAAAGCTGCGGATTTGCTTTTGGTTGCGAGAAATATAAATTTTTATTATTTTACTACGGATACGCATAAAAATCTTCAACCCGGGTGCTAACGATTCTTTTGCACTATTTTTTTTTTTTATAATACTTCTTGAATCATATAATAGGCGATGTCTTGCGAAATCGAAAATATTGCTTATATGAAATAATATTAATATAATATATTACATCTCTATTTTGTATCTGCCTAAGAGTCTGTGTTTCAGGCTAGTAATCTGATGTCATGTTACAATATGGCCGTTTTTGGTGGAATTTTTGTACAATAGTAACTCTGCTATTTTGTACTAGACGGCAAGGGGCCGCACAAGAACCTCCCGGAGGCCGCATGCGGCCTCGAGGCCGCAAGTTCCCCACCTATGGTCTAGCCCTTTTTGTGAAAAGTCTAATTTTAACAAGCACTCTGATCGTTTTTTCAAACTTTGTTGTATTTTTAAAATTTCAATTTCAATTTCTTTTCACAGAGCAAATCAGATTTTTGAGCGAAAACATATTCTTCTCCTTCGGGTTGTTAATCGTGCTAAGTTGTAGTACATAGGTGGGGAACCTGCGGCCTCGAGGCCGCATGCGGCCTCCAGGAGGTTCTCGTGCGGCCCCTTGCCGTCTAATACAAAATAGCAGAGTTACTTTCAAACAACTATTGTACATCAACGTCATGACAGTTTCGCGAAAAATCCCACCAAAAACAGTCATATTGTAACATGACATCAGATTACTAGCCTGAAACAGAGACTCTTAGGCAGATACAAAATGAGATGTGATATATTATATTAATATTATTTAATATAAGCAATATTTTTGATTTCGCACGACATCGCCTATTATATGATTCAAGAAGTATTATAAATTAACAGTGCAAAAGAATCGTTAGCACCCGGGATGAAGATTTTTATGCGCATCCGTAGCGAAATGATAAATATTTATACTTCTCGCAAGCAAAAGCAAATCTAGCTAGATATATTGGCAATTCTGTGAGACCATAGTTATAAAATGACACAAAACTATACCTTTTTTCATAAAATACAAAAATATGTTTTTAAAAATTGCTGTAGGCAAAATATGTGTCCGTATTTATTTGCATATAATATATAGAATTTATTTATATTTAAATCTTGAAATATAAATATAGAGTAAGGTATTTGAAAACAAAACAACTTAAATGCAAAATAGAAATTAACAATACATTTTGTGCATAATAAATACATATTTTAATTAAAATATTTCTTTCACGTTCATTATTGTTAGTTTATACATTATCAAATAATACGCTTATTTTCATGAGTAAACATTATTATTCTCTAAATGCAGTAGGTACATCATTTATTAATAATATATTTTAAATTATATTCTTAAATGTCTGTTAATAGTGTCTATGTATATTTCTTTTGAAAAGAGGTAACGTTGCGTTTAATACATTAATCCTTTTTTTTTTGTTATGATAACTATTGTCTGAATGACAACAAGCAGGAATATTCATACCGAAATTCATAAATGAATTTAATCTGTTTTTTTCAAATTATTCGAAATTGTTAAATAATTGAATAAAAAGTGGATGTGTGTGTGTGTGTGTGTATGTATGTATGGATACAATTTTTTGTCCACGTTTTCGGGCGCCCGATTTGAATGGTTCAAAAACATTCGATTCCAATTGATAGGGAGATGTGCTGATTAGTATTTGGCAAAGACAGGTCCAGCCGTTTCGGATATTCGGAGCAAAGAGTGCAGAAAATAGAAATCGAGTTGAGAGAGAGTGAGAGAACAGAGGGTTAGATTTGAATGATTCGGAAACCATTCGATTTCTATTGATAGGAAAAAGTGGTGATTAGTTCTTGGCAAGGGCAGGTCCAGCCGTTTCGAAGATACCGAGCCAAATTTGCAATAAATGGCTGTTTTTGAGAGAAGTAAGCATCCGATTTGAATGATTCAAAAAACTTTCTGCTTGTTATGACAAAATAATTGCTTTTTGGAAAAAAAAATTGAAAAATTTTGAATTTTTTTTTCCATATTTTTTGTATATTTTGTAAATAATTCAGATTTTAATTTCAATTTTGGCTAAAGTTCTAAAGCCCACTTATATACTTTAAATAAATAATTTTAACTTTGTAATTCAGTTTATATAATTATTATAAATATCATACAATGTCATAGTATTTATAATAATCTATATATGAAAACATTTAATATTTCTCGAACATATTTCGTTACGGCACGCAAGTTCCAGCAATTTGACTTACGGCTCTATGCCATACACCACTAGTTTTTTTTATTGATTAAGTCGATTATTTTAACATATTCGGAAGTTCATGTGACTTGCTCAAGGCAAAATACCAATACCAATTTGTTTTAATTCAACTTAGTAACTACCATAATCATTTTATAACTATTAATCTCAAATAATAAACGTATAAAGTTTTATTTTTAATTAAACTTATAAACTATCATCATCATTTTGTAGTTACTTATGATGAGTGTATTTATCTAAATTTGTACATAGATGATCTGATGTAGAATGCAAAGTTCTGCAAGCCGAATTCAGAGTTGAAATCGTGTTCTCTTTATAGTTTGAAATCTTACCCAGCATGCAAATTTAACCCTTGGTCATACATAAGGACAATGATCATTGGTCATTCTCTTACTATTCGGGTCGTAAACTCAAGAAAGTTTCTAATTGGTAATGTTAGGCCAAGGACTTCAACAACCACTATGTTTAGGACAAGTGCATACAAGTAATGATTATATATGCTCTACATAAACATACAAACGCACACACAAACATATTATATATATATATATATATATATATATATATATATATCATATCCGAAGCCGGATCGGTTAGGATTTGACTCCGCTTCGGAGAGGAGTTATATCCACTCAACAACTCCGACAAATTTGAAACTTTGATAATACTTAACACGAATGTGTTCTCTATTGTTAATATTTTTTATCTGGTTGTATACCTTTGAAAGAGCTCATTTCCGGACAATCATTATTGTACACAGAATATAGAAAACAAAATAGCATTATTCTGAGACATTATGTACCAGGAAAGTCCTAAAACTGGATGTGAGACGAAAAAAAAACACTTCTTTTGACCCAAATCTTTGAATTAGTAAAAAATCCCAAGCAAATATCTTCACATATTAACAGATAGTTAACTGAACCATAGTACCAGTTTGTGAAGTCGGATATGACAAATCCTGTGAGACAACCCCACTCGGATTTACTCCGAGGGAGAAGTTGTATCGGAGTGACAACTCAGGAGTGAGTTATCCATCTCTAATGTATATGTATATATATATATATATAAATATATATTTATTGAAACTAGAAATTTACTGACTTCTATATACGTGTAATATATGAATACATACGTATTAATTGACAAAAAGATACAAATTCGTAATCCTGTTAATACGTGATGTATGTGTGTATTTTTTCAAGAATCGTGACTTTTGGAAGAGAATCGATTTTATAATTTCACTATTATTCATTGTAATACCTCAGAAAAATGGTGTCTGTGTGTATGGATACAATTTTTCGTCTACGTTTTCGGGCGCATGGATCAACCGAATTGACTGGTACAAAAAACATTGTAATATATTTCAACATGCTAAAATTTCATTAACTAATTTGTATATCTTGTAAAAACAGTTACAAATTTTTCAACATTCACGGTGACATTCATTTTTTTTTAAATAAAAAATGAAATCATAAATTATTATTGAGTCAAAATTCTATTTTTTTTAAATGTCATAAAATATCATATACATATTTCTAAAAATTCTAAAATTTTTAATTTTTGTTCATTTTTATTATGAATGTTCTAATTTTAGCCGTTTGATACACACTAGTCTACATATGTTTAAATGATTTTTTTTTCATATGTATTTATTAACTTCCCGAAGGAGGAGTTTGTTTTCATAAAAAAATCCTACTCGCTAATTTTAAGTTTTCTCAACGTTTCAAGCCATTCTGAATAGAATGAGACCAAATTTGTGTGTGAACAGATTTTTTACCGTAAATCGACGTTGATCGGCCGTGCCGTTTTTTTTTTGTAAATCGCAGAAAAGTTAAAAAAACTTTTTGCAATTTTGAATAAATTTTAAAAATCCAAAACCGTTCGAAAGATATTGGCTGAGAATCGACCTGATTAGTTTTTGGTAAAGATTCGCTGGCACAATTTCTTGTAATTAACTGTTGAAAAAAAAATCGATGATTTTCATAAAAAAAATTTTGGCCATAGATATCATGGTCTTTTATATCATACTAAAATATTACGGCTCCAAGTCGATTATCTTCTAAAATTCATTTGTAAAAATCAGTAGTGTTTTTTGACGTTTGTTAAAATTAGACAATAAAATTATTTATTAGAAAATAAAATTTTAAATATTTTAAAACTATTCAATGAAACTGGATAAGCACTCGCTTCAATTATATTTTTGATATGATCGGCAGAGACGTTTTTTGTAATTAGCAGAGAAGTGAAAAATTGAAATATTATCGTTGATAATAAAGGACCGCCGCTCTTCGAATAACATGCAATACAAGTTTACAAGATCAGTATAGGCGCGTCATTAGATCGGTCTCCACAATGCTAGTAATGCAAGCCAACATTATGATATGGTATGTTTTGAATGTCCATATCGACATGCCTAATTTGAACCTCATGAAATTACCATAATAATTTTTTTTTTTTTTTTTTTTTGTTACAATTTATTTTTGTTAATCAAGACTTTAATGTCTTATTTACAAAATTGATATGAGCAAAAAAAAAAAATACAAAAAAACAAAAAATGCAATACATTGAATATAAAATGAAAAAAGTTAAAATAATAATTAAATTAAAACAGTAATACAAAAATAATAACATAAATGAACGATGACGTGATGATGTATGCCGCGTACTACGTCAGGACGCGTGCAGACATTGGGCTAGGTGTTTGGTAGATCGGAAGGCCATTTCTTGCTCAATCTTCTTATTGGTCTCTGAATCGCTTGAATTGTAGGATTTGTATGCTGGATTAATTTGTTGTTGAAAGATGAACTTCTAATCTTGATCATTTCGTTGACTGTTGAGATTTTCAAATCCTTATGTAGGCAAAAATTCGAAATATACCAAGGCGCATTAGTAAGGATACGCAGAATTTTATTCTGGCACCTTTGAATGATGTTTATGTTAGATTTGCATGAGCAACCCCATAGTTCGATTCCATAAGTCCAAATGGGCACTATGATAGTTTTATACAAAAGTACCTTGTTATCTAGAGAGATTTAAGATTTCTTCCCAAAAAGCCAGTAAAAATCTTTTATTTTCAGTTGGATTTGTTTCTTTTTATATTCAATGTGCGTTCTCCATGTCAATTTCGAATCAATGTGCATGCCTAAATATTTAACAGAATTGCATAGTGGAATTATTGAATTGTTCATGATGATAGGTGGACTGTTGTGATGTTTTAGAGAAACAATTATGTGCTGAGATTTTTCGATATTGATTTTGATATTCCAATCTAAAAACCATTTTTCGAGACTTGATAAATAATTTTGTAACTGACAAGTTGCTGTTCTAATATCGGAATTGGATGAAATAATTGCTATGTCATCGGCGTAAGTGCATATGGTTAGAAGATCATCTGTGGGCATATCGTTTGTGAAAAGAAGATAAAGTACAGGGCTTAGCACACTGCCCTGTGGTACCCCGCATTCTATATTTCTGATGCTCGAAGTCACATCTTTAATTTTGATTCTAAATTTTCTATTAAGCAAATATGAGCTTAAGATATTGAAGTAGTTTGGAAAAGTTGTTTTGATTTTATATAGGAGTCCTGAGTGCCAAACCTTATCAAAAGCCTGACTGACATCTAAGAATACGGCTACGCTGTGTTCCTTTCTATTCATGGCTTCAAGAATACGAGACACCGTTCTGTTGCATTGTTGAATTGTAGAGTGATTTTTTCTGAAGCCAAACTGATGGTGAGGAATCCAACTATCATTCGGATGATCTTCTGACAATCTCTGCAACAAAAGTCTCTCCAAAATTTTCGATAATATCGGTAAAAGACTGATAGGACGGTATGAACTAGCAGTTTTTTTTTTTTTTTTTTTTTTTTTTGTTACAATTTATTTTTGTTAATCAAGACTTTAATGTCTTATTTACAAAATTGATATGAGCAAAAAAAATACAAAAAAACAAAAAATGCAATACATTGAATATAAAATGAAAAAAGTTAAAATAAAAATTAAATTAAAACAGTAATACAAAAATAATAACATAAATGAACGATGACGTGATGATGTATGCCGCGTACTACGTCAGGGCGCGTGCAGACATTGGGCTAGGTGTTTGGTAGATCGGAAGGCCATTTCTTGCTCAATCTTCTTATCGGTCTCTGAATCGCTTGAATTGTAGGATTTGTATGCTGGATTAATTTGTTGTTGAAAGATGAACTTCTAATCTTGATCATTTCGTTGACAGTTGAGATTTTCAAATCCTTATGTAGGCAAAAATTCGAAATATACCAAGGCGCATTAGTAAGGATACGCAGAATTTTATTCTGGCACCTTTGAATGATGTTTATGTTAGATTTGCATGAGCAACCCCATAGTTCGATTCCATAAGTCCAAATGGCAGTTCGATTGTAGCAGCCGAGCGATTCACATCGAATAAATAAATCGTAAATAATTGCATAATGTCTTCCGAGTCGGATGGTCAGTGCGGCCGACCACCTGACCCAAACCTTTTTACCTGCCGCTCTGCGATTGGAGAGATAACAGCAGATGCAAAGAACACTTGTTTAAATAGATCGAGTGACATGGATTTTTGTGATACTGAAAGTGTAATTAGTGTAGAAAATGAATCAGTTAGTAGTTGTGATTTGAACATTAAGAATAGTGTTAATGTTAATTATAAATATAATATCAACGATGTAAGTGCAGATAGTAATAAAAGGGAAACGTTAGAACAAAAGGAAAACAAAGGGGAAAACAGTAATTTAGCGTCAAATAATAGTGATACAACAATGGAAATAACAAAAGATCTAATAAGTGATAACAATATAAACGATCAAAATAAATCAGATGAAAGAGTTAATCCATTAAATAATTTGATACGTTTCGAAGGTTGCGATATGGGCCCTTACACTATATTTGTTGAATCCAAGGACAAAAATATAGGCCGACTACACCCGATGGCCTTGGGAAAAATCATACATAATGCAGGGGCATATTTCAAATTTGGTTTGACAGAAGTTTCGGTTATAGGAAAAAATAAAGTAAAGATGGAATTTAAAAGCGCCAGGGTGGCGAACAAAATTCTAGATGACAAAATTTTAGAAAAAAATAATCTGAAGGCATACATCCCAAAATACCTACTTGCAAGGCATGGCATAATATTTGATGTGGATGCGAATCTCTCAGAACAAGAAATTATAAACGCAATTGAAACAGACATTCCGGTTATAGACGTGGTATGTTTAAGACCGAAAAATAATAATACAATAAAATACTCATCACAATGTGTCAAATTAACGTTTAGGGGCACAAGTTTACCGAATAAGGTAGCTATACATTCGGTAAAATGTGAGGTTCGACCGTTTGTACAGAAAGTGGTCCAATGCTACAAATGCTGTCGGTTCAATCACGTTAAGGACCAATGTAGAGGAAAAGAGAGATGTATGAAATGTTCCGGAGAACATAATGCGAAAATATGTATAGCATCCAAATTTCTATGTGCGTTGTGCAATGGGGATCACCCTGCAAATGATAAAGAATGCACGGTATTTATTAAAAATAAAAAAATTAAAGAAATTATGGCTTGGCAGAATCTAGCATACCATGAAGCCAGAAATATATTATATAAAGACAGCTATGCAAACAAGTCAAAATCCGGATTCAGTTTCACGGGCAAAGATAAAGAATTTCCAGGTTTGTATGCAAAACCTGCATCTAGTACAGACAGCAAGATAACTAAAAATAGGTTCGACGCCCTTTCTGATTTAGAGGAGGAGGAGCAACCGGAATTTTTAAATCCGACAACCTTTCATAAACCTAAAAGAGCGACTTACAAAATTACCAAAAGCAATACTCCATTCAATTCTGGATCCTCAATAAAAAAACAGTCAGTGAAGGAACCTGTATCAAATAGAAATAACAAAACCGAATTTAACCTCAACCCAAGAAAAAGGTTAAAACCGAGCGTGGAACGTGAATCTGCAATAGTCGAAAATAATAGCAATGTTCAACAAGATGGTTCATTAAATTTCTTAAACGAATTCATTGAAAAAATTAAACATATATACATTCCTAGTAGCGCTGAACATTATAACCTGTTGTCAGAAATACTAAACAAAATGATGAGGTCCAAAGTTGGACCCGACAAACAAGTTTGATTTGGCTGTGAGCACAGTATATTACGTATGGAAGCTTAAAATTATTTAGTGATAATAACTTAAAAAAAAATAATAATAATAATAATAATGCTAAAAATTATTCAAATCAATATCAGATCTGTTTTTTCAAATAAGCTGCATCTAGAATCCTATTTAAACACCAACCATATAGATATCGTAATATTATCTGAAACATGGCTCAAAGATAATAATAGATTTCAGATATCTGGATACGCCTTTATATCAAAGAATAGGGAAGATGGTTATGGAGGAGTTGGAATACTTATCCACCGAAGATACCAATTTCAGACGTTAAATTTAAACAGTTTCATTACCAATAAAATTCAGATTTGTGGAATTAAGCTGGCCATACATAACATAACACTTAATATTGTGGCGATTTATTGTGCCCCCGGGCACAAGACAGGAACGGAATATTGGGTGTCGCTATTCCAGGAACTAAATCAACCGTTAATACTAGCAGGGGACTGTAATGCTCACCACATAAGTTTTGGAGGGTTAAAAAACAATAATGCAGGCATAAATCTTAGTGAAGCCATAAACTCAGAGGGTTTATGTCTTATGAATGACGGAACACCTACAATGATAAGAAGACACGATAGGAATCCTTCCGCGGTAGACTTAACAATATGCAGCCCATCAGTGATGATTAGGGCTGAATGGAGTGTATTAAATGAAACTCTAGGGTCTGATCATTTAGCAATTAGTATTAATGTTAAATTAGGCAATGATAATAAGTTTAAATACAATCATAGTCCAGTAAACAGATATCGGTGGAAAATTAAAGATGCAGATTGGTCAGGTTATGCGCAAACTGTAGACAGAATGTTGTCGAATACTAATCTCAACTCTAATCCGATGATTTCCTATTCCAAGTTTATTGAATGCATTAATAATGCAGCACTAATGAATATTCCAAAAACAAATCCGTATTTGGGTACGAAATATAGAAATAAATCAAATCCTTGGTGGGACGAGGAGTGCAACAAAGTGAAGAAAATAAAATCGGAAGCAATTAAGAAATACAAAGAAATACCAAACATAGACAATTATATAAAATACAAGCGAGCGGTAGCTAAGTGTCGATTTGTATTTAAAAAGAAAAAATACGATAAATGGACAGAGTTTTGTAACTCTTTCTCCAGAGACATGTCTTCACAACAAATCTGGCACCATATAAAGGTCATGAAAAATGGAGCCACTCGAACCAATGCATTTCCTAATAACTTAGCTGATCAGTTTCTTAACTCACTTACTCCGGATACGGTAATTAATGACGTCAACATACAGGACATGGAAAAAAATGACGAATTAGAAGGTCCCTTTACCATTGATGAATTACATTTGGCACTAAAAAGGAATAGTAATACTGCGCCGGGTAATGACAATATACATTACCCCATGCTAAGTAACCTATCAGATAAGGGGAAAAAAATTCTACTGAAGGTCTTCAACGACATCTGGACTAAAGAGATTGCTGTAAAAGACTGGAGGACATATATCACAATACCAGTTCTAAAGCCTAATAAGGATGCAACAAAAATAGAATCATATCGGCCGATTTCTCTAGCGTCATGTATGTCCAAAACATTCGAACGCTTAATGAAAAGAAGAATCGAGTGGTGGCTCGAGAATAAGAAGAAATTGCCAAGTTACATGCAAGGTTTCAGAAACAAAAGAGGCACGTATGATGTTCTAACTAGTTTCGTCTATGAAATTCACAACAACCTGGCCAAGAAAAATTGTGTATTGACTATCAACTTGGATTTGGAGAACGCATACAACAGGGTTCAAATACCGATTTTAATAAACATTCTATATGAATTAAAACTCCCTAAGAGATTTATTGTTCACATTTATCACTTATTGAAAGATCGAAAATTAGTCCTCAGATGTAAAGATACACATTATGGGCCACGGTATATGTCGGAAGGCTTACCTCAGGGTTCTGTCCTTAGTCCCTTGTTGTTCAACGTATACACGGCACACCTTCAAAATGAATTGGCCAGGACGCTCGGATCATGCAATATGCAGATGATCTAATATTATCACATAGTGGAGTGTCATTAAATGATGTGATCAAAAAAATGGATCAGACCATGACGTCATTTGGAAAATGGACCACATCACTGGGATTTTCAATCTCCGAGAATAAAAGTGCAGTATCGTTTTTCACCAGACAAAGGAATTCTATTGCGATGGAGTCAATAAAATTAGGTAGATACACCTTAAAAATACAAACTACCACAAAATGTCTGGGTTTGACTATAGATAACAAATTACGATGGGGTCCACATTTGGAAAATCTGTCAAGAAAATGTGAAGATGCATTAAATATCTTGAGAGTATTAAATCACATGATGTATGGCGCTGACGTGAAGGTTGCAATCAGGATATATAAACAGCTTATATTATCTAAACTTGATTATGGCTGCTTCATTTATGGGGATGCAAGTAAAAATCTACTACGCAAACTGGATACCCTGCAAAATAAAGCTATAAGGTATTGCCTGGGAGTTTTGCGTTCAACGCCCATTAACGCCTTACATGTGGAGGCACACATAATGCCTCTGCATTTGAGGAGGAAACTGTTAGCAACGAAATTCGTTATTGACAGAATAAGGTCCAACAACGTAGAGGTGATACAAAAAATTAGTAGTGCTAACAACTGTCAGAACAGACAATATTGGCAGAATAAGAAGAAACCTATACTTATGTCAGTGATCTCAGAAACTGAATACAAATGCAAGCCATTAGAAGAACAAAACAAAGCAACAAAATTCTACTTCAACTATGAAATCACGACTACAAACCTTCAAAATATCATACAGACGGAATTTTGTAATATATATAGCAGTCCAATTGATTGGGGGTATAGATTAGAAATTGAAGATAAAATTAAAAACACGTTTCCGGACTTCGAGGTTTTCTTCACAGATGGTTCAAAAGGTCCTGAGGGCGTAGGTGCTTGCATCTATCATCAGAACACTAACTTATATACTAAATATAAGTTAGATATAAATGCGTCGATTTATACAGCTGAAATGTACGCCATAAACAAATGTATTCGGAACATCGCCTCACTTAGCTTGGAGAAAGCCGTTGTATTCAGTGATAGCCGATCATCTTTAGAGAGCCTGCTATCTATAGGCAGGGACCCAAGTTTTTTAGTGTTAGATACTCTTAATCATATACATAACATACTCTCGAAAAGAAAATCCGTTTACTTAATTTGGATCAAGAGTCATATTGGAGTAACAGGGAATGAAGCTGCTGACAAAGGAGCAAAAGATGCAATAAACACGGGTATAATCGTAGAAGATGGAATATCCCACCAAGATATCAAAAACCTATTTAAGGCAAAGATATACAAGGAGTGGCAATTGGAATTCCAAGAGTCAAGTCGTGAAAAAGGACAGTTTTATGCAGCCATACAAGAACAAATTCCTGTCAGACCATGGTTCGACAAATTTACGAGGAGTCGTCATTTTTACTGCATTTTTAATCGTCTGAGAACCAATCACACCTTTACGCTTGAATAGGATCGGAATTAACATCAATCCGTATTGTCATTGTCTTGGCGAAGCAAATAATGCAGATGCCAATCACCTAATTATGGAGTGTAGACATATGGAGGAAAAAAGAGAAAAACTATGGAATAAATTAACAAAACTGAGGATCCCACTTCCCACAAACCTGAGACTGATGTTGGCAGACACTGTAACTTATGATGCTATATACGAGTATATATGTGAAACTAGATTAATGGTATAGAGATTCAACATGTGTAATTAAAATTAGGTGTATATGTATATTGATGTGTCTTTGTGTATGTATATGCGTGTATATATATATGTATATGTATGTATATATATATAGGTGTGTGAATGAGTATGTATGCATGTGGATTTATATATATATATATATATAATAGTCTTAATTTTTGTAGATGTGAAATTCTGTAGACAATGGCCAATGTACAAGCTTACAAAGCCAATAAAAAATAAATAAAAAAAAAAAAAAAAGTCCAAATGGGCACTATGATAGTTTTATACAAAAGTACCTTGTTATCGAGAGAGATTTCAGATTTCCTCCCAAAAAGCCAGTAAAAATCTTTCATTTTCAGTTGGATTTGTTTCTTTTTATATTCAATGTGCGTTCTCCATGTCAATTTCGAATCAATGTGCATGCCTAAATATTTAACAGAATTGCATAGTGGAATTATTGAATTGTTCATGATGATAGGTGGACTGTTGTGATGTTTTAGAGAAACAATTATGTGCTGAGATTTTTCGATATTGATTTTGATATTCCAATCTAAAAACCATTTTTCGAGACTAGATAAATAATTTTGTAACTGACAAGTTGCTGTTCTAATATCGGAATTGCATGAAATAATTGCTATGTCATCGGCGTAAGTGCATATGGTTAGAAGATCATCTGTGGGCATATCGTTTGTGAAAAGAAGATAAAGTACAGGGCTTAATACGAGACACCGTTCTGTTGCATTGTTGAATTGTAGAGTGATTTTTTCTGAAGCCAAACTGATGGTGAGGAATCCAACTATCATTCGGATGATCTTCTGACAATCTCTGCAACAAAAGCCTCTCTAAAATTTTCGATAATATCGATAAAAGACTGATAGGACGGTATGAACTAGCAGTGTGATGGTTTTTGTTTGGTTTAGCGATCATAATAATTTCTGCAGTCTTCCACGCTGTGGGCCAATAATTGTATTGAAGTATGGCGTTGAAAATATTTGTTATATATAAAATACCTTTCGTAGGCAATTCTTTTAACATCTTTGGAGTAATTTTATCCATACCCGGCGAAGATCTATTTTTTATCCTTTTTATTTCACATAAGACGTCATTTGGTGAAAAATGTCCTAACGGTGTAGAATGTATGGGTTGATTTACGAAATTGTTAATTAAATTATTCTGGGAAATATTTCGAGCGCTAAAAATGCTACTTAGATGATCAGCAAATGCCTCCGCTTTTTCTTCGTTGCTTTTTGCCCAAATGAATCCGTTTTGGTTGGTTATTTTCAGAGGAGGGTTTGTTGTAGGGGTTTACTTTTGTTTCTGATTGGTTCCATATGGAATTATCGTATCTATTTAGCTGCAATATATACGACCTGAATGTACAATTCTTCCATTCTTTCATTTTTTTCCTCAGCGTGTTATTGAGATGATTGAGCGATGTCTTATCCGTTGGTAGATGAGAATGTTGCCAGGTACGTCTTGCTCTTCGTTTCTGTGCAATTAGCTTCTTAATCTCTTGCGGAATTATTAGATTATCATTTCTTGGAATAATGTTCGGGGTGATCTGCTTGGTTGTTTCACGTACAATCTCAGAAAAATAGTCTTTATTATTTTCTATATCAATAACGCTTGTAGGCCTAGATTTTGGAAATAATTTTGAATCAAGTATGGATTTGAATTGAATCCAGTTAGAAAGATTGTTGTGTAGAATATGATTGTTGATAACTGGAGTAGGAAATGTGCTAAACGTCACAAGTATTGGAGAATGATCTGAAGAGAGATCGTAACTAGATTCAACATTGAGATTTGAAAGATCAATACCTTTCACAATAAAAAAATCTAAAAGGTCTGGAACTTTAGTAGGGTCAGAAGGCCAATAAGTTGGACTGCAAGTTGAAATAAAGGAGAGGTTATTTTGCCCTATGGCTGCATGAAGAATCTTTCCTTTGGCTGTAGTCAGTCTAGAACCCCAGGCAATATGTTTACAATTAAAGTCACCACCAATGATAAATTTATTACCTAATTGAGAGAAAAATGAAGAAAACTGAGCACAAGAAATTTTGAATCTTGGTGGACAATAAACAGCAGAAACACAAAAATTATATAAATTTGTTTCAACAGAAATTTGAGTTGCTTGTAGAAAATCATCAGAAATATTTGGTAGAACAAAATGCTTTATATTATTTTTGATTAATATAGCCGAACCGCCGCGAGCCCTGCCACTTGGGTGATTTGAATTATAAGTAGTGTAGTTATAAATTTTAAAGTAGTTTTTTTCAGTGAAGTGAGTTTCTGAGATTAATAAGATATCTATTAAGTTTAACTTTAAAAAACATTCTACTTCATTTTTGTGAGGTATTAAACCGTTGGCATTCCATTCAGCAATTTTAATTATTTTTGCCATTGCTTTTGTTGTTGACTAACGTGGATAACATATTTATTATTATGGTGTTCTGTTGCAAAAGCTGATTGAAGATATTTTTAAATTCTAAAATAAGTGTTGCTAGAGAATCAGAATCGGGATTTGAAGGAGAATGATTAGAAGCAGAGTAATTGTTTTTTGCAATGTCTGCATAGGATGAATTTTGAATTGTTGGATTTAAGGCCGGAGAAATGTTGTTTATTTTATTATTAGAATTAGAATTATTAGAATAACCAAATCCAATGAAGGATGCAATACCTACGGGTAATAAACCCATGTTATAATATGCAATGTACATACTTTTATATATTGAAATATATAGTCTTTGAATTGAATTGAATTGAATTATTAGAATTATTAAAATTTTGGTTATTTGGATTTGGATTTATGACTGATTGATTTACTGGAGTTTTGTTACTTTGTTCTTTAATTTTTTGGAAGTATGAGCAACCGCGATAATTAGCTGGATGAGCACCGTCGCAAAAATAACAACATGCCGGAGCATTCGGATCTTTGGTACATGCTTTAGTATTATGATTGTCACCGCATTTTAGGCAAGCAAATGGTCTATTGCAGTATTTTTTGGTGTGATTAAAGAGTTGACAGCGAGTATGAACTAGCAGTGTGATGGTTTTTGTTTGGTTTAGCGATCATAATAATTTCTGCAGTCTTCCACGCTGTGGGCCAATAATTGTATTGAAGTATGGCGTTGAAAATATTTGTTATATATAAAATTCCTTTTGTAGGCAATTCTTTTAACATCTTTGGAGTAATTTTATCCATACCCGGCGAAGATCTATTTTTTATCCTTTTTATTTCACATAAGACATCATTTGGTGAAAAATGTCCTAACGGTGTAGAATGTATGGGTTGATTTACGAAATTGTTAATTAAATTATTCTGGGAAATATTTCGAGCGCTAAAAATGCTACTTAGATGATCAGCAAATGCCTCCGCTTTTTCTTCGTTGCTTTTTGCCCAAATGAATCCGTTTTGGTTGGTTATTTTCAGAGGAGGGTTTTGTTGTAGGGGTTTACTTTTGTTTCTGATTGGTTTCCATATGGGATTATCGTACCTATTTAGCTGCAATATATACGATCTGAATGTAAAATTCTTCCATTCTTTTTTTTCAGCGTGTTATTGAGATGATTAAGCGATGTCTTATCCGTTGGTAGATGAGAATGTTGCCAGGTACGCCTTGCTCTTCGTTTCTGTGCAATTAGCTTCTTAATCTCTTGCGGAATTATTAGATTATCATTTCTTGGAATAATGTTCGGGGTGATCTGCTTGGTTGTTTCACGTACAATCTCAGAAAAATAATCTATATTATTTTCTATATCAATAACGCTTGTAGGCCTAGATTTTGGAAATAATTTTGAATCAAGTATGGATTTGAATTGAATCCAGTTAGAAAGATTGTTGTGTAGAATATGATTGTTGATAACTGGAGTAGGAAATGTGCTAAACGTTACAAGTATTGGAGAATGATCTGAAGAGAGATCGTAACTAGATTCAATATTGAGATTTGAAAGATCAATACCTTTCACAATAAAAAAATCTAAAAGGTCTGAAACTTTAGTAGGGTCAGAAGGCCAATAAGTTGGACTGCAAGTTGAAATAAAGGAGAGGTTATTTTGCCCTATGGCTGCATGAAGAATCTTTCCTTTGGCTGTAGTCAGTCTAGAACCCCAGGCAATATGTTTACAATTAAAGTCACCACCAATGATAAATTTATTACCTAATTGAGAGAAAAATGAAGAAAACTGAGCACAAGAAATTTTGAATCTTGGTGGACAATAAACAGCAGAAACACAAAAATTATATAAATTTGTTTCAACAGAAATTTGAGTTGCTTGTAGAAAATCATCAGAAATATTTGGTAGAACAAATGCTTTATATTATTTTGATTAATATAGCCGAACCGCCGCGAGCCCTGCCACTTGGGTGATTTGAATTATAAGTAGTGTAGTTATAAATTTTAAAGTAGTTTTTTTCAGTGAAGTGAGTTTCTGAGATTAATAAGATATCTATTAAGTTTAACTTTAAAAAACATTCTACTTCATTTTTGTGAGGTATTAAACCGTTGGCATTCCATTCAGCAATTTTAATTATTTTTGCCATTGCTTTTTGTTGTTGACTAACGTGGGTAACATATTTATTATTATGGTGTTCTGTTGCAAAAGCTGATTGAAGATATTTTTAAATTCTAAAATAAGTGTTGCTAGAGAATCAGAATCGGGATTTGAAGGTGAATGATTAGAAGCAGAGTAATTGTTTTTAGCAATGTCTGCATAGGATGAATTTTGAATTGTTGGATTAAGGCCGGAGAAATGTTGTTTATTTATTATTAGAATTAGAATTATTAGAATTTTTAAAATTTTGGTTATTTGGATTTGGATTTATGACTGATTGATTTACTGGAGTTTTGTTTCTTTGTTCTTTAATTTTTGGAAGTATGAGCAACCGCGATAATTAGCTGGATGAGCACCGTCGCAAAAATAACAACATGCCGGAGCATTCGGATCTTTGGTACAAGCTTTAGTATTATGATTGTCACCGCATTTTAGGCAAGCAAATGGTCTATTGCAGTATTTTTGGTGTGATTAAAGAGTTGACAGCGAGTGCATTGTATAATGTTGTTGGACTTTCTCGGTGGTTCGACGCGTATTATGCAGTTGAATAATTTATAAATGTTATAAATATTTTTGTTATTTCTATTTGGTTCCAGATCAACAAAAAACATATTAAGAGGTTTTTTTGTTATTCTATGTCTAATATTTAGGATATTACGTACGACATGACCCTGTTTTAATAGTTCTAATTTAATTGCATCTGTGTTTGTTGAAAAGTGTACATTTCTAAGAACAACCCTATAAGCCTTCTCTTCTTTTAATTGATATGTATGATATACGGCATTAGTTTCTTTTAGATGTCTGGATAAAGTTCGAAAATGGTCGACAGAATTACATAGAACATTAAATGTATTGTTAGCTAAACTTCTCAGGAAATATTGATCGTGCGGAATTATTTCATTTAATTGATTAGACATATCATTAATATCGTCAACTCCGTAAATAAATATTGGAGGGGGCTTACTGACTGGAGTCGGTTTAACTGAGTTGTCATCATTAGCTGTTTCTATTGTTGAAAGGGCCGAAAATCTGTTTTGAATTTTGACATCTATTTTAATGGTTCGAATGAAGTTTTTCTTTTTTTGAAATTGACTACTTGCCATGAATTAGGAGGTTTCTTGACATCAGAATGTGGTTGAGTGAGGCTTGTAGATGCACTATTACTAGATGATATTACTTCCTGTCTTGAGTCAGAAACTGATGAAGTTGAACGCAGCGAGACCTTTTCCGATGTAAACATATTGGTCCGACCTTCTTCGCGAGATATCTTGCTGTATTTGCTGGATCCAATAACGGTCTTTCGTAGTTTTGGGATTTCTGATGGTTTACTGTCCGATTCCATAATCGCTTCTATATCTTGATTGAAATGTAAGACATTTTTTGATTCACACAAACGCACATTAGAGTCTCGATTATGTATGGTTTTGTAAGCAATTATTTAATTATCTGTACACTTTTGTTAAGCTTTTTTCATGCAATTTAATAAACCCGTAAATTCAATCTGACATGCACTTGTTTTTTTTTTCAGTGAGAAAGATCACCATAAGAAAAATGTACTAAAATTTCTACATATATACAGGTTTGTTGTATTGTATTGTGTAATAGCAATCGATAATGCTGCATTGTGTAATAGC
The DNA here is from genome assembly GCF_003426905.1 of Ctenocephalides felis. Classification (NCBI taxonomy): domain Eukaryota; kingdom Metazoa; phylum Arthropoda; class Insecta; order Siphonaptera; family Pulicidae; genus Ctenocephalides; species Ctenocephalides felis. The sequence goes on from NW_020539726.1 coordinate 167,492, forward strand.
AATGCTGATATGCCAAATTCGATATCGATGGCAGTAATTATCACAATCAGCAAATATTTTAAATACGCCATCGTAAACCACAAAGAATAAATATAGGGTTATAAAAACCCAAGAATAATTATATAGGGTTTATTAAAAACCCAAAAGAATAATTGTAGAATTTAAAATCCTCATAATATTGAATTGTTAGTAAAGCTAACAACATGTTATTGATGACTATTTGGCTTATATAGAACCTCAGAGATCAAGTAACTTGTAAAGTGCACTAAAGTGCACAATTTTCTTTCTATTTTATTTTTACGCTCGATAAATGTACTGAATAATTTAACTTTTAATTAGAAAAAGTATTAATAAAAAATTGCATTATTTACTATTAATCAACTGCCCAAACTACCGAATGTTATAGAATAGAAGGGGAAAATTTTAAGTTCATGCCAATAATATATTACAAACCATCCCCGCAATAAAGAAAAAAAAAAAAGAAAAATATTTATGTTAGAATTATTGATACAATATGATTTTCTAATTCCATGGTGTTATAGTAAATTTATTGAATGCACAACGTTTATAAACTTTAGCTGCATCTATATTAAAGTAATTTTTCTTTAGTAAATAAATTTAATTAATATTCCTTCCGATTATAATAATTGCATTATTTTACGAAATCTTTAAGTAAATTCTAGTTAAATGTACGTAATTGTACATACATTATTGTATTTTTCGATTATTTGGGTTAATAGTGTTAAAGGATTCATCATATTTCTCTTTTGAAATTTAAATAAAGAAATATCATATAACGGGAACTATACAATTTTCAAAACATGAATACACTTAATTCATTTATGATTTATTTTGCGAACTTTGCGAATCTTATGAATCTTAAGTTTATTACAAAAACTTTGTTCTGTAATTATTTTGAAAATTTGAGTATATTATTAATGTTCAACATATTAATACCAATTATTATCTCATTAAATTTGAAAATTTATTTTTGATTTATTAAATATTTTACAATAAATTACTTCGTATTTAAAAAAAAAAAAAAAACATTAATTTTAATATTGATAATAATAACTATAATTTTCAAGCGTCCAATACAGTTATAACACAATCATAGAAATAGAAATTTATATTACATTTAAAGTTTATACACTCACGAACAAAAATGAACTGTAAGCGTTTGTATCAATAATTCGCATTTACATAAAATACAAAAGTTATTTTATATCAAATGATTCCAAAGTTGAATGGCCGCAAGTTAGTAACCCGGCTTTCGAGCGGTCTAACGCCAACATCGTCGATATCGTCGATTCAGGATGATATAACTTCAAATTTGGCTATTAATGCCGTTTCTATGGCCAATGTGCCTGAAGGTCCTCTTATTACAGACTTCCACATTTCATGTATAGTTCCGGTAAACTTATTGGGAAATCTGTCAATAATTAATAAAAGAGACATAAAGGTTCTCTCATTTCAGATTTTCACATTTTTAATAGTTCCGGTAAACTTATTGGGAAATCTGTTAAAATTATTAAAGGACATAAATGGGGTAGAAAAACCCAAAAGAATAAATATAGGGTTATTAAAAACCCAAAGAATAATTATATAGGGTTATTAAAAACCCAAAAGAATAATTGTAGAATTTAAAATCCCTCATAATATTGAATTTTGTTAGTAAAGCTAACAACATGTTATTGATGACTATTTGGCTTATATAGAACCTCAGAGATCAAGTAACTTGTAAAGTGCACTAAAGTGCACAATTTTCTTTCTAAATATTTTATTTTTACGCTCGATAAATGTACTGAATAATTTAACTTTTAATTAGAAAAAGTATTAATAAAAAATTGCATTATTTACTATTAATCAACTGCCCAAACTACCGAATGTTATAGAATAGAAGGGGAAAATTTTAAGTTCATGCCAATAATATATTACAAACCATCCCCGCAATAAAGAAAAAAAAAAATAGAAAAATATTTATGTTAGAATTATTGATACAATATGATTTTCTAATTCCATGGTGTTATAGTAAATTTATTGAATGCACAACGTTTATAAACTTTAGCTGCATCTATATTAAAGTAATTTTTCTTTAGTAAATAAATTTAATTAATATTCCTTCCGATTATAATAATTGCATTATTTTACGAAATCTTTAAGTAAATTCTAGTTAAATGTACGTAATTGTACATACTATTTGTATTTTTCGATTATTTGGGTTAATAGTGTTAAAGGATTCATCATATTTCTCTTTTGAAATTTAAATAAAGAAATATCATATAACGGGAACTATACAATTTTCAAAACATGAATACACTTAATTCATTTATGATTTATTTTGCGAACTTTGCGAATCTTTATGAATCTTAATGTTTATTACAAAAACTTTGTTCTGTAATTATTTGAAAATTTGAGTATATTATTAATGTTCAACATATTAATACCCAATTATTATCTCATTAAATTTGAAAATTTATTTTTGATTTATTAAATTATTTTACAATAAATTACTTCGTATTTAAAAAAAAAAAAAAACATTAATTTTAATATTGATAATAATTAACTATAATTTTCAAGCGTCCAATACAGTTATAACACCAATCATAGAAATAGAAATTTATATTACATTTAAAGTTTTATACACTCACGAACAAAAATGAACTTGTAAGCGTTGTATCAATAATTCGCATTTACATAAAATACAAAAGTTATTTTATATCAATGATTCCAAAGTTGAATGGCCGCTAATATTAATAAGTCCAGTCTTTCAAAAGTTATGAATCAAAAGGGCCCAGGAATCTATTGTTAATTATTAATGTAGAAGTGTGTAGTATGTAGAATTACATGAATTTTCCAAAAGCATCATAAATGGCTATACTTAAGAAATTATTATAAATCAAATAGGTCAAAAACCTGCAGACACACAGATTACACAACTTGAGAACGTATTAAATTGCATACTATGTCAAAAAAAAGCTGAGACAGAAAAAATAGTAGTCAAATTACACTCATATATAAAAACAATTATTACATCAAGAATTTTATATAATTTATGCAATTTTATTTAATTCAAAGCGCTCAGATAATATGTCCACTCTTTTTAATCATATATTATTATTAAACTTAATTTACTTGTGATTTTTAATTTTGTCTTATTTGAATTAAATGTAATCTTCATTAATTTCAACAAATTATAATAAAAAAAAATTTTTTTAGGTGTTTTTTTTAAAGCCAATATTGTGAATTTAATTTTTTTTAAATAAAATAAATTTTGTAATTTTAAATTTACCTAAACAAATATAAAACAAGAAACATTTCAGATTATATTATAGAATTAAGTACCATTATTGAAGTTTTAGGTAAATTTAGAAAATTTTTGCTTATTAAATTTTTTTTAGAATGAAATTATGCTTAAGTAATTATTGAGGACAATAATTTTTCCAAGGGGGAGGAGAAGCACAAACTCCCGTAATTTTTTTTTATTAATCTGTCAAGGGACTGACAGACACTTTAGGGGTGGCGTATTGTGTAATAGCAATCGGTAATGCTGCATTGTGTAATAGCAATGCTGATATGCCAAATTCGATATCGATTGCAGTAATTATCACAATCAGCAAATATTTTAAATACGCCATCGTAAGGTGTTTGTAGTCCCACTTAAGTAGTATATAAAGAGTACTGATATGAGTTAGAGTCAGAGTTGCTAGAATCACAAAAGAGTTGTCTTTATTACATCAGAGTTGCTGTAGGCCACAGCCTAGTTGCTGTTGGCCTCAGCAGAGTCGCAATATTAGTCGTGTAAAGTCAATTGTTAATTATCATTGTGGGTGCTAATAAAGTATTGTTGAAATAGTCAATCAGTGTTATTCTTTAGAAGTGATATTTCAGCCAATATCTTAATAAGAACTCAAGGCAAATCCGAAGCCTACTATTTCTATAACCACCGCTCGGCAAGGCTGTATTTGACTAGGAGGTCAATACGAACACGTTACTAACAACCCCATACATTTCAATTGATTCCATATGATGTGTATTGTATCATTTATGACAGAAATAATTTTATAAAGTGAATTTATTTTTTAATATAAGTAATTATATAAGTATTCATAGATACTGATACACATACACACACACGTATTTCATCGAAAGATATTAAATATTTTCGAGCGCGAATCGCCCTTTGTCATTTGTCATTTTGTCATTTTCGAATGCTCATTTTATTATTTATTTGGTTAAAAAATATTTAATAATTTTGTTTCTGAAAAGCCGGCCGTGGTCCCGTGGTAAGAACGTGTGCTAGCAATTCCTAGTCCCGGGTTCGAATCCAACCTCGGTCGGTTCGGTATCAAAGCAGCTTGATACCAAATTTTCACTTGAAATCATAGATTGCAAATATGATTTCACGTGAAAATGGCCTTTCGTGGGCATTGCTGCAGCATACGTATATGCAGAGTGTGCAATAGCTGTAGTGGCAGCATGCCTCATACGAGTAAGAGGTACTTGGATTGTATAACTATACTCAAAATGAAAAAACAAGGACTCTGACTCTGTGCATCCATGACTGAGTTGGGGAATAAGTCAATACATCGATCATCCGGAAAAGTTAAAATTCAAATATATGTAACAAAAAGGAAAAAAAAGTAATAAAAACATGTAAATATGTTAGGAGAAAAAAAAAATGAGTATATATTCGGAAAAAAATGATTGAGGTCCCCGACATCTTCTAATTTGTAAGCTTTTCTATTTTATCTATGCAATACGATTGAAAACATTTAAAATTCCTCGAATATTTCGGTACGAAAAGTTCCAGTAAAGGACGATGCCATGCCCACACTAATTATTTTTAATACTTGACTGATAATTTCAAAATTAAAATTTTTATTTGTAAAATAACTTTTTTTACAATAATTATTTAGAAATCGAAAAACTTCAATAACTTTCATTAATGTACAAACAATTTTGAAAATATTAAGTATATAGGCATTATTGAATGCGAATGAGTATATTTATGTGGATGGGGCCTGCCAGAATAAAGCCACGTGTCTGAACAAATTAATAAACAAATTCCAGAAGTGTTACATCCATTATTTCATTGTTTTCACCAATTGTCTTGCATTATGTTATGACTGCTCTCGTGTTCAAACAAATGAATTGTTTGCTTATAAGCGTAAAGTAATATAGATATAGATCTGAAAATACCAGTTCATATCAAATGGATAAATATTATTGTATTTATCATTGTTCTATTGAATTGAAATAAAGCGATAAAAGCAGTCAATATGCTTATATTAGTAGATTTATTCAGTAGAACTATTTATAGTATATTTATATATTTATATTTTTGAATATAAAAGAATCACACAAAATTCACAAGTCAATAAAGGATACATCACATATTGGTTAGCTACTTCAATCCTGTAAAACGTAAAATATTAGAAGATGCTCTTTCCATGTATGATGATTTTATTAACTTCCCGAAGGAGAAGTTTATGATTTCATAAAAAAATCCGACTCGCTAATTTTATGTTTTCTCGACGTTTCAAGCCATTCTGAATCGAATAAGATCACATTTGGAAAAAGTATGTGTGTGTGTATATGTGTGTGTGTGTGTGTGTGAACAGATTTTTTGCCGTAAATTGACGTTTTCTCCAAAACGGATGGACCGATTTCAAAAATTTAAAAGCCATTCGCTGTATCTCATGAGTACTATCGTTTGCATGAGAACTATCGTTTCTTAGTTTTGTGCGATCGGCCGGACCGTTTCTTTGTAAATTGCAGAAAAGTGAAAAATTTTTCGTCCAGGTTTTAGCCCGCAATTCTGAATCGATTTTGAAAATTCAAAAACCATTCGATAGATATTGATTGGGAATCGCGCTGATTAGTTTTTGGTAAAGATCGGCCGGGCCGTTTTCTTGTAATAAAGTTTTTAAAAAAAAAATTTCGACGATTTTTATTATTTTTTTGACGGTAGATACCATAGTCTTCTAGATCATACTAAAATATTACGGCCCTGCGACAAGCCGTTTAATTTTGAAAATTCTTCAAAGTTTGCAAAAATTACTATCGTTTTTTTGGCATTTGTCAAAGTTAGACCTTTGATCGACGTTTTCTCAAAAACGCCTGAAACCATTTCAGGGATTTAAAAGCCATTTGATGTATCTCAATAAGGACTATCGTTTGTCAGTTTTGTGAGACGATCTGCCGAGCCATTTCTTTGTAATTTGAAAAAAAGTGTAAAACTTTTCGTCCACATTTAACCTCAAACTACCGAACCGATTTTAAAAAATCAAAAACAGTTCGAAAAATATTAGTAGATTAGTATGCTGATTAGTTTTAGGTGAAAATCAACCGAGCCGTTTTCTTGTATTTTACTGTTGAAAAAAAAAATTGAAGTCGATTTTCATGGAACTTTTTTTGGCGATATATATCATGGTCTTATAGAACTTACTGAAATATTGCGGCCTTACGACCAGTAGTTCAATTTTAAAAATTCATCAAAGTTTGAGAAAATTATTAGTTTTTTTGACGTTTGTTAAAATTAAAATTTGACAATTTACTTGGTATAACGATAGAGTACTCGGTCTTAGTGAACATACTATACCATTAAAGTCCAATGGATTATAAAAATTATTGATTTTTGAGAATTTGTTTTTAGAAAATACGCCGAGTTAACGTGATCGTTCGTTTTCAAATGTGTGTAATAATTCCACTCGGAATACTTTTAATGACTCATAAATTAATTTATTTTTTATTGATTAAGTCGATTAATTACACATATCGGAAAGTTCATGTAACTTGCCTCAAGGCTAAATACCAAACCAACTAGTTTTTTTTAAATTATCTAGCCTAGTTCGGTAGATTTTTATTGGTAAAATAAAGTTAAACTAATGGAGCGCATAGCATCGTGCCTTAAGGCAAATTGCTGGAACTCGCCGTACCGTAAGAAACGAAAATAATCAATAAGTGTTTTGAAGATTTTCAAATAGATTATTTATTAAAAATACATACTGTAAATTTATAAGTGCTTTTTAAATTGGGCGATGAGCGTATTTTATAAACAACTTATGTGTACGTTTACAAGAGTAATTTTTTTTTTAAATTTGATTTTTTTGATAATTTAGAAATATTGTCAAAATTTTGAACTTTTTTGTTCGATGTTTAAAATCTTTTGGAATTAAAAAAAAACTTTTTTTTAATATTTTGAGAATTTGGAAATTTTTGAAAATATTCGATTTTTTTTTTAATGTTCAAAATATTCTTAAATTTTTGTAAGAAATCATTTTTTTAAATTTTTCAAAATTTCGAAATTTTGGATTTTTTGAAATTTTGAATTTTTTTTGACAATTTTCAAAATTTTCAAAAACATTTTTGACCGTCAAATGACATTTTTTAACTTAATTTTATTGAGAGTCCATAACCGCTGGACCTGCCTTCCTTTACCAGTTGTTCATTTCGTCAATACAAATAAAATGTTTTTTGAATTATTAAAATCGGACGCTCCGTTCTCTTAAAAACTGAATTACCATTTTTGTCACTTTTTTCCCCGTATCTTCGGAACGGGTAGACCTGCCTTCGCCAAAAACTAATCAGCACGTCTCATTGTCTCCTTATTAATATGAATCTAATATTTTTGGATATTCAAATCGGTTGATCGGTGTTACGAAATAAGTATTAAGTCCGGAATTGATTATGAATCATGTTTTTATAAAAGCAATCGAACTTAATACTTACAGGATAGCGTATATCTTTTCGGTACATTTTCATGGTAAAAGTGTCTTTTTGCATACTTTCTTACCAAACCCTGGGTTGGGGTTGATAATTTATCATCTCACTTTTTATATATCATTTTAATAAACTTTAAAATCAGTGCGCAAAATCCTTCAGGGTGCAGAACAATTTCTGGGCAGGGGCCTGGAAATAATTCAAAACATCGGCAAGATATCAAAAGATAGATGTGCAGACAAGCATTGCAATAAAAAATAAATATGATGCGCTCACTGACCGTACATACATGGATACCGATAGGGAGAATAAGAATTACAGGAAGGTGACACGCCGAAAGAGGGCGAAAAAGAACAAGGAATCTGAAAAACCCACTATCAGGCCGGAGACATCTACTTCAGGCATCCAAACCGCGTTGCCAAACAACACCACCACGAAGTGGCAAAAATCCCGCTGATAATCATCAAAGGTCAAATCGATTTAAAAACAATTAAATATCTACGAAAAACATCTAAAATTAATTTTAAATATCAATACTTCAATAATTGTCCACACAAAATCTTCACTGACACCGCTAAAGAGCATGCGAAAATCAAAGAAATACTAAGGGACTGCAACTATCAATTTTATACCTACACGATTAAAGAAGAAATGCCAAAGAAAATAACCATAATCATCGATTACAGAGACAGAGGTCCATGAAGATCTTCTGTCGAAAGGGATAAAAGCCAGGCAAGTAGTGCAGATAAAGCGAAAAACCTCAGATGGTGGTCAACATAAGTTGCCTATATACATTGTTCTCCTCGATAAAGACCAGAATATGTCGTAGCTCAGGTCGATAACAAGCATTGGTGGACACAACTTCTCCTGGGTAGCTTATAGACCACAGTGCCACGAATGCCTCAATTTTGGCCATACCTCTTATACTTGCGGCTTAAAGTACAGGTGCATAAATTGCCTCAATGCGTGCCAGAAACTGTCAACTGAGCACCGATGTGTGTAAACTGTAAGAGCGAACACCCGGCCAACTACTCAAAATGCAGTGAAACTCCTTAACTGCAATGAGAAGAAAGAAAGTGGCGCTCTCAGGAGAAGACAGACTTACAGGACAGCACCGACACCAATGCCGCTGACGAGGAGATTTTCGTCAGCTTTATATACCACCAGCATTGGCCCAAATTCCAAACCATTGTATCCTCAACTCCCTGTTCCAGCGTCATTATTCCAAACTCTGATCCAGTCCTCATTTTTACCGGTTGAGCCTGCGTCATCATCATCACCAATCCGGCCTGCACTATCGCTATCACCAACCCGGCCTACCACCAGCCAGCCCGAACCAGATTTTAATACACCAGAGGGATTTTTTTTGCTATAGGTTAGATTAGGATGCTGTTTGCTGAACATCAAATAAAACAAATTTTCAGTGAGTTTTACAAACTAACAAAGTCACTAAACACCAACATGACATATAACAAGAAATATACAACAATACTTAACTTTTTAACATCATCTCCATAAATCAAATGTGCGACTTACACATAATGCACCTAACTCTAACGGACTTAAAAACAACGTAGCAGACAATAACAAATTATGACCTGGAAATAATACTAATTAGCGAGACACACTTAAAACCTACGGACATACGAGTACTCTATATCAAAAATTACAATGTATACAGAAACGACAGACAGTCGGACGCACGCGATGGGGCGGCTAAATTTTGATCAAATCTAGCTTCAGACATGAGCAAGTACCAATCCTGGCAGCGGGCGGTTCTGAAATAATAACTATCAATATATACAAGAGAGGTCAAAAAGTAACTATAATATATTACTATACTATCGATTTACATGACTGCAAGAGGATTGCAACATACGGACTTACATAGACTACTGGGCTCAAACAGATTTGTTTTTATGGCAGGAGACTTTAACGCACAACACACATCTCAAAACTGTAACTTTAACAACGCGAGCGGAAACATACTTTACGAATACCTGAACGAACACAACACCACAGACGCACAACTACACTATCATGACACGCCGACCAGATATGCCACCGTACAGACACATCATCACGGCACGGTCGATTTGACATTGACGAAAAATCTACACGTAACATCCGAGCCCAGCACAAGAACACTTTTCAACTCCGACCATAACCCAGTTTTCATGACCATTTCAGACAGGTTAGACGTCGACCAGACTCCCAAACGCAAATTTCTAATTTACTCCAGAGCCAATTGGCCATTTTTCAGAGACATCATCAATCGATACCAACACTGACATTGAGGAGGCTGTAAAACACCTTACACTGACAATCACAGACGCTGTACAACAGGCTATTCCGACGCTAGACTTAAGAACAACACCAGCCAACGACTTGGCAAAACATATTTTATTGAAAATAAAACTTAAAAATCATACGAAGAAACTGTGGCAACGTACCGGTGACAGACTACTTAAGGAACATGTAAACAAACTGAAAAAAAAATATTTCCAATGAAATACGTAACCACCGAAACAATATTTGGACCAAAAAACTAGAGATCATGAATACTGACCCACACAAAATTTGGCAAATCGCAAAAAGACTGACACACAAACCAACATCCATACCTCCACTCAAATTAACTGACAACAATCATGCAACGACATCAGCAAACAAGGCGGAAATATTGGCAAAAAACTTTGAGAACAAAAACACTATGTCAAACGCAGACCTGAACAAGACGTACACGAGACAATTCAAGACTTCACTGGCCTCCACAGGGACAAAGGCTTACGAATAGACCCTGCCACAGTTTCCAAAATAAAAACAACTGCCGACAAACGCCTTCATTTTACTTACCCGCATAATAAATAGAGCAATGACGAAAGACTGCTTTCCTGCTTCTTCGAAAACTTCCACCATATTTCCAATAGTAAAGCCACGGGAACAGCCAGACATACCACAGAACTACAGACCGAACAGCCTCCTCAACACAATGCGTAAGGTAATAATGTATCTATTATTTCGCAAAATCCTTTAAAAAATTAAAAGAAAATATTGGACCTTGTGTATGCCTCTTGGCCGTCCCATTTTACTCCGTCTATCGGGTAAAAAATACCAGATGATACATTATTGGTAAACAGCGATAGTTGTTTGTTTAATATGTGTTATTTGTTGTGATATAATTTTGGCCCCTACCCTATTTATTATACATGCATATTTTTGAATCATTGTCAATATCAAATTCTGATAACAATTAGTTTCGAATTTAACATTAAATTTGATTAACATGATAATTGACAGTGTATATTGCTACAGCAAAAAAATTAAACAAATCAAGCTACTAAATAATGTGTTAAAGTATATTAACGAAACATTCATTACCTTAATTTAGAATATATCTAAAGCATTCTAGCTCTATATAAACGTATGAAATCGAAACACATTTTTATATCTTGAACTTGCTATGATTTATGGTTCTTATCAACTTCCCGTAGGGTAAGTTATTGTAATGGGCCGAAAATCGGAATTGAAAATTTTTACATTTTTCAACTTTTGAAGGTTTCTGAACGTTTTGGCATACCTCAGAAAAAATGGATGTGTGTGTGTGTGTGTATGTATGTGTGGATACAAATTTACAGTCACGTTTTAGGGCGCACGGATCAACCGATTTGAATGGTTCAAAAAACATTCGATTCCTATTGATAGGGAAAGGAACTGATTAGTTTTTGGCAAAGGCAGGCCCAGCCATTTCGAAGATACGGAGCTAAATATGTAAAAAATGGCAGTTTTTGAGAGAACTAAGCGTCCGATTTAAATGATTCAAAGAATTTACTGCTTGTCTTAACAGATTTTTGTTCCAATTTTTTTTTTTTTTTTTTTTAGTATTTTGTATATCGAAAATATTTCAGATTTTATTTTTAATTCTGACTATAGTTCTAATATACTTTACAAATAATTTCAACTCTGCAATTCGGTTTATATCATTCTTATAAATATTAGACAATGGTACAATATTTATAATAATCTTAGAAAAACGTTACGTACATAGTAGTAATAATTAGTTAAAAGTGGCATTTTGCCTTAAGGCAAGTAGTACGAAATTCCCGCAATGAGTAATAATTAACTTAATAAACCAAAATAGGGCTTGAAATAATTAGATAATCACAAATACTATGTACGCAGTCTTTACTATTATTTAGTAGTATAGGAAATAGCAACGTTTTCGAAACAAGAATTTTTGGCAGGCTGATTTTTTGGTATGTCGTCCTTGGTGCTCTCTCGGTTAGAGAATGGGCCGTGTGGCAGCTGGAATTAAATAAATTTGCGGTTAAATTAAGGTTGCGTTTATTTAAGTTAAGTGGTTAGCTTCCGCAGCAAATAATTGTAACTCATTCTTATACATATTAATACTGATACATATAAATCTAAAATGATCCATTTTGAATTATTGAATTATTAAATACACGTCAATGTTCAAAAGACATAGCTCATTTTACAGCTAAGAGCAAAAAGAAAAAAAGAGCGGAGAGTGTTTGCTGTACAATATATATTGTATATATATATTTATATATATATATATATATATATATATATATATATGAATGGTAGAATCTTGGATTTGTGTATATTTTGTAGAGTTTCGAACAAGAATCCAAAAATAATAAAAAATAAAAAAACAAGAAAAGTTTTTAATAAACAATTTCTTTATTTAATTATTTGTTTACTGTCGACGTTTCGGAACTAGGTATTTAAGTATTCACACCCTAACATATAAAAACACACACATACAATCTCACAGCTCTCGTTCAAGTGTTTACACGTGTTACAAATGACACACCAAATTCAATTTAGTTAATTTTCAAAAGCCAATCGCACAACATCTAGAGAACAATATTATTTGTGTTTTCAAATAATAATTTTTTAAAAAAGACAAATCTTTTAGTAATTTTGATTTACAAAATCTAATTATTCGGCGGAAAATTAACTCACAAATTCATTTTTTGTTAAAAAGCTTGTTTAGTGAAAAAGTGCTAACATATATTCAAACATACAGGTAATTAATTCAACTTTGTCATTAACCTTTTCTTTAAAAAATTTCCATAACTTTCAAAAAAAATTTCTATTATGTTTAATATCCTGTTCTGATAATCCACTCATTTATTTTTATCATTTTTATCATTTTCATTTTGATCATATTATCATATTTCTGTACATTATTATATTTCTTTTTTTGCAATTAATTTATTATTTAAGAAAAATCTATTTTCTTTTCCTAAACATATTGTTTGCTAAAATCTCATCAAGATCATGTTTCTTGACAGATGTCCTGAAGATGGAACGTACCTAGTTCCGAAACGTCGACAGTAAACAAATAATTAAATAAAGAAATTGTTTATTAAAAACTTTTCTGTTTTTTTTATTTTTTATTATTTTTGGATTCTTGTTCGAAACTCTACAAAATATATATATATATATATATATATATATATATATATATATATTGAATTGTCCTGGCTGGTGGTTGATATATTGGGAGGTATGTTCTGGATCACCAGTACGACCAGGAATTGTAATGATAGGCTGGACCCGAGCGGTGAACAGTTGAATAGTTGTTGAAATATTATATTTGTGAATATGGACTCTCCAGAGTCCACTGGTAGTGTGATACGCCTTTAGGACGAACAGCGATTTGATTATAAATTGTAAACACACTTCTTCTTTGAATGATACTTTTATTATTCACTTTTTTACAATTAATATTTGTTGATAACCTTTTGGTTATCATATCAGCAAAGACTACATTTTACTGAATACTATGTCTGACTAATTCCCAGTTTGACTGACTGTCTAACTTTTGTCTAACTCTTATATACTAATTTATTGTTTACAACCTATTTACAAAATCCAACAGTAAGCACTTCCGATGTCCGCGTAACCTACATATAACTAGCAACGCGTTTTGTAATTATTAAACAAAATAATGATTCGAATTGTTATTACAGTTCAACCTCCCTCTTCAAAAGTTTTTCGTCCTCGGAAAACTATAAAAATTAAGAAAAATTTAAAAAAAAATGAGTTCCATCTCTTCTTCCTTCGGCTCTTAAAAACTTTTGTCCTCAAAAGTGTCATTACTGTTAGAATATGTTTACAAATATATGTGCTCTGAAAAAAAATCTTATAATAATTTTATTTTTATCTCTACATTAATAAATCTTTAATAACATACATATAAAAAAAATCAGCAGTTGAATGCAATTTAGATGGTCGCTGATTATGTAAAGGCATCACTGAAATTTAAAATGTTATTCCGGTAAAACAAAATATGCTTCGAACAACTTACCATAAATGATGCAAAACATTTTTTTTCTAATCTGTTATATCAATAGAGCATAAAAATCATAATATGAAAAATGTCTTTAAAATCTACAAAAAATATTAATGGCATAAAGAATCTTGCATTTGATAATTTAAATCATAAAAAGTAATTAATAAAAATTTAAATTTACGTTGTATTGATATATTCGAAATTTGCTGGGTAATCAAAATTGGACAAATGCTGCTTTGAAATATGAGAATTCGCTTATGTGTCAACCAAACAAAATGACTTGCGTTGTTACTATTGTGTTTACACCTGGCGAGTTTTCAGTTTCTTCCGGTATTTATAATTAAACAATTTTGGTGCTGTTCTGAATATAATAAAATCGGGAATCCTTCTCTTCTTTACATGTGTTTGCGACGATATCAATTTTCTGCTGCTATGGTTTTGTAAATGTGCATATTTCTCCTTTGTGTTCAAATTCATATTCTTACGGTTGAACATATCTGTCATAGTGGCTATATTTTCATTTATAGACAATTTGCGTTGTGAAGGTATTTTTCTTATCATATTTATATTATATTCTATAATTTCATCATTAATTTTTCTTCTTTTAATATTTCTTTTCTTTTTCTTTTTCTTCTTTATTTTAGTGGGAATAGTTTTCATATTTCGTCATTTGACACTCGAAGCGTACGGACGTGCCTAGCGCTAGCGTTGTTCACTGTTGTGACCTTTAGACTGACAGATACATAACCTTACCGCGTTTTGTGCTGACTTTGTTTGTCGTTCCTTTTTTGATTTGTGTATATTGTTGTCTACTTATTTTCTATTTATTGTATTACAAATATTTTCATTTTCCATCTGTGCAAAAAGTGAAAGTTTTTTCCAAGCCCTATTGTAGGCCCCTGCACTGACGGATATATAACCGCACCGAGTTTTGTGTTGAATTTGTGTTTGCTATTTGTGTTCAATTGAGTGAATTGTTATCTATATTTTGTCTATTTGATTTATTTTCTTTTTTCTCATTTTTTCTAGATAGTGGTTTGTACAATGGTTTTTACTAGAAGCCAAGTTTTCAATTCTAGTACCATCCAATTGGATGAATCAGTAGTCGGGTGCCCTGGCTGCAGGTTGAAGGACTCGTTGATTAATGATCTGAGAGAGCAACTGTCATCTTCTAAGGCCAGTGTAGATAGTCTTGAGCTCAGAATAAACAAAGCCAGTGGTGTGCTTGACATGATGAGCTCTGACGAAATCCCTGCTCGATTTTCTCACGATTTTGCTACCACGTGTAGTGAGATCTCAATCCTCCTACAAAGGCGGAATTTGGATATACAGGTAATTAGGGATGAATTTGCTAAGCTCATGTCCAGGTTGAAGCTCCTCAAGCATCGCGTTAGTAGTTCATTTAGCAATGATTGTCAAAAAAGTAAAGTACTCTTTTTATCCGATAGCCACGGAAGAGGGTGGGCTGAACACTTGAGGACTTTTCTTGGACCTCAGTTTAGTATTTTCAGCATAGTCAAGCCTGGTGCCCCAATCTCTGGGGTGGCGTGCGACATTAGACATCTTGTGTCGGATTATGGCGTGAACGACTATGTTGTTATATTGGCTGGGACGAATGACTCCGATTCCTCTTATGCTATTCAAGGTGCTTTGGAATCAATCCGTCATTCTTGTCGGAATACAAACCTGTGTGTTGTGACAATTCCCTACCGATATGATGATCCGGGTCTTAATGCTGCAATCTTTGATGCTAATCGTCTGATTTGCCGTAATTTAGGTTATGGCAAGTTTGATAATGTACGGGTGTTTGATGTCAATCGCCGCATTGGAGTGAGGGATTACACCAGTCATGGCTTGCACTTGCTTCTTAGAAGCAAAGTGAAGCTATCAAGGTTGTTAGCCAAAGCAATAATGCTTAGGGGCCCTAATCGGTCATGTTGTGGCTCGCTACCTTCAGAGCCAAGAAATTCCTCAGAGCAAAACAATTCCTTTCGGAATTAACAATAACTCATATCAACTTCTTCCCACGAATAGCATTTCTAATATAAACATTTTTTTTCAAAATATACAGAAATTATCGCCTAAATTAAATAAAATTGAAATAATCACCAAAAACAAAAATTTTGATGTCTTGTGTTTTGCTGAACATTGGCTCAAAGAATCTGAACTTCAGTTGGTCAAACTAAAAGGTTTTCGTTTGCAGTCCTACTTCTGTCGACAAAATTTTGCTCATGGCGGTGTTTGTATTTTCACCTCAGATCGATATGCCTGTAAACCAATCTGGGCAACAATTAGTTGTGTTGAAAAAATATTTGAGTACTGTGCTATCCAAATATCTCTTGAGTATAGTCATATTTGTTTAATTTGTGTTTACCGATCCCCAGACCAAAATGAATAACTTCTTTGTTAATGAGGCTTCAAATTTGACTTTCTCCATCATCTCGAACATCACTTGCTGCTCCCCTGTTTCGTATATTGTTAGAAATATTCATAGCTTTGTTTTATTTCCTGTCACAATTGAGGAACTTACAAGTACTTTTAAAGCTATTAAATCTTCCTATTCCGCGGGACCGGATGAAATTCCTACATGCATCATTAAAGAATTCTATCCCCTTTTTATTGATAACCTATTAATATGTATTAATAAATGCTTTGAGCTGGGAGTTTATCCAAACCACCTTAAGCACTCCAAAATCCGCCCTCTTCATAAAAAAGGCGATAAAAATATTGTGAGCAATTACAGACCTATTTCTCTTCTTAATTCTTTTGATAAGGTGTTTGAAAAAATTTTGCACGTCAGAATCTCTGGGTTCTTAAATAAATACAATATTTTGTTTCACAACCAACATGGTTTTCGGAAAAAACACTCTACATCGCACTCGGTTTTTAGCCTCATCCAAAATGTTATTAACTCATTTGAAGATGGAAGTTATTGTGTAGCCGTCTTTTGCGATCTCTCCAAAGCGTTCGACAGTATATCTCACAATATTCTCATTGATAAGTTAGAAATGTATGGTTTTCGTTCTAGCTCGCTTAAATTACTAAAATCTTATTTAACAAACAGAACTCAAAGCGTATATTTGGACAATAGCACCGGTGGTAAAGTTATATCGAGGAAATTAAACGTGAAAATGGGTGTCCCACAAGGATCAATTCTTGGACCGCTCCTATTTCTTCTTTACATTAACGACCTACCTAATTGCTCAAATCTTTGTGACTTTATTTTATTCGCTGATGACACTTGTCTAACCATCAAAGCTAGAACATACGATGACCTCGTAACGAAATTGAACAGTGTCATGGATTCCGTTTCGAAATGGTTCAATATAAATAATCTTCTTTTAAACAACGACAAAACCCAAATTATTTCTTTCTGTACAGCGACGCGCGTAGCGAATGATATTTCCTCATTTACAATTAATAACTATTCATTTGACTCCTCTTCAGTATCTAAATTTCTTGGAGTTTATATCAATAAGAATCTTAACTGGTCTGAACACGTTTCCAACCATTTATGCTTCAAATTAACGCGTACATGCTTTATCCTGCGAACCCTTAAATCAAAAATTGGAATATCCAGTTTACTTTCTATTTATTACGCAAATTTCTATTCACACATTGCTTACGGTATCCAATTTTGGGGTTTCTCTAATGAACTAATTAAAGTTTTTAAACTTCAAAAGAGAGCAATTCGAATAATTTTTTCACTATCCTCCAAGACATCATGCCGTAATATCTTCAATGAACAAAAAATTTTAACAGTACCGAGTATATTTGTTCTAGTCACACTTAATTTCATAAAAAATAATCCAGACTCTTTTAATTTGTCTTCGATGTCAAATACCAAGCACAATACGAGACATAAAATAATTAAAGGTAGGACCTATAAACTACAC
Organism: Ctenocephalides felis; assembly: GCF_003426905.1. NCBI lineage: Eukaryota > Metazoa > Arthropoda > Insecta > Siphonaptera > Pulicidae > Ctenocephalides > Ctenocephalides felis. The sequence continues at coordinate 185,438 of NW_020539726.1, forward strand.
AGTTCCTTTAATACTATCTGCGGTATGGGTATACAATTTATGAATAAACTGCCGTTACGTGTTCGTACCCTTGATAACAAGAAATTTCATAAAGTACTAAGTATTGCGTTAAAGGATTTAACTTTTTATAGCCCTCTGGAGTTTTTAAATTTCGATTTTTCAAATTACTTTCCCGAAAATCTCAACTAATCATCAACGCGACTTTTCCCGCTCGAAGAAATTTCTCTATTACAGGCAGCAGCAAGATCGATGGATCGACGATGGCAAAAATCCTCCGAATCTACGGGCCCAAACTAACTGATGTCACTTACCAGCCATGTCTATGTGTACTATGCTCGTGACAACATAATTCGTTCGTTAAACTAAATACTTCTAAATTACTATTATTATTATTATTATTTCTTTCTTTGTTTATTTTTTCTTTCTTTTTTTTTTTTTTTGTTTTATATAACTGTTATTGTTATATTGTTATAATACTTAATAATTAGTTAATTAAACACTTACAATTTAAAAAAACAAAAAATTTTTGAGAAACTTTTTTTTTTTTTTTTTTTTTTTTTTTTTTTCCCTAATTATTATTTTCAAAAGACTGTTATTGTTAAAATACTTAATAATTAGTTAACTAAAAACTTATAATTCAAAACACTTTAAAATTGTGAAACAAAATTTTAATTTTTTTATTTTGACTGTTATTGTTACAATACTTAATAATTAGTTAAACAAAAACTTATATTTAAAAACACTTAAAAATTGTGAAACAAAATATTTCCTTCATCAAAATACCTAAAAATTTGTAAAATAAAAAAAGAAAAATTGTAAAAATATTTAACAATAACAATTAAAGTGATAATGATAGTATTAATAATAATAATAATTACAATAATATAAGATACTTAAATTTGTTAAAATATCATAAAATAACCTAAAATTTGTTAATATTGTAAAAGTATGTATTGTAAAGCTTATTAAAATTACTTATTAAATTTTTAAAAACACTTGTAACAAACAAACTAGTTATATTTAAAAAAAAAAAAAAATTATAATTAAGTAAATATAAATAGGTTTATAGTAAATAAATTAAGTAATAAAATAGCTAATAATTAATTAAATTATATTAAACCTATAAAATATTGACTTAAGCCTTATTATAATATTAAATATTATACCGACGGCTTGTAAAATTAATAAATAAATAAATAAATAAATATATTTTGGTCCTTCATCATTAAGTATTCTTACTTCTTCTTGTTCATTATTTATTTCTTTCATATCGTAAACCTCATCTTGGGTTTGTTCCATATCTTGTGCCACATATATGTTCAGATCCTTTTCTTCTTCGTATGAATTTGTTCCTATGGTTTGTTCCATATCTTCTGCCTCATATAGATCCTTTTCTTCTTTGTATGAATTTGTACGTGTGGTTTGTTCCATATCTTCGGCCACATATAGATCCTTTTCTTCTCGTATGAATTTGCAGCGATTGTCGTCAACTCTTCTATTTTGCTGTTGTGAGTCAAACTTTCTGCTTTGTATTCTTCTTGTTCTTTGGATTCTTCGGACCCTTCGGACTCTTCGGATTTTCCCGACTCTTCGGACTCTTCTTTAGTTGTTATGAATGCCTTGTATGTATCATCATATATTTTTGTATATTTCAGATCCTTATTACTTTCGTAGTCCATTCTATCGTCATTTCCACCATTGTAGATTCTAAGTTTGTCATCTCTTTTCCTATTTGTAAGTTATCGACATTGGTTAATGTGGTGTCCCCTTTTCTTGCAGTATCTGCAAGTGACGAATGGATTGTATTTTTTATCAGATCTGATGTTTAAATAGTTTTCTTCCTTTGCAACGATATTCTTTGCATCCTTCAAATTTTCCGGTTTGGCTGCTTTAACTATAGTTTTTAAGTCAAATGGTAGGCCTTTAACGAAAACGGTCAAAGCCAAGTCACAAAATGATGGATACGCTCTTTCATTTTGTGTAAAATAGCATTCGTTGTTTATTAACGTAAGCAAATTCTCAAGTTTCTCTGCAAAATTCTCAATCGATTCCCCATTTTTTCTTGTTGTTGTTGCTAGCTCGTGATGTAACTCAGCGATGGACCTTCTATCTTTAAAACGTTTAATTAGAATAGGTTTGATATTATTCCATAACTGATAATCAGCCCGTCTAATGCAATCAAAAGCTATTCCACTTAATTTACAAATAACAATTTTTGATATAAATTTGTATGTCTCAAAATCTACATCATCTAAAATTGAGTCTAAAGTACTTAAAAATCTATAAAGGTCATCTGAATTGCCATTGAATTCGGGTATAGTGCTAATTGCCAATTGAATTCTAAATTTATTTATTTCTATACTATTATCTTTACCTTTTCTAGCTTCTTCAAAAATGGGTTCCATCTTGAGATATGATTAAATTTTGATTTGCTTAATTGAATCCGATGAGATAGTTATGTCCAAGTTAGTCTCGCGTTCGTTCTAAAGTTCTTCGGTAGGCGCCACCATCCCTTAGTTTGTGCTGCGAATGATCGTTCGGTTTGTCGAGTTGTGGCAGCTTTGAACTCGATGTCTCCGTCAGAAAATTCTTCAGCGCTACGAGGGAAAAAAACCGCTAAGCCACCATGAATTGTCTTAGCTGGTGGTTGATATATTGGGAGGTATGTTCTGGATACCTGGTTCAGTACGACCAGGAATTGTAATGATAGGCTGGACCCGAGCGGTGAACAGTTGAATAGTTGTTGAAATATTATATTTGTGAATATGGACTCTCCAGAGTCCACTGGTAGTGTGATAGGCCTTTAGGACGAACAGCGATTTGATTATAAATTGTAAACACACTTCTTCTTTGAATGATACTTTTATTATTCACTTTTTTACAATTAATATTTGTTGATAACCTTTTGGTTATCATATCAGCAAAGACTACATTTTACTGAATACTATGTCTGACTAATTCCCAGTTTGACTGACTGTCTAACTTTTGTCTAACTCTTATATACTAATTTATTGTTTACAACCTATTTACAAAATCCAACAGTAAGCACTTCCGATGTCCGCGTAACCTACATATAACTAGCAACGCGTTTTGTAATTATTAAACAAAATAATGATTCAAATTGTTATTACAGTTCAATATATATGAACTACATAGATGATAATGCCTTTAAAGTGAGTGTGGACAATGCCTAACGAATTACCATCTCCGTTTCAGTGACAGTTGTTCCTGTTTTCGTATTATTCACGCTCGAAAATGTCCGTTTATGTGCCCAATTTTCGCCATTTGCGGGAAGTATTACTTTTCTGTTACAATTCGAAAAAAATGCAGCTGAAGCGCATCGAATGCTTTCAGAAATTGTGATGCTGCTCTGAGTGAAAGAACGTGTCGGGAGCCGTTTCAACGTTTTAAAAATGGTAATTTCGATCCCGAAGACAAACATGGTGGTGGAAGAGAAAACCCTCAAAGATGAACAATTAGCTCTGAAAACCGGGTAAAACCATCACAAGTGATCGTTACCGAATGCAACTGATGCGCCTTAGTCGCGAGCTAAAGAAAAGCGGCTACAATATCAAGAGCGACATGACAAAGTCATCCTCCAACCCGGCATTGCTCGGCCTCACGTCGCAAAAATGGTCAAAAAGTATCTGGAAACGCTGAAATGGGAAGTCTTGCCCCATCCGCTGTATTCCCCAGATGTCGCCCCTCCTGACATTCCCCTATTCCGTTCGATGGCACACGGCCTGGTAGATCAACATGTTCAATCCTTCGAAGAATTGGAAAAATGGATTACTTCATGGATAGCGTCAAAAGAGAACTTCTTTTTTCGAGCCGTGATCCGAAAATTTCCGGAAAGATGGGAGAAAGTTATCGCTAGCGACGGACAATACTTTAAATAATACATCTGTAAGCACTTTTTCCCAATAAAGTTTTTAATTTTGGAAAAAAACGGGGGAAGCAAAGCTGTACACCTAATATATATATATATATATATATATATATATATATATATATATATATATATATATATATATATAACAGCAAACACTCTACATATATATATATATATATATATATATATATATATATATATAAGGAATTAAGTAGAGAGAAAGGAAAGCTTTTCTCGTTTTTCGTGGATTTGCGGGCGGCGTTTGACTCGGTAGATCGGCTTAAATTATGGAGTGCTATGGAAAAGGGAGGAGTTAAAAAAGGCTTGATAGAAAGAACAACAGAAATATATAGTGAGACAAGAAACAAAGTAAAAGTAGGAAACAAAACAAGTTAGGTGTTTTGGACAAGAGAAGGAGTCCGTCAAGGATGCCCGTTAAGTCCAACACTGTTTACGATCTTAATAGCGGATTTGGAGGAGGTGCTGAGAAAAGGGCAAACGGGAGGCGTGGTAGTTGGAAAAGAGAAATTTTGGAGCCTAGCGTATGCGGACGATATGGCAATTTTGGCAGCAAGTGAAAAAGACATTCAGGAAACAATAAAGCGGCTAGAGCGGTACTTGGAGAAAAGGAAATTGGTATTGAATGAGGAAAAGTCGAAGGTTATACTTTTTCAAAAGCGGGAGGGAGAAAAAAAAGTACAAACTGGCTATGGAAAGGGGTCAGTATAGAAGAAGTTAAGGAGTTTACTTATCTGGGGTACCACTTTACAAAAAGTGGCAAAATGTAAGAGCATATCAAAAATCTGACTAAAAAAAGCAAACACAGTAATGAGAAGTACGTGGAGCCTCGGCGAGAAGTTATTTCATAATAATTTCAGCAGGAGAATTAAGATGTTTGACAGTTTGGTAGTCGGAGTGTTGGCTTACGGCGCAGAGATTTGGGGTTGGAGAGAGATCGAAGAACTCCAAAGAGCACAAAAAAAATACCTGAAATGGATACTTGGTCTGGAGTCCTGTACTCCAGAATATGTACTCTATGAGGAAGTAAAACGAGACAAATTACATCTGAGATTAGCTAAGAGAGCGATTAATTATGAAAAGAAACCGTTAAAGACAGGAGTAAATGCCATAGTGAAAGAGTGTATTAGCGAAAGAAGAAGAGGTAAAGAGGATAAAGAGAGGTTGGATGAAAGGATAAGATATATAAACAAATGTGGATTTGGTCAGGAGGGCATAGTTCAGCTGTGTGAAACCGAAGCGAATGTTGGAGAGGTGCTGCGGGAGAGGGGAAGCGAGGTACAAAGTCAAGAGCACTGGAACAAACTGGAAAGATCCAGATACAATAGAAAGTATAGAGAAATAATGACAAATGGGCTTCCGCAGTATCTAAAAGGCTGGAGCAATAGTTGCGATCAAAGAGTAATTGAGCGGTATAGATGTGGCACTATGGAGAAAAATAACAAACACTGGCTGAACCCTGAAGAACGAAGGTGTGAGCTGTGCGGGAAGGAGGAGGACACGGTTGAGCATTGGAAAGAAAGATGCGCGATGTTAGAGAGAACAAGCATTTCTATAGAAGACGTTCTCTGTCGCAAAAATGATAAGGAAAGTCTAGGCTGGTTGAAAACAATCAACCGCATGAAGAAAGCAAAGGAAAAAGAGTTACTTGGACAACCAGTCCAGAACGTTAAAGTTATTAGATCCCCCTGATTAGACTTTTCAATTTATTTTTTGTATATAAAGTAGGTTTAAGGTATTATTGTGACTTAAGATAATGATGCATTTCTAGGCCATAGAATAAATATATAATATATATTTATATTATAATAATATAAATAATATATTATAATATATATAAAACCAGAAATAAATAAATATATAATATATAATATAATATATATATATATATATATATATATATATATATATATATATATATATATATATATATATATATTGTATATATAAGTAATATTGTATTGTATAAGAAAAAAGAGCGGAGAGTGTTTGCTGTATAGTATATATATATATATATATATATATATATATATATATATATATATATATTATATATTGTATATATATATATATATATATATATATATATATATATACTATACAGCAAACACTCTCCGCTCTTTTTTCTTTTAGCTCTTAGCTTTAGTCTTAGTCTTTTGAAAATCGACGTGTATTTAATAATTCAATAATTCAAAATGGATCATTTTAGATTAATATGTATCAGTTTATAATGATTGTTATTCGGCTCAGGTCTCTTAAATTATGATATAAATTGGGACTAGTAGTGCATGACATCGTGACTCAATGCAAATTGCTGGAACTTCCCGTACTGTAACGAAATGTTTGAGAAATATTAAATGATTCCAAATAGATTATTATAAATAAATACTCATTGTCATAACATTGTCTAATATTCATAAAAATTATATAAACTGAATTGCAAAGTTAAAATTATTTATTTAAAGTATATAAGTGAGCTTTAGAACTTTAGCAATAATTAAAATCAAAATCTGAATTATTTTCGATATACACAATTTTTTTTTCATTAAAAATTTTTATTTTCCCCAAAAGCATGGAGGAATTTCGTCAACATGAGCAGAAAGTTTTTTGAATCATTCAATTCGGATGCTTAGTTCTCTCAAAAACTGCCATTTTTTGTACATTTAGCTCCGTATCTTTGAAACGGCTGGACCTGCCTTTGCCAAAAACTAATCACTACTTCTCCCAATCATTACAAACTGAATGCTTTTTAGATCATTCAAATAGGCTGATACGTTCTCTCAAAAGCTCGATTTACATTTTCGGCACTCTTTGCTCCTTATCAAATTGATCGCAATGGCTTTTAAATGTACGAAATTCAAGTTATGAATTATCACATTTTGATTATGCCATTTTTTTTAATTTCCCGAAGGAGAAGTTTATGTTTTCATCAAAAAATCCGATTCGCTAATTTTATGTTTTCTCGATGTTTCAAGCCATTCTGAATCGAATGAAACCAAATTTGGAAAAAATATGTGTGTGTGTGTATGTATGTATGTGTGAACAGATTTTTTGCCGTAAATCGACGTTTTCTCAAAAATGGCTGGGCCGATTTCAAAAATTTAAAAGCCATTCGATGTATCTCGATGAGGACTATGGTTTATCAATTTTGCGCGACGATCAGCCAAGCCGTTTCTTTGTAAATAGTAGAAAAGTGAAAAATTTTTTGTCCACGTTTTAACCCGCAGTTCTGAATCGATTATGAAAATTCAAAAATCGTTCGAAAGATATTGATTGAGAATCGTGCTGATGAGTTTTTGGTAAAGACCGACCGGGCCGTTTTCTTGTAATAAAGTGTTAAAAAAATTTTTTCGACGATTTTTATTATTATTATTTTGAGAGTAGATACCATAGTCTTCTATATCATACTAAAATATTACGGCCCTACGACAATTGGTTTAACTTTGAAAATTCGTCAAAATTTGCAAAAATTGGTATCGTTAATTCTCCAAAATGCCTAAACCGATTTCAGAATTTTAAAAGCCATTTGGTGTATCTCGATAAGGACTATCGTTTGTCAGTTTTGTGCGTCGATCTGCCAAGCCGTTTCTTTGTAATAGGAAAAAAAGTGTTAAACTTTATGTCCACATTTAAGTTCATACTACCGAATCGATTTTTAAAAATCAAAAACTGTTCGAAAGATATTAGTTGGGAATGATACTGATTAGTTTTAGGTGAAAATCTACCGAGCCGTTTTCTTGTAATTAACTGTTGAAATAAATATTTAAGCCGAGTTTTATGGAACTATTTTTGATGATATATATCATGGTCTTATACGACTTATTGAAATATTATGATCTTACGACAAGTAGTTTAACTTTAACAATTCATCAAAGATTAAGAAAAATTAGTAGTTTTTTTGAAGTTTGTTAAAATTAAAATTGGACGATTTTACTTGGTATAACGTTAGAGTACTTGGTATTAATGAACATATCAAGCCATTAAAGTCCTATGGAAACTGGTTCAATTATAACAGTTGTTGATTTCTGAAAATTTACTTTTAAAAAATGCTCCGTGTCAAAGTGTTCGTTCGTTTTCAATTATGTATAATAAATCCACTAGGAATACTTTTAATCAATCATAAATTAATTTAGTTTTGATTGATTAGGTCGATTAATTACCCACATCGGGAATTTCATGTAACTTGCCTTAACGCAAAATACTAAACCAACTAGTTTAATGATTTTTTTAAATTAAACGACTTGTCGAAGGGCCGTAGTATGTTCTTTAGAATATTGATATCTATCAACATCAAATGTTTTATCGCAAAAAATTTCAACAGTTACGAAGAAACTGCTCATCCAATGTTTTGGAATTATTAAAATTGATTCGGAATTTGTGGCTAAAACGTGGACAAAAAATATTTCACCTTTCTGCTATTTACAAAAAAAAGCGAATTGGCTGATCATCGAGCAAAACTGACAATTAGTTCTCTTCTTAAATTTTTAAAATTGGTTCTGCTGATTTTGAGAAAATGTCGACAAAAAAGTAAAGGTTTTGATATATATATACTTTTTAGATATTTTACAGAGATTCTAGTAATAAATACAAATTTAGTTTATATTTTCATAGGTTTTGTACCAATGTTTTTCCATAAGACTTAAAAGTTCCAAATTTTCAAAAAAAATTTAATATAAGTAAAAATCTAATTTTTGTCTAAAATACTCAGAAATCTATTTTTAACTTCCCGTAGAGTAGTTGTAGTAATGGCCCGAAAATCTAAAATAAAATTTTTTGCATTTCTCGACGTTTTGAATGTATCGGAACATTTTGGCATATCTTAAAAAAATTGATGTTTGTATGTTTTGTGTGTCCGCACTTTTTCGTTCATGTTTTTGGGCGCACGGATCAACCGATTTGAATGATTTAAAAAACATTCGATTCCCATTGATAGGGAGATATGCTGATTAGTTTTTGATAAAGGCAGGTCCAACCGTCACGGAGATAAAGAGCAAAAAGTACAGAAAATAGAAATAGAGTTTCTGAGAGAACGGAGCATCCGATTTGAATAATATAAAAAACATTCAATTAGTAATGATTGGAATAAATAGCTATTAGTTTCTGGCAAAATCAGGCCCAGCCATTTCAAAGATACAGAGCTAAATATAAAAAAATGGCAGTTTTTGAGAGAAATAAGCATCAGAATTCAATGATTCAAAAAACTTTCTGTTTGTGTTGACAAAGTAATTGCTCTTGGAAAAAAATTTCATATCATTTTTAACTTCCCGAAGGAGAAGTTTATGTTTTCATCAAAAAATCCGAATCGCTAATTTTATGTTTTCTCGACGTTTCGAGCCATTCTGAATCGAATGAGACCAAATTTGGAAAAAGTATGTGTGTGTGTGTGTGTGTGTATGTGTGTTTGTGTGTGTGAACAGATTTTTTGCCGTAAATCGTTGTTTTCTCCAAAACGGTTGGACCGATTTCAAAAATTTAAAAGCCATTTGATGTATCTCGATGAGGACTATCGTCTCTGAGTTTTGTGCGGCGATCGGCCGGGCCGTTTCTTTGTAAATTGCAGAAAAGTGAAAATTTTTTTGTCCACGTTTTAGCCCGCAATTCTGAATCGATTCTGAAAATTCAAAAACCGTTCGATAGATATTGGTTGGGAATCGTGCTGATTAGTTTTTGGTAAAGATCGGCCGGGCCGTTTTCTTGTAATAAAGTTTTTAAAAAAAAAATTTTGACGATTTTTATGATTATTTTTTGACGATAGATACCATAGTTTTCTAGGTCATACTAAAATATTACGGCCCTACGACAACTGGTTCAGCTTTAAAAATTCGTCAAAGTTTGCAAAAATCAGTATGGTCTTTTTGGCATTTGTCAAAATTAGACTTTTGATCGACGTTTTCTCAAAAACGCCTGAACCGATTTTAGAAATTTAAAAGCCATTTGATGTATTTCGGTGAGGACTATCGTTTGTCAGTTTTGTGAAACGATCTGCCAAGCCGTTTCTTTGTAATTTGAAAAAAAGTGTTGAACTTTTCGTCCACATTTAAGCTCATCCTACCGAACCGATTTTAAAAAATCAAAAACTGTTCGAAGGATATTAGTTGGGAATGATGCTGATTAATTTTAGGTGAAAATCTACCGAGCCGTTTTCTTGTAATTAACTGTTGAAAAAAAGTGTTAAATTTTCGTCCACATTTAAGCTCATCCTACCGAACCGATTTTGAAAAATCAAAAACTGTTCGAAAGATATTAGTTGGGAATGATACTGATTAATTTTAGGTGAAAATCTACCGAGCCGTTTTCTTGTAATTAAATGTTGAAAAAAAGTGTTAAATTTTCGTCCACATTTAAGCTCATCCTACCGAACCGATTTTGAAAAATCAAAAACTGTTCGAAAGATATCATTTGGGAATGATGCTGATTAATTTTAGGTGAAAATCTACCGAGCCGTTTTCTTGTAATTAACTGTTGAAAAAAAGTGTTAAATTTTCGTCCACATTTAAGCTCATCCTACCGAACCGATTTTGCAAAATCAAAAACTGTTCGAAAGATATTAGTTGGGAATGGTACTGATTAATTTTAGGTGAAAATCTACCGAGCCGTTTTCTTGTAATGAACTGTTAAAAAAAATGTAAGCCGATTTTCATGGAACTTTTTTTGGCGATATACATCATGGTCCTATAGAACTTACTGTAATATTACGGCCTTATATTATTACAACAAGTAGTTTAATTTTAAAAATTCGTCAAACTTTGCTAAAATTATTATCGTTTTTTTTCAAAGTAGGATTGATGAAGTATATTATTTACACATTTTTTTTATCAAATCGATTATTTACACATATCGGGAAGTTCATGTAATTTGCCTCAAGGCTAAATACCAAACCAACTAGTTTTTCTTTGTATACGTACGTCCGTTTCAGAGGTTTTCGATCCTTTCGTGTGCGTGTGTATGATTTTGCGGATACAATTTTTTTGCCGGCGTTTTCGAGTGCTCGGATCAACTGATTTGAATGATTAAAAAAATATTCAATTTCTATTGATGGGAAGGTGTGCTGATTAGTTTTGGACGAAGGCAAGTCAAGCCGTTTTGAAGATACGGGCCAAAAAGTGGCAAATATAGTAATTCAAATTTTGAGAGAACGGAGCGTCCGATATCAATAATTCAAAAAACATTTTATAATACTTGTATTGACAAAATGAAGAGCTGCTTAATTTTTGGAAAGACAGATCTAGCCTATTCGGAGATCGAGTGAAAAACAAAAAATGTCATTTGGCGGTCAAAAATAATTATCAGACATCTGCACATCAAATTATCAGATATTTTATAGAGATTTTAATAATAAGTAAAAATCTTGTTTGGCACAATGTCATGCGCCACTATGGTTATTCATCACAATTATCTGCAATCATTTTTGTGTGGTAACTTTTTGCTTGGTATATTTAAAATACAATTACACTCAGTTTATTTTTTTAAAGTTGTGTATTTTTTAAAGAGTATTTTGATCTAATTTGAACTAATTACTCGAGTTAATTAATATTATGCAAGGAACTTTGACGCAGTAAAGTTTTACCACAAGCCATTTTCTTTCTAAAAACTTTTCGTTATTACAATAGAATTATTCAAATTAATGTTAATCTATATTGAGCTTTTTTAACTTTTATTATTGTGATGATTTGATTTAGAAGTATCAGAATCTTGGGTATAGCGATAAGTGGGTTAATGAGTTTTACTGTCAACCAGTACAAAATAAAGTCACCCTTCATAAAATGTTTTGCATAATTACCAAGAATTAATTAGAAGAGTTAGAAGGGTAATAAAAGCAGAGAGAACAAAATGTAGAGCACGTAATTCAATGTCAAATGGAAAATTTAATTTCCGACGACACTTTGTAAATATATATATATATATACGAGGTCTGTTCAAAAAGTACCCGGAATTTTCGTTTTTTCAAAAAAATATTTATTTATTCGTCTACATTAATGTGGTCCCCTTCAAAGTAGTCCCCCCCCAGATATAATACACTTATGCCAGCGTTTTTTCCAATTTTCGAAGCACCCTTGATATTCACTTTTTGATATGTCCTTGAGCACTCTCAACGATTTTCTTCAATCGAGGAAAACCGCCGTCCTTTCATGGGTCTCTTCAACTTTGGGAATAGGAAAAAGTCACACGGAGCCATATCTGGTGAATTTTTGCACTTTGCAACACTTTATTTCATTTTTTACGCAAAATTTAATACAAATTCTTTGACTTTTCAATCCTTCCATTGTAAAAATCGCCGAGCTCAGAAAAACACGTCGAACCTTAGCGACTACCACAGACAAAGTAAACAGTGAATATAGCTGAAAATTTCATCATACTTTAGGGACATGTATACCAACACAATAAAAAAAAAATTTTGACAATCAGACACTCCAGACCCGCGAAATTTAATTATTAGTAATTCCGGGTACTTTTTGAACACACCTCGTATATATATATATAAATATATATATATTTATATATATATATATATATATATATATATATATATATATATATATATATATATATATATATATACTCATACAACATGCCGAATGCGGGTTAAACTAATAATTCAAAAATGTATACTTATTTTGGAGTTTGTCGATTTGCTGAAATGTTTTTTTATAGTGGAGAGAATAACTTGTATGCGTTCCAGTTAAGTTTGGCATCTACTTATCAACGGCTAGATTTATTTTTTAATTGTCCGTAGGGTAGTTATAGTAATGGACCGAAATCCAAAATCAAAATTTTGGCATACATCAGAAAAAATGGATGTGTGTATGTGTGTGTGTGTGTTTTGCATGTCCGCATTTTTTCGTCCACGTTTTTGAACGCACGGTTCAACCGACTTAAATGGTTAAAATAACATTCAATTTCCATTGATAGGGAGATGTGCTGATTAGTTTTTGGCAAAAGCAGGTTCGGTCGTTACGGAGATACGGAGCAAAGAATGCAGAAAATACAAATCGAGTTTTTGAGAGAACTAAATATCCGAGTTGAATGATCTGAAAATCATTCAATTTGTAATGATTGGGAGAAGAGGTGGTTGGATTTTAGCAAAGCCAGGTCTAGCCATTTCAAAGATGCAGAGCTACATGTGGAAAAAAACAGTTTTTGAGAAAACTAAGCGTCCGATTTAAATTATTCAAAGAACTTTCTGCTTGTTTCAATAAAATAATTGCCTTTGGAAAAAAATGTCTTTAATTTTTTTTGTATATCGAAAATAATTCAGATTTTAATTTTAATTTTTTTTTTACTATACTTTAAGCAAAAAATTTCTACTTTGCATTTCAATTTATATAATTCTTATAAATATTAGACAATCTTACAAATTGTAATTTATTATAAATATTGTAAGTTACAATATTTATAATAATCTATTTGAAATCATTTAATATTCCTCGATCATTTCGTGGTGCAATTTTAGGACCATTATGATTATATTTTGCGGAGACTGGAAACTTCTATTTGATAAGCCATAATTCTGGTAATTTACCAGTTATCTGGGAGATAATTTCATCTAAAGTTCACAGTTTAAAGTTTATTAACTTCTCGTAGGGTAAGTTATTGTAATCGCCCGATAATCGAAATTGCAATTTTTTACATTCCTTCACGTTTTGAAGGTTTTGGAACATTTTGGCATACCTCAGAAAAAATGGATGTGTGTGTATATATATATGTTTGTATGGATACAATTTTTCGTCCACGTTTTCGGGTGCCGATTTGAATGGTTAAAAAACATTCGATTCCTATTGATAGGGAGATGTGCTGATTAGTTTTTTTGAGAGATTGGAGCATCCGTTTTGGATGATCCAAAAAACATTCAATTCGTAATGACTGGGAGAAGTGGTGGTTAGCTTTTGACAAAGGCAGGTCCAGCGGTTTCGGAGATACAGAGCTAAATGTGCAAAAAATTGCAGTTTTTGAGTGAACTAAGCGTCCTATTTGAATCATTCAAAAAACTTTCTGCTTGTTATAACAAAATAATAGCTTTTGGAAAAAAAAATATCATATTATCATGGTCATATTTAAATTGTACGCATATTTCATCACAAAATCAGTTATGATGTTAATTTGATTTTATATCATATTTATGAATCACTAAATAAAATTTCTGCGTACTCTACATTTTCTAAACATCCGTTGATGTATTTGTATTTGATTATTAGTAATGATAAAATGTTTCATGAATTAAATAATTCTAAAGATATTGACGGTTTGTTAATCTATAGCAGAGTTAGATTTCTAATATACAGTTATATATATGTTATATAATATATAACATATATATATAACTGTATATTAGAAATCTAACTCTGCTATAGATTAACAAACCGTATATATATTATATATTCGAATCTTGATAAAGTTTTATGAAGTTTGTTAAGGGATATTTTAGGATGTATGTTATTACCAAAATATAGTAATATTGTAGAAATAAATGAAAAAATGCAAAAAATAACATATCGTTGTTTGACATAGAAAACAGTTTGATACATGAGAACTCTCATCTGCCAAAAATATCGATTCACTTGAAATTTGAATGCAGTTTAAGCAAGCTTAGACAATATTAGAATATAATATCCATATTTATGATTATGAATAAGAAAATAATAATATCTACAATAATATTGCCAAAAACCAGCTGAGATATGCCAGAAATTGAAACAATTTTTTCAATAATGTACTCGTATATGTATATCTTGTATCTTATATTAATATAAGATATAATATATGTTCGGCAGATAAAATTATATAATTTAGTATAATAAATAACGCAATACGTCCAAAATTCCATATACATTATTTTTTTTAAAATTATGCATGTTGTATTTTGCTTTGCTTTACTAAATTATTTCAATACTAAAGAATATTTCTACTCATTGAAAAAATGATTTAGAATTTTGTTTTATGTATCGAAAATTTATTTGTTTGGCATTGGATATGAAATGAAACAGTACCATTTGAATTAGACTTTACAAATTAACTCACCTAAGGCTTTAACTAAAGTAATTTATTTATTCAACTATTAACTAATATTTAATAAATTTTTAGTAACAAACATATAATTTAGAAATTGTAATTGCCAAAAAGCAACTAATATAAGATACGCGATTATAATAAAAATGATAGACTATTATATATTATATAAATTATTGAAGCAATTATATTGGTTGGAAATAACAAAGATGATATTGTTCTTTTACAGTATATACTATATTTATTAACTTTCCAAAAGAGAAGTTTATGTTTTCATCAAAAAATTCGATTTGCTAATTTTATATTTTTTCGACGTTTCAAGCCATTCTGAATCGAATGAGACGAAATTTGGAAAAAGTATGTGTCGTTTAATTTTAAACATTCATAAAAGTTTGCAAAAATTAGTATCGTTTTTTCAGCATTTGTCAAAATTAGACCTCTCATCGACGTTTGCTCAAAAACGCATGAACCGATTTCAGAAATTTAAAAGCCATTCGGTGTATCTCAATGAGGACTATTGTTTGTCAGTTTTGTGCACCGATCTGCCGAACCGTTTCTTTATAATTTGAAAGAAGTGTTGAACTTTTCGTCCACATTTAAGCTTTTACTACCGAATCGATTTTTAAAAAATCAAGAACTGTTCGAAAGATATTAGTTGTGAATGATACTGCTTAGTTTTAGGTGAATATCTACCGAGCCGTTTTCTTGCAATTAAATGTGGAAAAAAAAATTAAGCCAATTTTAATCGAACTTTTTTTGCCGATATATATCGTGAAACTTACTATCATATTACGGCCTTTCGACAAATAGTTTAATTTTGAAAATTTGAGAAAATGAGTAGTTTTTTTTGATGTTTGTTTAAATTAAAACAAGACGATTTACTTGGTATAGTGATAGAGTACTTGATCTTATTGTTAGTGAACATACTCAATTCTCAAGTCCTACAAAAACTTGTTCAATTATAAAAAAATATTGAATTTTGAAAACTTGCTTTACTCCGAGAAATACTCCGAGTTAACGTGTTCATTCGTTTTCAATTATGTGTAATAAATCCACTCGGAATAATTTTGATCACTTATACATTAATTTATTTTTTATTGATTAAGTCGATTATTTACACATATCGGGAAATTGATTATGTTTAAGTTTAACTCAGCTCACGGACCTGCCCTAGGTCCATATACAGCACTACCCAATATTGTTATGATATATATATATATATACATATATATATGATATATATATATATATATATATATATATATATATATATATATATATGTGTGTGTGTATATGTATGTGTAAATATGTATGTGTATATGTATATATAATAAAATGTTTTTCAGCCATGTATTCAAATATCAAACCAAATATTTGACTTATCAATTCGATATAAAAAAAAAACAAATAAAAAGCAAAGTTAGATAATATATTATACCTTATTTGACTTATCAATTTGATATCAAAAAAGACAAAGCAATAAAATCATTAACTATAAAATAGCATAATAAACGCATCGTGTCTTAAGGCAAATTGCTGGAACTTCCCGTACCAAAAATTATTTTTTTTTAAAATGATCAACATTTTTGGTGAAAATTTACTCTGAAAAAATTAGATTTTTGAGAATGTTATAAATTTTTGACAAAAATTCACTTTTTTTTGAAAAAACAAAAACTTTTTGAAGAAAAATTTATTTTGAAATCTTTTGGAAAGTCTGAACTTTTTTTTCAAAGCAATCGTACTGTCAGATCTTTGATCAGTTATTCATCTTGTCAATACAAGTAAAATGTTTTTTGAATTATTCAAATCGGACGCTTCGTTCTCTTAAAAACTGAGTTACCGTTTTTGGCACTTTTTGCCTCATATCTTCGGAACGGCTGGACCTGCCTTTGCCAAAAACTAATCAGCACGTCTAATTATCAATACGAATCGAATGTTTTTTGAATTATTCGCGTCATCCGTGTTCCCAAAATCGTCGACGAAAATTTGTATCCGAACACATACACACACACATATACATCCATTTTTTCTAAGGTATGCCAAAATATTTCGAAATCTTTCATTTTCGATTTTTTTGCGATTATTATAACTTGACTATTATAACGGGAAGTTAATAAGAATAACTCTGAATTTTGCAGTCAAATATTGAGACTGGCAATAATAACCAATAGTACAAAAAACAACAACAAAAACTATAACCAATACCAATAATAATAGCACATGATAGAATAAAATTACATTACAAATAATTTAAAATTAAAAAGCTAAACCCTTATGCAATATTAATTATTAACTAGCAGTAAGTGGAATTCTGTCTTAAGGCAATTAGGGCATCGTGCCTTAAGGCAAATTGCAGGAACTTCCCGTACCAAAAATTATTATTTTTTTGAAAACGATTAACATTTTTGAAAAAATTTTATTTCGCAAAAATAAGATTTTTGAGAAACTATAAATTGGACAAAGAATTACTTTTTCTTGAAAAAAAATTTTTTTTAAAAAAAAAATAAATCTAAAAAAAATGTTTTCTTTATTTTGACATATTTTGGAAGATCTGAACTTTTTTTCAAAGCAATCGTACTGCTTTAACTGCATAGAGACAAAATATAAAGCGTAAAGCGCCGCGTCGCTGTCTAACGGATAAACATTGGTACGGAACCCATAGGAATGTAAACAAAATTTATACTTATTGTTAAAATCTCTATAAAATATCTGATAATTTGATGTGCATATGTCTAATGATCATTTTTGACCGCCAGATGGCATTTTTTTTTACTTTTTTCATTAAATCTCCGAAACCGCTAGACCTGCCCTCATGAAAATTTGATCACTTCTTCATCTTGTCAATACAAGTAAAACGTTTTTTGAATTATTAAAATCGGACGCTCCGTTCTCTTAAAAACTGAGTTACCGTTTTCGGCACTTTTTGCCCCGTATCTTCGGAACGGCTGGACCTGCCTTCGCCAAAAACTAATCAGCACGTCTCCTTATTAATACGAATCGAATGCTTTTTGAATTATTTAAATCGGTTGTTCCGTGTTCCCGAAATCGTCGACGAAAATTTGTATCCGCACATACATACACACACGTACATACATACACACACATACACACACACACACACACACATACATCCATTTTTTCTAAGGTATGCCAAAATGTTCAGAAGCCTCTAAAACGTAAAGATATATGAAAATTTTCATTTTCGATTTTTTTGCGATTACTATAACTTACCCTACGGGAAGTTAAAAATTTTTTTTTTTCAAAAAAAAAACTAGCTGTAAGTGGAATTCTGTCTTAAGGCAATTAAGGCATCGTGCCTTAAGGCAAATTGCTGGAACTTCCCGTACCAAAAATTATTATTTTTTTAAAAACGATTGACATTTTTAAAACAAATTTACTTCGAAAAAATAAGATTTTTTAGAAACTATAAATTAAACAAAAAATTACTTTTTTTTGAAAAAAAAAATTTTCAAAAAAAAATCTAATTTTTTTTTTTTTTTAAATTTTTTTTGGAAAAAATAATGTTTTCTTCTTTATTTTGGCATATTTTGGAAGATCTTTTTTCAAAGCAATCGTACTGCTTTAACTGCATAGGGACAAAATGTCAAAGCGCGTAAGCGGCGCGTCGCCGTCTAACGAATAAATATTGGTACGGAACCCATAGGAATGCAAACAAAATTTATACTTATTGTTAAAATCTCTATAAAATATCTGATGATTTGATGTGCATATGTCTAATGATCATTTTTGACCGCCAAATGGCTCATTTTTTTTACTTTTTTCGTTAGATCTCCGAAACCGCTAGACCTGCCCTCATGAAAATTTGATCAATTCTTCATCTTGTCAATACAAGTCAAATGTTTTTCGAATTATTAAAATCGGACGCTCCGTTCTCTTAAAAACTGAGTTACCGTTATCGGCACTTTTTGCCCCGTATCTTTGGAACGGCTGGACCTGCCTTCGCCAAAAACTAACCAGCACGTCTCCTTATCAATACGAATCGAATGTTTTTTGAATTATTCAAATCGGTTGATCCGTGTTCCCGAAATCGTCGACGAAAATTTGTATCCGCACATACATACACACACGTACATACATACATACATACACACACACACACACACATACACACACACACACTCACACACACATACATCCATTTTTTCTAAGGTATGCCAAAATGTTAAGAAACCTCTGAAACGTAAAGATATATAAAAATTTTCATTTTCGATTTTTTTGCGATTACTATAACTTACCCTACGGGAAGTTAAAAATGTCATTTTTGATTTTTTTGCGATTACTATAACTTGCCATACGGGAAGTTAATTAGAGTATTTATTAATTTTAAATTACGGTACCAGAAGTTCCAGCAGTTTGCCTTAAGGCACTTGTTTTGAATATATTTAATTACTTATAATGGTTAGAATAATTTATGATTCTTTAGAGTAATGCTAAAATATAAGAATTCACTTATATGTTCTCTGTGTGAGAGATGGACAATATATGCGGTTTGAATGTCCAATGGTGACAAAAAAATATTATAATATTGTTTAATATTCTACAAAAAACGCCTAACGCTCCTTACTCCTATTAAAATAAGCCCCTAGTTTCCCAGTATAGTATGATCAAAAGTATTTTTAATTGACGTCACGTTGCAAAGGTTTAAGTGTATTATCAACAATAGCAAGGTTCTTCGTGTCTTGTCACTATAGATTTTAATTCACCACATTGAAAATAACAAGTTTTCATTATTATTCGTGCTTTTCTCAGCTTCGATAATGATTTCCTGCTCGAGAGTGTCGGTCGTGACTTCTGACTTTCCGATATCTTCTTGCTGCACCAAAATATTTTAACGATCGGGTTTACAGCGAATTCATCAAATATGTAATCAAATTTGCATGAAATTTACATCAAAATTACATTGCATTGTCATGCTGCATTGTTGTGTGCAAAATGCGCGCATGTCGATAGATACATGCACTGTTAAAGATTTCCTGCTCAGTACAAAGATGGTGGAATTATTTTGCATCGTTTAGTACATTACAAAAGCTCATATATTATGTTTGAAAAGGTGCATAACCAATGTTAGCCAAAGTGGAATACATTACATTTTTATTTTTCACTAAAAAGTAATCATTGCAATCTTTATGTGATATTTCTCAATAAACTATTAATAAACTGCATTAATTAAATTGAATTTATTCAACACATTTCATTCTATCTCTGAGAATATATTTTAATTAAAATGTGAAATTTATTAATAAGTTTGCCGCAAGAGTAACTGTAATTATTTTAACCTTCTATAAATTACTTATAATTAAATCACATTTCGTAGGCCTATATTATTTTGCATGTAATGTATATATGCATCTTATAAACTAAACTAGCTGTAAGTGGAAATCTGTCTTAAGGAAATTAAGGCATCGAGCCTTAAGGCAAATTGCTGGAACTTCCCGTACTAAAAATTATTATTTTTTTAAAAAGTATTAACATTTTTGAAAAAAATTTACTTTGAAAAAATAAGATTTTTGAGAAACTATAAATTGGACAAAAAATTACTTTTTTTTGAAAAAAAAATTTAAAAAAAAAATATTTTTTTTTAATTTTTTTTTTTGAAAAAAATTTTTTTTTTCTTTATTTTGACATATTGTGGAAGATCTGAACTTTCTTTTCAAAGCAATCGTACTGCTTTAACTGCATATGGACAAAATATAAAGCGCGTAAGCGCCGCGTCGCTGTCTAACGCATAAGCATTGGTACGGAACCCATAGGAATGTTAACAAAATGTATACTTATTGTTAAAATCTCTATAAAATATCTGATAATTTGATGTGTATATGTCTAATGATCATTTTTGACCGCCAAATGGCTCATTTTTTTACTTTTTCCTCCATATCTCCGAAACCGCTAGACCTACCTCCATGAAAATTTTATCGGTGATTCATCTTGTCAATACAAGTGAAATGTTTTTTGAATTATTCAAATCGGACGCTCCGTTCTCTTAAAAACTGAGTTACCGTTTCCGGCACTTTTTGCCCCGTATCTTCGGAACGGCTAGACCTGCCTTCGCCAAAAACTAATCAGCACGTCTCCTTATCAATACGAATCGAATGTTTTTTGAATTATTCAAATCGGTTGATCCGTGTTCCCGAAATCGTCGACGAAAATTTGTATCCGCACATACATACACACACATACATACATACACACACACACACACACATACATCCATTTTTTCTAAGGTATTCCAAAATGTTCAGAAACCTCTGAAACGTAAAGATATATAAAAATTTTGATTTTTGATTTTTTTGCGATTACTATAACTTGCCCTACGGGAAGTTAATAAATATTTTCGATATACAAAAAACTAAAAAAAAAAAAAAAAAAAAAAAAAAAAAAATGGGACAATTTTTTTTTCCAAAATCGATTATTTGTTAAGACAAGCAGAAAGTTCTTTGAATCATTTAAATCGGACGCTTAGTTCTCTCAAAACTGCCATTTTTACATATTTAGCTCCGTATCTTTAAAATGGCTGGGCCTGCCTTTGCCAAAAACTAATAAACACTTCTCCCAATCATTACTAATTGAATGTTTTTTAGATCATTCAAATCGGATACTCCGTTCTCTCAAAAATACGATTTCTATTTTCTGCACTCTTTGCTCCGTATCTCCGAAACGGCTGGATCTGCCTTTGCCAAAAACTAATCGTGCGCCCTAAAACGTGACTGGAAATTTGTATCCACACATACATACACACACACACACACACACACACACATCATTTTTTCTGAGGTATGCCAAAACGTTCAGAAACCTTCAAAACGTCGAGAAATGTAAAAATTTTCAATTCCGATTTTCGGCCCATTACAATAACTTACCCTACGGGAAGTTAAAAACTACCAACAAAAAAAAGCTTTTAATACATAAAAAAAATTAACGCAATGGCTGAATAAACATCTTTTGCCTTCTAATTTAAAATGGTATCATTGAAAAATTCTATACTTTTTGTTAGTATAGTAGCACTAGTATGGTATAATTCTATACTATTATATAATTTTCTTTTTTGTTTGGACCTTTTTAACTGCGGACCTTTAAGCCGCGCTTTACTTTATATATTAGTTTGGCACAATATGACCACAAAACCCATAAAATGGCTATTAGATATTAAATCAAATTATTAAAGAAAAACTTGAGTTACAGAAATAAATAATTTGTATAGTTTGATAAAGTCTGTAAATTAAAATGACTCATGTATAGTTAAGCCCCAGACATAACATATGTTCATGATATAATCAGCAAATGTTTATAAGATTTGGAAAAATTCCCGCGGTAATTTATATAATCCATTGAAAAAATAAACAATTCTCTTATTTCACGCAAATTTTTGGCATTTCACTATAAATATTATCATCAGCCGCTGTCATGTTAACTGCTTGAAATTGACTATTTACTTTTTCAGTCGTTTATAAACAATTTTGTAATATAAATGTTATGTCTAGCTTAAAAATAGGTTGTATTATATACGTTTGTCTGCATACAAAGTTTATTTAAGAAAAAACATGTGAAAAATTTGCAATATTTTTGCATGGAGGTGTAAGTGCAAACGATATAAACGTTTACATTTATTACATAAATCTTTGAAATGTTTATATAAATTATACAAATGTTTCTAATCGTGATAGTGCAAAAACATTAGACATTACCAAGAAATGAAAAATATAAAAGAAATAATTTTTTCGATTAAATTAGATTAAATTACAAAGTACTGAATTTAATAATTTTATTACATATAATAAATAATTATATATAAGAAAATTATAATCATTTCAATGCTTTTAAACATCCACTTAGGGTAGTTATAGTAATGGGCCAAATATCAAAAATGAAAATTTTTGCATTTCTCGACGTTTTGAAGGTTTCTGAACATTTTGACATACCCCAGAAAAAATCGATGTTTATGTATGTTTTGTGTGTCCGCATTTTTTCGTTCACGTTTTCGGGCGCATGGATCAACCAATTTGAATGGTTCAAAAACCATTTGATTCCTATTGATAGGTAGATGTGCTCATTAGTTTTTGGCAAAGGCAGGTCCAACAGTTACGGAGATAAGGAGCAAAGAATGCAACAAAAAGAAATCGAGTTTTTTGAGAGAACGGAGCATCCTATTTGAATGATCTAAAAAATATTCAATTAGTATTGATTGGGAGAAATGGCTATTAGTTTTTGGCAGAAATAGGCCCAGCCATTTTCGAATACAGAGCTAAATGTGCAAAATATGGCAGTTTTTGAGCAAACTTTATGCTTGTATTGACAAAACAATTATTTTTGGAAAAAAAATTATTAAATATTCTTTTTGTAATCTAAAATAATTCAGATTTCAATTTAACTAACTTATATACTACTTTCAATTTATATATTAAGTTATATACTTCAAATAATATTTTTGACTTTGTGGTTCAATTTATATAATTCTTATAAATATTTTACAATGTTACAGTATTTATAACAATCTACTTGAAAACATTTAAAATTCTTCGAACATTTTATTACAGTACGGAAAGTTCCAGCAATTTGCCTTAAGGTACGATGTCTAGTTATTTTATATTTTTAACTTCCCGTAGGGCAAGTTATAGTAATCGCAAAAAAATCGAAAATGAAAATTTTTATATATCTTTACGTTTCAGAGGTTTCTGAACATTTTGGCATACCTTAGAAAAAATGGATGTATGTGTGTGTGTGTGTGTGTGTATGTATGTATGTGTGTGTATGTATGTGCGAATACAAATTTTCGTCGACGATTTCGGGAACACGGATCAACCGATTTGAATAATTCAAAAAACATTTGATCCGTATTGATAAGGAGACGTGCTGACTAGTTTTTGGCAAAGGCAGGTCATGCCGTTCCGAAGATACGGGGCAAAAAGTTCCGAAAACGGTAACTCAGTTTTTAAGAGAACGGAGCGTCCGTTTTGAATAATTCAAAAAACATTTCACTTGTATTGACAAGATGAAGAATCGATAAAATTTTTATGAAGGTAGGTCTAGCGGTTTCGGAGATATGGAGGTAAAAGTAAAAAAATGAGCCATTTGGCGGTCAAAAATGATCATTAGACATATGCACATCAAATTATCAGATATTTTATAGAGATTTTAACAATAAGTATACATTTTGTTAACATTTCTATGGGTTCCGTACCAATGCTTATGCGTTAGACAGCGACGCGGCGCTTACGCGCTTTATATTTTGTCCCTATGCAGTTAAAGCAGTACGATTGATTTGAAAAAAAGTTCAGATCTTCTACAATATGTCAAAATAAAGAAAAAAAAATTTTTTTTCAAAAAAAAAAAATTAACTAGTGGGGTGGGTGGCATCGTGCCTTAAGGCAAATTGCTGGAACTTCCCGTACCGTAACGAAATGTTCGAGGATTACTGAATGATTTCAAATAGATTATTATAAATATTGTAACATTGTCTAATATTTATAAATATTATATAAACTGAATTGCAGAGTTGAAATTATTTTCAAAGTATATTAGAACTATAGTCAGAATTAAAAACTAGCTGTAAGTGGAATTCTGTCTTAAGGCAATTAAGGCATCGTGCCTTAAGGCAAATTGCTGGAACTTCCCGTACCAAAAATTATTATTTTTTTTAAAACGATTGACATTTTTAAAACAAATTACTTCGAAAAAATAAGATTTTTGAGAAACATAAAATTAAACAAAAATTACTTTTTTTTGAAAAAAAAAAATTTTCAAAAAAAAATCTAATTTTTTTTTTTTTTTTTAATTTTTTTTGGAAAAAATAATGTTTTCCTTCTTTATTTTGGCATATTTTTGGAAGATCTTTTTTCAAAGCAATCGTACTGCTTTTAACTGCATAGGGACAAAATGTCAAAGCGCGTAAGCGGCGCGTCGCCGTCTAACGAATAAATATTGGTACGGAACCCATAGGAATGCAAACAAAATTTATCTTATTGTTAAAATCTCTATAAAATATCTGATGATTTGATGTGCATATGTCTAATGATCATTTTTGACCGCCAAATGGCTCATTTTTTTACTTTTTTCGTTAGATCTCCGAAACCGCTAGACCTGCCCTCATGAAAATTTGATCAATTCTTCATCTTGTCAATACAAGTCAAATGTTTTTCGAATTATTAAAATCGGACGCTCCGTTCTCTTAAAAACTGAGTTACCGTTATCGGCACTTTTTGCCCCGTATCTTTGGAACGGCTGGACCTGCCTTCGCCAAAACTAATCAGCACGTCTCCTTATCAATACGAATCGAATGTTTTTTGAATTATTCAAATCGGTTGATCCGTGTTCCCGAAATCGTCGACGAAAATTGTATCCGCACATACATACACACACGTACATACATACATACATCACACACACACACACATACACACACACACACACACTCACACAACATACATCCATTTTTCTAAGGTATGCCAAAATGTTAAGAAACCTCTGAAACGTAAAGATATATAAAAATTTTCATTTCGATTTTTTTGCGAATACTATCTAAACTTACCCTACGGAAGTTAAAAAT
>NW_020539726.1:211912-280133 GCF_003426905.1 Ctenocephalides felis
GGAGTATCCGATTTGAATGATCTAAAAAACATTCAATTAGTAATGATTGGGAGAAGTGTTTATTAGTTTTTTGGCAAAGGGCAGGCCCAGCCATTTTAAAGATACGGAGCTAAAATATGTAAAAATGGCAGTTTTTGAGAGAACTAAGCGTCCGATTTAAATGATTCAAAGAACTTTCTGCTGTTGTCTTAACAAATAATCGATTTTGGAAAAAAAAAAATTGTCCCATTTTTTTTTTTTTGTTTTTTTTTTTTTTTTTTAGTTTTGTGTATATCGAAAATATTATTAACTTCCCGTAGGGCAAGTTTATAGTAAATCGCAAAAAAATCAAAAATCAAAATTTTTATATATCTTTACGTTTCAGAGGTTTCTGAACATTTTGGAATACCTTAGAAAAAATGGATGTATGTGTGTGTGTGTGTGTGTATGTATGTATGTGTGTGTATGTATGTGCGGATACAATTTTCGTCGACGATTTCGGGAACACGGATCAACCGATTTGAATAATTCAAAAAACATTCGATTCGTATTGATAAAGAGACGTGCTGATTAGTTTTGGCGAAGGCAGGTCTAGCCGTTCCGAAGATACGGGGCAAAAAGTGCCGGAACCGGTAACTCAGTTTTTAAAGAACGGAGCGTCCGATTTGAATAATTCAAAAACCTTTCACTTGTATTGACAAGATGAATCACCGATAAAATTTTCATGGAGGTAGGTCTAGCGGTTTCGGAGATATGGAAGGAAAAAAAAGTAAAAAAATGAGCCATTTGGCGGTCAAAATGATCATTAGACATATACACATCAAATTATCAGATATTTTATAGAGATTTTAACAATAAGTATACATTTTGTTAACATTCCTATGGGTTCCGTACCAATGCTTATGCGTTAGACAGCGACGCGGCGCTTACGCGCTTTATATTTTGTCCATATGCAGTTAAAGCAGTACGATTGCTTTGAAAAGAAAGTTCAGATCTTCCACAATATGTCAAAATAAAGAAAAAAAAATTTTTTTTTCAAAAAAAAAAATTAAAAAAAAATATTTTTTTTTTAATTTTTTTTTCAAAAAAAAGTAATTTTTTGTCCAATTTATAGTTTCTCAAAAATCTTATTTTTTCAAAGTAAATTTTTTTCAAAAATGTTAATACTTTTTAAAAAAATAATAATTTTTGGTACGGGAAGTTCCAGCAATTTGCCTTAAGGCTCGATGCCTTAATTTCCTTAAGACAGATTTCCACTTACAGCTAGTTTAGTTTATAAGATGCATATATACATTACATGCAAAATAATATAGGCCTACGAAATGTGATTTAATTATAAGTAATTTATAGAAGGTTAAAATAATTACACTTACTCTTGCGGCAAACTTATTAATAAATTTCACATTTAATTAAAATATATTCTCAGAGATAGAATGAAATGTGTTGAATAAATTCAATTTAATTAATGCAGTTTATTAATAGTTTATTGAGAAATATCACATAAAGATTGCAATGATTACTTTTTAGTGAAAAATAAAAATGTAATGTATTCCACTTTGGCTAACATTGGTTATGCACCTTTTCAAACATAATATATGAGCTTTTGTAATGTACTAAACGATGCAAAATAATTCCACCATCTTTGTACTGAGCAGGAAATCTTTAACAGTGCATGTATCTATCGACATGCGCGCATTTTGCACACAACAATGCAGCCAGGACAATGCAATGTAATTTGATGTAAATTTCATGCAAATTGATTACATATTTGATGAATTCGCTGTAAACCCGATCGTTAAAATATTTTGGTGCAGCAAGAAGATATCGGAAAGTCAGAAGTCACGACCGACACTCTCGAGCAGGAAGTCATTATCGAAGCTGAGAAAAGCACGAATAATAATGAAAACTAGTTATTTTCAATGTGGTGAATTAAAATCTATAGTGACAAGACACGAAGAACCTTGCTATTGTTGATAATACACTTAAACCTTTGCAACGTGACGTCAATTAAAAATACTTTTGATCATACTATACTGGGAAACTAGGGGCTTATTTTAACAGGAGTAAGGAGCGTTAGGCGTTTTTTGTAGAATATTAAACAATATTATAATATTTTTTTGTCACCATTGGACATTCAAACCGCATATATTGTCCATCTCTCACACAGAGAACATATAAGTGAATTCTTATATTTTAGCATTACTCTAAAGAATCATAAATTATTCTAACCATTATAAGTAATTAAATATATTCAAAACAAGTGCCTTAAGGCAAACTGCTGGAACTTCTGGTACCGGTAATTTAAAATTAATAAATACTCTAATTAACTTCCCGTACGGCAAGTTATAGTAATCGCAAAAAAATCAAAAATGACATTTTTAACTTCCCGTAGGGTAAGTTATAGTAATCGCAAAAAAATCGAAAATGAAAATTTTTATATATCTTTACGTTTCAGAGGTTTCTTAACATTTTGGCATACCTTAGAAAAAATGGATGTATGTGTGTGTGAGTGTGTGTGTGTGTATGTGTGTGTGTGTGTGTGTATGTATGTATGTATGTACGTGTGTGTATGTATGTGCGGATACAAATTTTCGTCGACGATTTCGGGAACACGGATCAACCGATTTGAATAATTCAAAAAACATTCGATTCGTATTGATAAGGAGACGTGCTGATTAGTTTTTGGCGAAGGCAGGTCCAGCCGTTCCAAAGATACGGGGCAAAAAGTGCCGATAACGGTAACTCAGTTTTTAAGAGAACGGAGCGTCCGATTTTAATAATTCGAAAAACATTTGACTTGTATTGACAAGATGAAGAATTGATCAAATTTTCATGAGGGCAGGTCTAGCGGTTTCGGAGATCTAACGAAAAAAGTAAAAAAAATGAGCCATTTGGCGGTCAAAAATGATCATTAGACATATGCACATCAAATCATCAGATATTTTATAGAGATTTTAACAATAAGTATAAATTTTGTTTGCATTCCTATGGGTTCCGTACCAATATTTATTCGTTAGACGGCGACGCGCCGCTTACGCGCTTTGACATTTTGTCCCTATGCAGTTAAAGCAGTACGATTGCTTTGAAAAAAGATCTTCCAAAATATGCCAAAATAAAGAAGAAAACATTATTTTTTCCAAAAAAAATTTAAAAAAAAAAAAAATTAGATTTTTTTTTGAAAAATTTTTTTTTTCAAAAAAAAGTAATTTTTTGTTTAATTTATAGTTTCTCAAAAATCTTATTTTTTCGAAGTAAATTTGTTTTAAAAATGTCAATCGTTTTTAAAAAAATAATAATTTTTGGTACGGGAAGTTCCAGCAATTTGCATTAAGGCACGATGCCTTAATTGCCTTAAGACAGAATTCCACTTACAGCTAGTTTTTAATTCTGACTATAGTTCTAATATACTTTGAAAATAATTTCAACTCTGCAATTCAGTTTATATAATATTTATAAATATTAGACAATGTTACAATATTTATAATAATCTATTTGAAATCATTCAGTAATCCTCGAACATTTCGTTACGGTACGGGAAGTTCCAGCAATTTGCCTTAAGGCACGATGCCACCCACCCCACTAGTTTTTTTTGGTTTTGAGCATTTGCATTTAGTTTATTATACCTAGTAAAATTTTAGATATACTTTATTCAATTGTTCAAGGTATATGATAATTTTTAAACTAGATTCAACAGTTTTTCTTATATAACCTTTGGAAAAGATTATTTGTGAGTGGGTTAAAATTGACCAACTAAACCTTTACACTGTCAAAGTAAATGTAAATATTTAGTAGAAATACTAAATAATTAAAATTATATTATAATATAATTTTATTATATTAATTATATTATGTTATAATTGAAATTAAAGTATAATTACTGAAAAGCAAATTGCATCTTTGTGCCCCATCCTACCTTATATTAAAGTAATATAATTTTTTTTTCCAGATTTTGAATGAGATCTTTATCGCCACGTGTCATGTTCTATGTTATAGAATAATCTGATTCTCATTTACGTGAATTGTTTATATAAAAACTTTTCTTACATCTCTCGAAGATACTCAAGAGAAAGGGAAAAATTCATTGCACTACTCCGTATCTTGCTGATCCTTCTGAACATATTTGAAAACTGATGTCTATAAAAATAAAACAACAAGCCCTGAAGAGAATTCGATTGGATTCATTTCCTTTTTACGCGACATGTATTTCCGATATGACGCTATCGGCTGCGAAAAATATAACTGCACATATAACGTGCGAAATAGTACTGGTCCAATGGAAATTTTTACCTATATTTTTATGATGACGATGTCTTGAATAATTTACCAGTGTGTAAGTGCTATGTATATATTTGCATCATATGGAAAACAAAAATTAATTTAGTTGATATTATTGACTTTTGAAAAAGAATATACACAGATTAACTTGATGCATTATGAATTAAAAAATCAATAATATAGAATTAATACATCGACAACCGTTCAAAAATATGAATGCATAGAATAAAGTGAATTAAACTGTAAACTTCAATTAAAATAAAAATAGTGATATGTTTTCAAATATGGTAGGGCGGGGCACAAAGGTCCAATTTGACATTGAGCAACAAACTAACAAACTAACAATTTATAGTATAAGGTCTATAAATCCAAACCAATTATATCACAACTAATAACACATATCAAACAAAAAACTATCTGATTATGTTCATTAAATCTCGCAGCTAATTCAACATTGTAGGTGTGTTTTTTTGGCTATTTTTCAAAAATTTGTTATCAGGTCCTTTTTACCCCATAGGTAGAGAGGGAGAGTAAAATGGGACGGCCAGGAAGCAAACAGATTCAATGTTTTACCTATAAATTAAAAGGGCTTTTAGAAAATACTATCTTCATTATTCAACCATTTCAAAATATATATTTCATGGGTATATTTTTACAGGAACACTAAATAGCATATTGATCTGGCATTTCGTCAGAATTAATTACCTATCAGCATAGTTGAAATAACAAATCATTAAACTTATCTCTCGTAAAATTGCTTTTATTAACTTAATTTACATTAACATTTTCATTCACTATTGTTTTATATAATCAATTTTTTATGTTTTCGATTTTGGCTTTATTATTTTTAATTGATTTTTCTTTGAGCATTTCTTCATATTTTATATTCTATACTATCTTCACACATTATTTACTATTCTTTTTTTCTTTTCACACTAAAATTTCTACTCCATGTTACAAATTTCCTGATTTCACATACTGATATATTTACAACCAAATTGTTCGACAAATTATCGGATAATATTTGTAAGTATACTATCTTCACTTCTTTACAACGTAGGCACTCCATAGACAGAGTTCGTGATCCAGCACAAAAAAATCACACTACTTACACTGCACAATCGTAGAGTATTTTTAAATAGCATTTTTTATTGGCCTCATAATACTCAAATCAAATCAGAATTCCAAATTATATTCATAAATCAAATCAAAATTAAATTAAATTGACAAAACATAACTTCTCGACATGACAATATATCCTAATATATTTTACTTTTGGATGTGCATGTATTTAAACACCCACATACGATTACACACTTATACTGAAATGAGATGAGGGTGTTGGTAGTATGGTTCGGGTATGGGTTGGAGGTCCTTTTGTTGTAAGATCCACGGCCCTGGATATTGGTTACTGTAGTAGCTTCTTTATGCGATATGGTAATAATGTCCGTCCAACCTTTCCTGATGCCTTGGGTCGAGCAGTAGGAATAATATTTGATCGACTGGTTTGATGCGAGTTCTCTTCAGATTAATGGGTCCTTTCAATAAGGTATTCGCTGGAAGAGACAAACTTCTGGTTCCAATAAAAATCCACTTATAATGTTTTACACTGTATTTATTGCTTTACTTCACAGACATAATCTCAACTTAGATTATTTAAGACTACTCTCAGACATTATGGCTAGACTTTTGGCTAAGACATCACTGGTTAATACAAATTATTCTGACTCTATATATTATACATTGTACGTGACAATTCTAGGAATGGCGTCTTCCGTGTTCATGTAAAGATCTTGGACTTTGAACAACATTGAACAATAATTCATATTTTTATTAAAAGCACGTATGATCATGCTATTACAGAACACGCCACCCCTAAAGAATATTGTTAGTCCTCTAACAATTGAAAAGAAAAAAAAAAGAAATTACAATTTATTTGGGATTCCTCCCCTCTAAAACAATTTATCGTCCTCGATAAATGAAAAATAGTAATCTATGGTACAATCGATTATAGCAAAAGAGAGAAAAATTTGAAAATTTGCAAAATATGAAAAAGTAAAAGTATAAAATTTTGTAGTATGTCTGCAATATAGTAATTAGATAACAATTCTGATGATAATATGAATAAAAAAATTAACATAAAAAAAATCTAATATTGTTGTAATACTTTGCTGCATATTGTGATTTTTAATAGTTCATTAAAATTATTTTGATTTAGTTTCAGCAGTTTGTTTAATTTCAAAAGTAGGATTTTGATAATACAGCAAAATATTACAAACAATAATTAGTTACATTATTCTTATTGGATATAGTAGGCAATCTGATACCATATGAATTCGCATAGTTACATAACTTGTGTGTCTGATTTGTATACACGGTATTAAAATGATTATGTATGCAAAATTTTGAATATCAAATAGGTCATGTTTGATTTATATTACTTACACATTAATAAAACTTTCAAAAATGTATGTGATAAAACTAATCGTTTGATCCATTATCACTATCATTGATTAGTTTCGATAAAATAATAAAACAATTTTTCTATTTGCATAAGAATATTAACAAGGTGCAAGATCTCTCTTTCTTTTCACAAATTTAATATTATAATAAATTGTTTATTTTTTTTTTTTTTTTATTTGATTCGAATTTATAATATGATCAAAATACTCTGTGTCAGATTCAGTTCGGTTTTGAATAGGATGTTTAAAAATGCGCGCGCGATTATTTCTAACTGAAGCTGTATGAGAATCTTGTATCAATCTTCGAAGATTTTTAAAAAAAAATAGATTGCACACTTGTTGCCATTCTTATGCATTACATCTAGATAGAAATGGAAGATAGTGATAATTCGTCTTGTAATCTAATAATTGTTTCACATACTTTTATATTAATACATTTCTGGGCCCTCTTAATTTTATAACATTTATTTTCAAATTCTATTCTGAACATCCTATTTTTACTATAAAAATATACAATATAAAAATATTAATTGGAAATTATTAAATTTAGAATGTCAGTATTAATAAAAAAAAAATGAGTGGCCTTTCAATTTCTGAATATTTGATACAAATATATTATTATATATATTTTTTTCTATATTTTGTTTCCATGTGAATTATTGATACTACTCATCAAAATTACTTTTGTTTTAAGTGAATAAATAGTGGATAGAAATTAATTTCAAAGAAATTTATTGGTTTTATTTTATCTACTTTGAACGCTCGAAATTCATAGTTATTTATAAAAATAAAAATACAACTACGAAAGTATTAATATGTCAAATGAAATAAATAGATTACGATAAAATTATTCAAAAATCAAAATAAAAATATTAAATTAATGAAATTTCAATAGAATAAAAATATGACGCCAATTAATACTTCACAAAATTTTTAAATAATAATAAAATAAAGTTTTGTAAAATACATCAAGATTCATAACATTAACGAAGTTAATACAGCATAAGCAAATTTGTATTGCGTGCTTTGTTAAGGTTTGAATCCGAATGGTACGTGATATTTCTTTACTCAAATTTCAAAATAGAAATATGATAAAGCTCGTTATGCTATTAACGCAAATAATCGAAATTACATTTAGTATGAACAATTATAAAAAATTCAATTAGAAAAAATATTATTATTTTCAATTTACGCAAATAATAGAAAACAAATTTAACAATCGCTTACTAATTTTCAAAATAAAATTTATTATATTTGTAGAGAAAATTTAGGAAATATTTTTCGTTCAATATAGCACCAACAAATTGAATTGAATTTAAAATGAAATCATTTAGTATCAATAATTCAAACATGGACTTTTTCTATTTTCCTATTTTTTTTCAATTTATAATTCTGTTCTATGGGGATAGTTACATTGCTATTATTGACATTAATTTAAATTTGTCCCCTTCATTTCTGTAACATTTTGTGGTATGGGCAGTTGATTAAATTTAATTATTATTGAAATTTGCATTTTCAAGTTCAATTATTTTCACACAAAACTTCAAAGTTCATTTTATATTATATTCAAGATTAAAATTTTATTCTTATGTAATATTTTAAAATTATTTCTATACTCAACAATAATAGTTGGAATTTATTCTCATGCAAGATTTAATAAAATCGATAAAATCAACGAGCGTGTTTTGGTCCTAAAATGAAAATAACGAAATAAATTTATTTGAAAGATTTTATTGACTCGTTCCCACGGATTCATGAGTCTTTTATAAGTCATCAAAATTACGTCAAATATATTTAAGATCTCGCGGTTTTCACTAACCTTACGAGTCTCCATTCGGGTTTTTCCTACCCTGATTAATTATTTATTTGTCAGATACCTATTGTTTCTTTTGAACAATTTAATATTAGGCTATCTGAAATGAAGAATTGGCACTATCGCCTGAAAAGTGGCACAATGGCTACACTAAATCCTTTAGGCATTTCGCCTTTATACTGGCATTTAAAGCCACATTAAAAATCGCGACGTTATAAAAAGATTTACAGGAGTAAATTGGAAACTCAAAGTCATTAACTAGAGTCACTTACTTTTCAATATTACTTTCTGAGTCTTTTATATTATTACTTGATGACTTTGTTACAAATCTTTACAATTATTTTACTTTGAAATATTTCTGTTATGAAATTCGGACCTGGCAATGCTCGTAATTGTTTTTGTTAAAAAATGCTTAGCTAACAATATTTGCTTGAACTTAACCTTGACGTGTGATATGTGAAGTCAACAAAATAATAGTGGTGTGAACAATAATCGAACTGCCCGTTGTTACAAAAATGTTACCCAAGTACAACCAAAATCCTAATACTTAAAAAAAATCAAATTGACAAAATATTATTATTTATATTCTAATTGACAAATAAAATTTAAAAAAAATTTACGACTATGATGTTCTGGTCTGGATATGTTGAAGGATTGGTTTTTCTTACTTGGGGAGTGAGCCTTAGTCAAGAAGTCTGCGTCGATCTGCGTAGATCTGTCTGCGTAGTTTATCTCGGTAATGCTGCCACCTTTGGTGCCTTTAGTTCCTCGTGCTAGTCCTGGTCTTGCTGCTTGCTGGATACTCCGTTTTAGTTTAATTACTCTGCAGCCTCTGGTTGCGAAGAAAACCGGATCCAGATTTCACCAAGCACAATTCACAAAACTAACACTTCACTACAAGGAAATCCCACCGCTGCCACCATGAAATGAGATGAGGGTGTTGGTAGTATGGTTCGGGTATGGGTTGGAGGTCCTTTTGTTGTAAGATCCACGGCCCTGGATATTGGTTACTGTAGTAGCTTCTTTATGCGATATGGTAATAATGTCCGTCCAACCTTTCCTGATGCCTTGGGTCGAGCAGTAGGAATAATATTTGATCGACTGGTTTGATGCGAGTTCTCTTCAGATTAATGGGTCCTTTCAATAAGGTATTCGCTGGAAGAGACAAACTTCTGGTTCCAATAAAAATCCACTTATAATGTTTTACACTGTATTTATTGCTTTACTTCACAGACATAATCTCAACTTAGATTATTTAAGACTACTCTCAGACATTATGGCTAGACTTTTGGCTAAGACATCACTGGTTAATACAAATTATTCTGACTCTATATATTATACATTGTACGTGACAATTCTAGGAATGGCGTCTTCCGTGTTCATGTAAAGATCTTGGACTTTGAACAACATTGAACAATAATTCATATTTTTATTAAAAGCACGTATGATCATGCTATTACAGAACAATACACTACCTATACAATTACGTATTATATATAATGCTTGAGTGTTTGATATTATTTGTAAATTTAACTTATTTTCTTAAAAATGTATACAGTGCTAAATATGTTCGAATATCTGTCAGTGGTTGTGTTGTTGGTAGTGAGACTATTTGTTTTCTTTTTTTTTCTTTTCAACACCTTTATTCGACTTCTTCTCTATTTCCGCATTCTATAAAAATATAATTTGTGTCCGCCTTTGTAGTTTCTCCTAGGCAGCAACAATTTGGATCAATAATAAAATTTATTTATCTGAATTAATAAAATTAATTTTCTTAATTCACATCAGTTACATTGGATTCTGGCTTGCACAGAATTTTTACCTTTCTCCTAACGAAAAGGAATGATTTTTTTGAAAAAACAACACATTTAGTACACAATAAATCCAAAACTGGTTTAATCAATAGAATTCAATATCATTAAGAAATATCGAATCCATTCGTATCCTTAAACATTTTCTACTAATTTGTAACACAATTGTGCAAATGTACTTATAAGTTTTCAAACCAAAACTTCAAGCAAAATAATATTTGTGAATTTGAGTTAGTACAAATAAAGGCGGTAATTATAAAAAAGCAAAACCAATATTCACAAATATTTTTTGCAATAGTTCTAAAACAAACAAAATCACAAGAGACCCGTGAAATAGGCTTAGTGATAAAACCTCGTAATAAACGTAAAAACGTATATTTTCAAAGTGATATATCTTTAAAACGGTGGCTCTGAGGAATAAAGTGTTATACATCTTTTGTAGATAATTTTATGCTCTTCAATTTTGTCTGATGTAATTTTGCGATAAAACTGAAAATTTAGTTGAAATCGCAAAAAATCATTTTATTACCTTTGACCTTGTGCCAATTTTTTTAGCACGCACCGGAACGATGAGGACTTTTGCGATTTCTTTTATAATTGTATTTTAAACAATTTCACCAAGTTACAGTCCATCATAAATTATTGTAACGTGAAGGTTAAACCTGATTTTAGGTTTAAAATTGACCGGGCTATCTAGTCTACAATGCAATGACACTTTGTGAAACCGCATAAGTCAAGTTTCCAAATGTTGGTATATTTTCATGATAGAACATCTGAAATTTCAAACTCTTATACTATGTAGATAGACACGGCGAGCTGATATCCGTCGATTCGTCGAACATCGGCTATTTTGGCTCATAATCATAAAAGCTATCGTTCCCATACACACGATATGCCGCGGAATCAGATTACATTTGTACAACATTTGCATCAAAGCCACGCGAAGTGAAATTGTTATTGAGAAAAAAAAAACGACGATGATCATCCGAAGTTTGTGGAACATCCAAAAGCCTTTTTGTGCGGATATTGATTTTCCAATTGCAAAAAACCCGACGAGAAATATTCGACTTATAATTTATAGCCAGAAAAAAATGGTTGATATGCCGAGAATTGAGTTAAATGGATATTTTGTTAAAGCTATGACAGAGATGTGCATATGAAACTCTATGAAAATATGTTCATCATATTAATAATAAATAGTTTGATGAATAAAAAATACTTTAGACCTTTTAATATCTCAATAAAAAATATGAAAAATTTAATTGAAATGATATTTTAATATTTTTGCCTATATTTTTCTGGCCTAAAACAAATTAATCATGAGATCAGCTATTTAGATATAATGTTTAACTGTTTATTTTGAAAATATAATTATTGTTTTCACTGAAAATCGAGTTAATTAAATTATCAATTTGATATCTTATCTAATTGTATAAACTACATTGATATGTTTACGCCATTTTATTACATCTATTTCGGGTTCTAAAATTTTATTTTTACTGTGGACGTCAACTGTAATAAGTAGCTTCTTATGAAACACAGAACGTGCATATGCTACGGCATAGATTCTAATTAGAATCGAATAAACATCGAACTAGTGAGACATGGGATCTTGCCGTAAGGAAAAGTGCTGGTACTTTCCGTACCGTAATTTTTTTTAAGGCTTTAACAATTTTTGAAAACTTTCTGAAAATTTTGAAACATCCGAAAAAAGCACATTTTTGAAAAGTTTTATTTTTTTCTTATATCATATTTTGAAATATTTTGAAAATCTTAAATTTTTTTCAAAGCCAAAGTCACTCTACTAGCTATTTCAGAGACAAAATATTAACGGTTAAATATTATGAATCTTAGTACGGAACCCATAAAAATATAAATAACATTTATACTTATTATTTAAATATCTATAATTAAGGTGGCCATACTTTCAGTTTTAGTCGGGATACTATCGGGTTTCTATCTGTGCCCCGGGTATTTCTAAACGCAATGTTTGACACGGATTTATTCTTTTGTCTCGGATTGTCTCGGTTTTTACCAAAAATTATGAAATCAAACGAACAAAGCTCAAAAGCCAAAAAACATATAAAAGATCGAAAAATATAGGATATAATATCAAAGGTAAAAAAGTTTTGCATATAAACGAATAATAAAGTTCTTACTAAAAATCCGTAATTCTGATTAAAACAAAAGATATGAAAAACTGTTTCTTTATTGTACCCATAAATAAACAATTGTTATTTTATAGACCGCTGCTCTCCGCCCCGGACTTAAAAAAATATGGTCACCTTACTATAATATATCTGGTAATTTTAGGAGCAAATGTCTAATGATCATTTTTGACTGCCAAATGGTCTTTTTTACGTTTTTTATTAGATCTCCAAAACGTGTTTTTTGAAGCACTCAAATCGATGCACTGTTCTCTCAAAAACTGAATTAACATGTTCTGAATTTTTGTTCCGTATCTTCGGATGGACCTGTCTAGACCAATAACTTACCAGCACGTCCCCTCATCAACAGGTATTGAATATTGTTTGAATCATTCCATTTGGTTGATCAATGTTCTTAAAATCGTCGACAAAAATTTGTATCTGCACATACATACATAAATATTACACACAAACACACACACGCATACCCATACAATCATTTTTTTTTAAGTATGCTAAAATGTTAAGAAACCTTTGAAACAGTAAGATATATAAAAAAATTCATTTTTGTTTTTTTGCGATTATGATAACTTACCTTATGGGAAGGTAAAAAATCATTTTTCATAATACCACGAAATGCTTTTAACAATTAACTACAAAGAAACGGCCCGGCAGAACTTTATCAAAAAATGATCAACGGGTTTTCCAGCCGATTTCGAACACTTTCAAAGTTTTTAAATTCGATTCAAGACTCTGAGCTAAAAACTGAACAAGACTTTGTCCCTAATTACAAAGAAACCGCTTGGCCTATCGTCGCACAAAACTGATAAACGCTAGTTCTTATTGTGATACATCGAATGACTTTTAAATTTTTAAGATCGTTCCAGCCGCTTTTAATATCGACGAAATATCAAAAATTAGATCATTTTTACACGCGCACGAACCACACACACACATACTTTTTCCAAATTTGGTCTCATGCGATTCAGAATGATTTTTTCCTTTGGGAAGTTAATAAGTTAAATATTTCTCCAATATTTGAAAAAAGAGTACAACTTATACAATTTTTTTAATTGAAATAAATAAATTCTAAGTTTTATAATCTAATGATTAAAAACTACTTTATCAACCCTAGTAGAAACGAATCGTGGCGCAATATTGTACTTTATACGGGCTCTATATTGTTTACCAATATTGCTATAATATTATTCTGTTAACATTTTCCCATATAAATCCAATATTAAAACCAATATAGGCCCCATAAAAAACCAATATTGATAAACAATATTAAAATCCCATTCAAAACCAATATAAGCTCAATATTGAAAACCAATATAAGATTAATATAAATAAACAATATTTACCCTATATAAAAAACCAATATAAGCTCAATATAAATAAACAATATTTACCCCAAATTCAAAATTATTATTTAACCCACATTTAAAAATATTATTTAATTTATATAGAAAAACAGTATTTAACTCATTGATAATAAAAGTTTATTTATTCTAAATGAATACATACATTTTTAAATAGTTTATGTATTGAATCTTAATAATTATATTAACAATTTACACATTATTTTATGATAATAAGATATAGAACAATCAAAATATTTTCAGTCATTATAATGATTTGGAGAATCTTAATGGTAAATCATAATCTCATTTTTGTTAATTCTATCGCCTTTTTTGTCTATTTATAAGTATTTTAATTAGTGATAGAAATTCTTATATTATTTGGATATTTTCACACATGTTTTAACATTTTCTTGCATTCGATCACGATTACACCTGAAATTAAATATATTAATATTTTATAGCAATATTTCTGGAATATATTGATTTTATAAACTCATAATAAATTCAATTACTTAGCTTTTAATAAAAAAAACATTTCTGGCATTGTAGTTTATTGAAAACTCATATTTTCTAGAACTCGATCACAGTTAAATCTGAAATAATTAAAAATACAGTAAATATGAAATTTTAACATTAATTTAAAACAGTACAATTATAATTTTAAATTAAAATAAAAAACTGTTGATGGAAATACGAATATCAAATATTCAAAAGCGATAATAAATTATTGAAAAGTCTGCATTTAATAAGTTTGTTAATATTTTTATTACCTTTTATCAAATCCATTTTTGCTATGTGATAGTTTTTATATTACAGCTGATTTTACATCCATTTCAATTTAGTCAATCTAGAATATATAAAACACATCATTGTTTACTAAATATGTATGTTGATTTATATAATATAAGTAATAAATATACTTACGTACTTTAACCATAAAACTCAAAATTGTGTTAATTGACCGCTTGATTTTAATTATAAACTGTTCACAAAATATGTTCTTAGCCACTTATTATTTGATATCATAGATCATTTTATTATTCACTAAATATTCACTAAAAATTCACGCACTTTTTTCATATAATATTTATAATTGAGAAATATTTTGCAATATTATAATAAATAATAAATTCAAAGAGTGATATTTCCACAGCTGATGCTAGTAACAAGTCAACTGGTAACTGCAATACTCCGAAATACACAGAATGTCTGGCAGGTACTTTAAGCCTCCGAAGGGTCGTGCATATTGCCTTGAAATGCACATACATTTATACAAAAAAAAGGTTATTGAAATGGTGTGCGTGCATTCGCGCGTTCGTACGGAGAAACTTTCTAAAGAGAGATGGCTAAAATTCGGGGTAGTTATTCATAATCATGTATATGTGTATAAATATGTGTGTTATTCCAGAATATTTTTAAAATATATGAATAAATATAAAACGTTTAAATTTATGTATAAATATAAATTGATTTTTAAAAAATTTAATGCAGACAATTGTTGGAAATTTTATTGTAAGATTTTTGATAAATTGCACGTTCCGATATCTGTTATAACTTCCAAGTTATGTGTAAAAAAAGAAATTATCAAATTTACTTTATGCAATATTTATGCAAGTTCATTAAATTATTATATGATTTTTATATGCAATTTTTTTTGTTAATATTAACCACTAAAATAGTTTTGTCAACTAAACATATAAATATAAACTTTAGATTTTTTTTGATCGACATTAACACATATTTTTGAAATGTTTATTTGTAACAAAATAGTCAAAATAAAAGCAATCAATAATTTAACTATTTCGACGCAATATCACATCCAACAAGTTAATACATTTTGAAATATTTATAAAATTTTATAAAATTACAAAATTATGCTAGTTGATATAACAAATTTATACAAAGTTTTATTTTTCTTCAATAAACATTTTGTTTGAATTTTTTTTATTACTTGGTTTGATATGTATTGACATTATTTGAATTTGTTATATCTTCTAGAAATGTTGTAATGTTATAATGATGCGTAATTTTTTAAAAATTTGTTAACCTCAGGTGGTTACATATAATGTCACATAATGTCAAATCGTTCTTTATAAGTAGTTAACTTATTTATCGCTTTTTGTTTCGAGTATTTGACTGCAAATAATATAATCAACATAATAGTATACCCTGTGTATAAAGCGAGATATGCGCTAATGCTCATCTCTTCGTGCTGTTGGTCGCGTAGTGGTTAGAGCGTTAGACTTCCATATTTGGGACGTCTTATTATACCGGGTTCGAATCATACAGTCGTTTTTTATTTTTTTATGTAAAACAAAAAGTTATCACTTTTTTTTTTCATTTGAACGCAATAACCTATTTTTAAAAACAAGGAACAAAGTATGTATATTCAACGGTCATTGATTACGTTTACATAAACAAATTATAATGGATTTAATTAATTTAGCTATTTATTAATTAATTCTGATCAAGAATATGATTTTTAAGAGGCACCATTGATGTTTTTGCCGGTAATGTATTATTTAAAATTGATTATTTTCTTGACCAATGTAAATACGATGAAGAAGACAATGATTAGCTGTGTATTAGCTAAGATATTATCAATGAGTTAAATACTGTTTTTCTATATAAATGTGGTTCAAATAATATTTTTGGATTTTGGGTAAATATTGTTTATTTATATTGACCTTATATTGGTTTTTAATATTGAGCTTATATTGGTTTTGAATGGGATTTTAATATTGTTTATCACTATTGGATTTATATGGAGTCCATATTGGTTTTAATATTGACTTTTTAAAGGCATTAATGAAAAAAAATGTTTTCATAACCCCCACATTTAAAATTTATATTGAATTAATAAATAAAATGTATCAAACTATTAATTACGATCGAACATATGACTTTTTAAAAGCTTTAATCATGTTTTTGGTGCTAATTAATTATTTAAAATTATTTTTTTTCGTGACCCTTTTAAATACCATGTATTTCCCAAGTTCGATAATACTGAAGAAACGAATCTTGGTTGCCCACAAAAAGTTTCCATAACCCCCACATTTAAAATTTATATTGAATTAATAAATAAAATGTATCAAACTATTAATTACGATCGAGAATATGACTTTTCAAAAGCTTCAATCATGTTTTTGATGCTAATTAATTATTTAAAGTTAATTTTTTTCGTAACCCTTATAAATACCATGTATTTCCCAAGTTCGATAATACTGAAGAAACAAATCTTGGTAGCCCACAAAAAACGTCGATTATGCCCTCATTTAAAAATTATGTATAATTCATGTAAATATAAAATTAGAGGTGTAAATCAGATGGGAAACATGTTTTTTAATTGTAATAAACCATATAAAACTGTTTTTCCATGAATTTTCTAAATTTTCCATAATTTTGAAAACAAATATTGTCCGGTCCATCTAAAGACAAGATTCAAATATTGCGCCACGATTTTTTACCCCTCTGGCTACGATACATTTCTACTAGGGAAATAATCTATAATATAAAAATGAATTGCAAAATGTGTTGGTAAGTGCATAACTCAACAACGCCCGGACCAATTCGGCCAATTCTTTTTTTAGAATGTTCGTTGAGGTTCAATGATGGTTCTTAAGGCAAATTATAAATAGAAAAAAAAAGTTACAAGTACGATACTAAATATATGAATATACTAAATTTAATGGATCTGATCATCTTAATCTCCTGATAGTGTTAGCAGAGAGTAGGTCCTTTGTGAGTTCATGTGGATGGATATCCAATCTTGACTTGTATTTCTCAGCGAATCTACTAATTTCTTTCGCTATTGTTTATGAGTATATGTTTCAATCCTGATGAACAAGCCAATCAGGTACATATCTGGGAGCCTCCAGTATATTTCTGAGGACCTTGTTCTGAGATCTCTGTAAGATGTTTACATTGGATCGACTTGCACTACCCCAGAGAGAAAGGCCGTAGGTGCAGATTGCATTACTGGCAAAATAGTATCAGGAGTAATTCTTCGGCTCAATATCTCTTCTACATCGTCCCGTAGAGCACCCAATCGCGGACACACGAGAACAGTATGCGTGTGTGTGTATATGAACAGATTTTTTGTCGTAAATCGACGTTTTCTTAAAAACTGCTGGACCAAAAGTTTAAAAACCATTCGATGTATCTCGATGAGGACTAGTGTTTGTCAGTTTTGTGCGACGATCAGCCAAGCCGTATCTTTGTGAT
Source organism: Ctenocephalides felis (assembly GCF_003426905.1). Classification (NCBI taxonomy): domain Eukaryota; kingdom Metazoa; phylum Arthropoda; class Insecta; order Siphonaptera; family Pulicidae; genus Ctenocephalides; species Ctenocephalides felis. Next base: position 229,988 of record NW_020539726.1, read on the forward strand.
TAGTTATTGGTAAAGGTCGGCCGGGCCGTTTTCTTGTAATAAAGTGTTAATTTTTGTTTCGACGATTACCATAGTACTATATATCATACTAAAATATTATGGCCTTACGACAACTCGTTTAACTTTAAAATTTTGTCAAGGCTTGCAAAAATTAACATAGTTTTTTTAGCATTTGTCAAAATTCGACTTTTGATCAACGTTTTCTCAAGAACGCCTGAACCGATTTCAGAAATTTGAAAGACATTTAATGTACCTCAATGAGGACTATCGTCTGTCAAGCCGTTTTTTTGTAGTTTGGAAAAAAGTGTTAAACTTTTCGTCCACATTTAAGCTCAAACTACCGAATCAATTTTAAAAAAATCAAAAACTGTTCGACAGATATTAGTTGCGAATGATACTGATTAGTTTTAGGTGAAAATCTGCCGAGCCGATTTCTTGCAATTAACTGTTGAAAAAAAAATAAGCCGATTTTTATGTAACTTTTTTTGGCGATATATATCATGGTCTTATAGAACTTACTGAAATATTAATGCCTTATAACGGGTAGTTTAATTTTAAAAAATTATCAAATTTTAAGAAAATGAGTAGTTTTTTTGACGTTTGTTAAAATTAAAATTAATTTACTTGGTATAACGATAGGGTACTTGGTCTTAATGAACATACTAAACCATTGAACTCTTACGGAAACTGGTTTATATAAAACTAGTGGGGCGCATGGCATCGTGCCTTAAGGCAAATTGCTGGAACTTCCTGTATCAAAAATTATTTGGAACAATTAGATTTTTGAGAAAATATAAATTTTTGACAAAAACTTACTTTTTTTGGAAAAAGACTTTTTGAAGAAAAATTTATTTTGAAATATTTTGTAAATTCTGAACTTTTTTTCAAAGCATTCGTACTGCTTTAACTGCATAGAGACAAAATATCGAAGCGCGTAAGTGCCGCGTCGCCGTCTAACGGATGAACATTTGTGCGGAACACATAGTAATGTAAATAAAATTTATACTTATTGTTAAAATCTCTATAAAATGTCTGATAATTTCATGGCATATGCCTAACGATCATTTTTGACCGCCAAATGGCATTTTCTTTTACTTTTTCTTTTACTATCTTGTTCATACAAGTAAAATGTTTTTTGAATTAATAAAATCGGACGCACGTTCTCTTTAAAACTGAGTTACCGTGTGTGGCACTTTTTACCCCGTGTCTTCGGAACGGCTAGACCTGCCTTTGCCAAAAATAATCAGCACGTTTCCTTATAAATATAAATCAATTTTTTTTTGAAAAAAAGTTCAAAACTTCCAATATATTTCAAAATAACGAAAACATTTTTTTTCAAAAAGTCTTTTTTCCAAAATTTTTTTTTTTCAAAAATTGAAAGTTTCCCAAAAAATTATTTTTTTCAAAAATGTCAATCTTTAAAAAAAAATAGTTCCAGCAATTTGCCTTAAGGGACGATACCATGCGCCCCACTAGTTTAAATTTGAAATAAAATAATATTTCACGCATATTTGTTAACTTCCCGTAGGGTAGTTATAGCAATGGGCCGAAAATCGAAAATGAAAATTTTAGCATATCTTCACGTCTTGAAGGTTTCTGAACATTTTGGCATACCCCAGAAAAAACGGATGTGTGTGTGCGTGTGTTTTGTATGTCCGCATTTTTTCGTCCACGTTTTCGGGCGTACGGATTTTCCGTCACGAAGATACGGAGCAAAAAGTGCAAAAAATACAAATCCGAGTACCCGATTTGAATGATCTCAAAAACATTCAATTTGCAATGATTGGGAGAAGAGGTAATTACTCGGCAAAGGCAGGTCCAGCCATTTCGAAGATACAGAGCTAAATGTGCAAAAAATGGCAGTTTTTGAGAGAACTAAGCGTCCGATTTGAACGATTCAAAGAACTTTCTTCTTATTACAACAAAACAATTGCTATTGAAAGAATTTTTTTTGTTTCAATTTTTTTTTTAATTTAATAACAAAAAAATTGTATGTCAAAAATAATTCAGATTTTAGTTTTAATTCTGACTAAAGTTCTAATATACTTTAAAAAAATAATTTCAACTTTGCAATTCAGTTTATATAATTCTTATAAATATTAGACAATGTTACAATATTTATAATCTATTTGAAAACATTCAATATTCCTTGAACATTTCGATACGGGACGGGAAGTTACAGCAATTTGCCTTAAGGCACGATGCCATACACCACCCTAGTTTACAATTTCGGTTATAATAGCTTTCCGTAGTGCTAAAAATGATCACTATGAACGTTTCAGTCAATTTGAGTTCCCTTACCATGCCTTCACACAAAGCGAATACTTTCAAATATTGCATGCTAACAACAGCACAAGTAGTGTGAAAAATCTCGTTTTAAACTTTAACTTTTATTTTATTATAAATGATATAAATGTTTCATAAATGATCATCACTTGAATTTTATTATATTTTGCACAACTTATAAAAATATAAATCAAATCTGTCACCACTGATTTATTATTCACTATATGTCAACTTCGAAATAAAACAAATTGATTTATGGACAATATTGAATGTCAGTAATTCTAAAATTATTGGTTCAAATCGTTTTATGGAACCAATATTTTATTAATTTATGGTTTTGTTGAGTGGTCTTATGGAACTATAGTGTCAATTTAATTAAATAGTGTCATATGATAAATGTAACATTGCTCAATAGCATTAAAGGAACATTTGAAATAACTTTGAAAGTTAATACGCGCTTTCCCTTTGATATATTATACAATAAGGTCTTCAATTAAGAGAAATAATCAAGAGACGGTAAAAAATAAATTTAAATAGTTAGGGATTCTAAAAAAATTAATAGTTAATTTAAAACTGGTCAATAATTATTGATGAATATATTGATAGAAATTTTATATACATAGATGTAAAAATTTGTATTTATATATATTTTTTTTACATGTATATTTTGTGTATGAATATAAGATATTTGTATGAAATTTTATATATAAATAAAAAAATTTACATATATAAAATTATACATATATAAAATTTCCTTATTACAATATATTATCAAATTTTATATTTTTATTTATTAGGGATGGGTATAGCTAATATATATTTTACATCCCCTTAGTAATAAGGGTAATTCATCGTTATTTTTTATTTTTATTTTTAGACGATTTTTTTGTTTTTATTACAACAAAACACACACACCTAAATTTTTACTTTTTTTACTTTACAAACACCTAATTTTTGTAGCCATTTTTGTAAATTAATTATTTTTTATCCCGTGTTCAGTTATTTAATATTATTGACATAATTTTAGCAAACATTTTTGAACTTTAAGAAAAGCTTAAATTTTACTTTAAAAAACAATTTATTTTTGTTGTCCAACCCCAATACTTTTTTTAATTTTGGGAGTATTTTTCTCTACTCTAATTTTTATAATGTGGAATTAAAATACTTTTTATTTTTATCAAATTTATTTATTTATTTATTAATTGTTACAATTTGTTATAACATATTTTATCTGTAGAATTCAAACATGTGACTTTATTGATTCTAGGAATGTATTTCGCTTTCTACTCAATTGATGACACATTCTTGATTTACTTCATCTTAAAGAAAAAAATAAATACAATTTTATAATTATCCATACGATTTATTTTCTAACTAAAAGCAGCTAATAATTACAATAATATTGTAAAAAATTAAAAATGTCACTTTGTCAGGTATGAGGTTTTAACTCAAGCTCTTATCGTATTAACGTAGTATTATTTAGCTATACAAAATTTTCAAATCTTGCGAGGAGAGGTAGAAAATAAATTAAGTGTATTCTGTTAAATGTAGAGTAGGGCGAGGCACAAAGGTGAAAAATTGTGAAAACCAAACCAATTATACTACAAAAATTACACAAATCAAACAAGCAATTAACTGACAATGTCAATAAAACTGTCAGCTACTTCAACCAGTATTTCAAATATTTGACGTGCGTATAATACCGCGATGGTGGAAATTGGCAAAACTGATGTACCCAGATTTTGTGAAAATTTTTTTGCTGTCGATTGGTGTAAATTAAATGTTTTTACCTCTTTCCGTTCTCGAGATAAATGGGTGGAGCCAAATTAAGTGTTAACTATACGTATAGTCAGCACCAACCCCCTAAAAATGCAAAAAAAATAAAATTTGTTTTTGCTATCGTTATCAGTAATTTTTTGCTGTCCAATAGTGCAATTATTTTTCAGAAAAGTTTTACCCATCAAAGATTTTTACGCATCGGAAAATTCTCAAAATTGCCAATTTAAAGAAGTTGTCAATTTTGAAAATGCCCAATTTTTTTTGCTCGCTTACTTAAATATAAAACAAACAAAAAATTTCAAAAACTTAATTTTTTCATCTCTTTTCAGAGAGGTTGCCAGTTCAGAGAGGACAATTTTTCAAAAAATTGAAAATTGTTTTGGAATCTGTGATTATTTGGCTCTGCGATACAAAAAAAAATTCTAAAAATTGAATTTTTTTTGTAGTATATAAACGGATCGTCATATGCTTGTGATAAGTAAATTGATGCAACTAGTTTTATGTACTTCTACTTAAAGTAGTCTAAAGAGACTAATTAGTTAACAATATTTTAAAAATAAATTAAAATATGTGCACTTTCTCAACGCATCCGTGATATTAATTATATAGAACAAACGATCGTGCAAAATCAAAAGTGTTCATATGGGTTACAATTAGTGTTAGAACGATAGTATCGATAATAAGTAAGTATCGATACTTTGACGTCGATACTGAGTATTTTTGGAATCGATACTTCGGGCCGATTCTTTTGGCGGTATCGATATTTTGCGCCGATACTACTCAAAAATTATCGGCTGTATTTTTTCACCCCACCAAAAGTTCGACCACATTTTATGAACACCACTAATTCTCTTTTGTCGCGGCGGCACCGATCTTCATAGATAACGAACGAAACAAGCGTTAAGTCGAGTGCGATATGGTTTTTGTTAAAGAAAATGAGAATGACCAGTTCGAAGCCACTGATTAATAATAAATGAAAGAATTAGAGTTTGAAATTACGTATGTCAATAATATAATTTGTGTTACCCCCGAAAACATATGTTTATCAACGTTAATAAGTTTTGTATATTGTATGCAGCAATTGTCACGCAACCAACTTTGGTTGAATACTTTAATAAGACATTTGATTTTCGATTCTAATATTTAAAGCCGATACTTTTTTAATTAATAAGTATTTTTCTAACTTCTAACACTAGTTACAATCAATGGAAATATGTATCAGTAATCATATTCAAATTTTCGTAAAGTAATGACTGGTATAAAAAATTTTGCCGATGATAAATTTTCACACATCGGATGATGCCTTAATCTGTCAAGTTGAAAGAATGTCAATTTTAAATATGCTTATTTTGTTGCCCAACGAAGATTAGAGTACAATATTTTTTACCAACCCATAATTTGTTGATAATTGGAAACCACAAATTAAAAATTTCAAATTCTCCCAATCAGAAACCAGAACTTAAATCTGGCGTCTTAGACCGGTCGGCCAACCTGACTATGTAAGAAAAACAATTCTCTTTTCCTAACTATAATAAACTTATAACTACAAAACAATAGATCACAAATGCAAAGTTTTAAGCAATATCCTGCAAAATTTCTATTTGGAACCACCGTTTAATGCATATTTAAATTAATAAGATTATACATATAATTAAAAATTTATTTCTGTCAGGTGAGGGTTTCGAACCCACGCTCCCAATCAGGAACAAGAGCTTAGAACTGGCGCCTTAGCCCCCTCGCCCAACCTGAAATTTAATATTTCAAATGCAAAAAATGCAATATACAGAATTGCGTTTAATAAACATTCAAATTAATAATATTATACGTGTAATTGCAAATTTAACTTTGTCAGGTGTTTTGTTCGAACCCACGCTCCAAATCGGGGACCACAGCTTAAACCTGGCGTCTTAGGCCGCTTGGCCAATCTGACAACACACTAGAGACTCTTCCAAACTATAATGATCTTATAATTACAAAACATAAACAAAGAAATAGTACTACGCATGTATAATATAATAATATAATAAAATGTAATGTTGTCAGGCGTGGACTCACAATCGAGAACCAGAGCTTAAATATGGCCCCACAGCCGCTCGGAAAATCTGATTATTTAAGCGAAACAACTTTCTTTTTCTAACTATAATGAAATTATAATCACAAAACAAGAGATCTCAAATGCAAAGCTTCATGCAAAATGTGCATTTCTATATAGAACCACTGTTTAATGATTATTTAAATGAATAATAATCTACATATATATAAAAATAAGTCGGGTTTTTCTTCCTGATAACTCCATACTAAAATATTCAGAAACCTTTGAAACGTAAAGATATATAAAAAAATTCATTTTATGTATTATTGAATGGAGACTTAATGATTGTGGCCTTGTTGAGCTCAGTGGTGATCCTCAGCTCCTTGCACCTTGATTGGCTTTGTCCGATTTGCCTGCTTCATTGGATGCAAGAAAGAGTAGAAGTTTTCTAGGTGTCGATGGAGTGATGCTAGTGGCCAATGTCCAAAGAATTATAGGGTTATAGAAAGTAGCCCTTTTAGACTGGGGAATATGTTCGCGCCAGATTCTTGTTAGTCTTGTTCCTAAAGATTTTGGATATAATCGCTAATCATGCGGGTGAACAGGGTCTCGCGCTCGCTTGTCACGTACGCCGTTTTGCTTGTGTTTTCCATATGAGTTTTGTGAGATATTTCCGAGTAGTGGATGTTATTTAGAAAATAAATACATTATCAATCACAGTCAGTGCTACTTATTTGTGTTCGCGGAGTTGATTTCCTCCTCAGCATCCAATTCCGAGCGAACTGAGAAGTCCAGATCTCACAATGCTATGCGATTGGGCCGCCGACCAAGCAGAGACCAACGAGTATTTTCAACGACGAGTTTAAAGAATATTTAAATTAATAATATTAGGCACACATTCAAAAATTTATTTTTGTCAGGTGTGGGGTTCAAAAACACGCTCCAGATGGTAAAACATAGCTTAAATTTGGCGCATTAGACCACTCGCGAACCTCACAACATACACGAAAATTTCTCTATGGCACCATCATTTAATGAATATTTAAATTAATAATATTATATATGTAATTAAAAATTTATTTTTGTCAGGTGTGGGGTTCGAACCCACGCTTCAAATCGAGAACCAGAGCTCAAATCTGGCGCCTGCGATCGCTCGACCATCATGACGACTTACAACATGTTTTTTCCAAACTATAATTAGCTGATAATCGTAAAACAATTTACAAATTTCAAATGCAAAAAATTTGCAATATACAGCTGAATTTTTCTATGGACCCACCGCTTAATTAATATTCAAATTAATATTATTATACGTGTAATTAAAAATTCAAGCGTTTCAGGTGCGGTGTTCTAGCCGGACACCTACAACAACTAATAAAGACTTAGTATTGCACGTGAGTACTACAACAATGTAACATAACAGAACGTTGTCATGTATGGGGTTCGAACCCACACTCCCAATCGGAGACCAGAGCTTAAATCTGACGCCTCATACCGTTTGACCAATCTGACCACATACGGGGCGTTTTATCAAACTATAATTTGCTGATAATTAGAAAATATAAATTAAAATATTCAGATGCAAAAATTTTGCAATAAACAGCTGAATTTCTATATAGAACCACTGTTTAGTAAACATTCAAATTAATAATATTATACATGTAATTAAAAATACAAATTTGTCAGGTGTGGGGTTTGAACCCACGCTCCCAATCGGAAAACAGAGATTAAACCAGGCGCCATAGACCGCTTGTCCAACAATTAATAAAGATATAGCATTACACATGTATAATACAACAATATAATATAACGAATCTCTGTCGGGTGTGGGCTTCGAACCCACGCTCCCAGTCGGGAACCCGAGCTTAAATGTGGCGACTTACACCGCTCGGCAACTCTGACCACGTATCTTAAAACTATAATTTGCTGATAATTAGAAAGTACAAATTAAAATTTTCAAATGCATAAATTTTGCAATATACGGCAGAATTTCTGTATGGAATGTGTGGTTTAATGAATATTTAAACGCGAGGCCAACCTGACCACGTTCGAAACATTTTTTCAAACTAGAATTAGCTGATAATTACAAAACAAATTACTAATCACAAATACAAAAATTGGAATTAAACTTTAATTAGCTGATAATTACAAAAATGATTTAATATTTCAAAAGCAAAAATTTTGCAGTACAAAGCTGAATTTTTGTATAGAACCACAGTTTAATGAATATTTAAATTAATATAATAATATAATACATTTTCTTAAAAATTTATTTTTGTCAGGTGTGGGGTTCGAACCCACGCTCCCAATCGGGAACCAGAGCTTAAATCCGGCGCCTTAGACCGCTCGGTCAACCTGACCACGTACGAAACATTTTTTCAAACATTAATTATCTGATAATTACAAAACAAATTACAAATTTCAAATACAAAAATTTTGCGATATACAGCTAAATTTCCCTATGGAACTATAATTAGCTGGTAATTACAAAACTAATTAAATATTTCAAAAGCAAAAATTTTGCAGTATACAGCAGAATTTCTGTATAGAACCACCGTTTAAAGAATATCTCAAAAGCAAAGTTTCATAAAATATCCTGCATAATTTCTATATAGAACCAATTAAATTACAAAACTAATTAAATATTTCAAAAGTAAAAATGTTACAGTATACAGCTGAATTTCTGTATAGAACCACCGTTTAATGAAATTAAACAAATTAAATTAATAATATTTTTATACGTGTAATTAAATAAAATCCCAATCGGAACCAGAGCTTAAATCTGGCGCTTTAGACCGCTCGGACAACCTGACCACGTATGAGACCTTCTTTTAGACTTTAATTTGCTGATAATTAAAAAGTACAAATTAAAATTCTCAAATGCAAAACTTTTGCAATATACAGCAGAATTTCTGTATAGAACCATAGTTTAATAAATATTTAAATTAATAATATTATACATTTAATTAAAAATTTATTTTGGCAGGTGTGGGGTTCGAAGCCACGCTCCCAATCGGAAACCAGAGCTTAAACCTGGCGTCACAGACCGCTCGGCCAACCTGACCCCGTTCTAAACATTTTTTCAAACTAGGATTGGCTGGTAATTACAAAACTAATTAAATATTTCAAAAGCAAAAATTTTGCAGTATACAGCAGAATTTCTGTATAAAACCACCATTTAACGCATATCTCAAAAGCAAAGCTTCATGCAATTTTCTGCATAATTTCTATATAGAACCAATTAAATACAAAACTAATTAAATATTTCAAATTTACAAAACGAATACCGTTTAACAAATATCTCAAAAGCAAAGCTTCATGCAACATCCTGCATAATTTCTATATAGAACCAATTTAATTACAAAACTCATTAAAAATTTTGCAGTATACAGCTGAATTTCTGTATAGAACCACCCATTTGAACCCACGCTCCCAATCGGGAACCAGAGCTTAAATCTGACGCCTTAGACCGCTCGGCCAACCTGACCACGTTTGAAACATTTTTTTAAACTAGAATTAGCTGATAATTAAAAATCATAATTACAAAAATTCGAATGAAACTTTAATTAGCTGATAATTATAAATCTAATTTAATATTTCAAAAGCAAAAATTTTGCAGTACACAGCTGAATTTCTGTATAGAACCACACTTTAATGAATATTTAAATTAATAATATCATACATTTACTCAAAAATTTATTTTTGTCGGGTGTGGGGTTCGAACCCACGCTCCCAATCGGGAATCAGAGCTTAAACCTGGCGCCTTAGACCGCTCGGCCAACCTGACCACAAAACAACACCTTTTTTCAAACTGTAATTACCTGAAAATTACAAAACAAATTTCAAATACAAAAATTTTGCAATATACAGCTGAATTTCCCTATGGAACTATAATTAGCTGATAATTACAAAAACTAATTAAATATTTCAAAAGCAAAAATTTTGCAGTATACAGCAGAATTTCTGTATAGAACCACCGTTTAAAGAATATCTCAAAAGCAAAGTTTCATAAAATATCCTGCATAATTTCTATATAGAACTAATTTAATTACAAAACTAATTAAATATTTCAAAAGTAAAATTTTGCAGTATACAGCAGAAATTCTGTATAGATCCACCGTTTAATGAAAAAAAAAAATTAATAAAATTTTTATACATGTAATTAAAAATACAAATTTGTCAGGTGTGGGATTTGAACCCATGCTCCCAATCGGAAACCAGGCGCCATAGACCGCTCGGCCAACAATTAATAAAGATATAGCATTACACATGTACAATACACCAACATAATATAACGAATCTCTGTAAAGTGTGGGGTTCGAAACCACGCTCCCAATCGGCAACCAGAGCTTTAACGTGGCAACTTAGACCGCTCAGCCAACCTGACCACGTATTTTCAAACTATAATTTGCTGATAATTAGAAAGCACAAATTAAAATTTTCAAATGCAAAACTTTTGCAATAAACGGCAGAATTTCTGTATGGAACCACCGTTTAACGAAATTAAACAAATCAAATTAATAATATTTTTATACATGTAATTAGAAATACAAACTTGTCAGATGTGGGGTTTGAACCCACGCTCTCAATCGGGAACCAGAGCTTAAATGTGGCGACTTAGACCGCTCAGCCAACCTGACCACGCATTTTAAAACTATAATTTGCTGATAAATAGAAAGTACAAATTAAAATTTTCAAATGCAAAACTTTTGCAATATACGGCAAAATTTCTGTATGGAACCACAGTTTAATGAATATTTAAACTAATAATATTATACATTTAACTAAAATTTTATTTTTGTCAGGTGTGGGGTTCGAACCCACGCTCCCAATCGGGAACCAGAGCTTAAATCTGGCGCCTTAGACCGCTCGGCCAACCTGACCACGTTCGAAACATTTTTTCAAACTAGAATTAGCTAATAATTACAAAACAAATTACAAATCACAAATACAAAAATTAGAATGGAACTTTAATTAGATGAAATATTAAAACTACTTTAATATTTCAAAAGCAAAATTTTGCAGTATACAGCTGAATTTCTGTCTAGAACCACCGTTTAATGAAATTAAACAAACCAAATTAATAATATTTTATACATGTAATTAAAAATACAAATTTGTCATGGGGTTTGAACCCACGCTTCCAATCGGAAAGCAGAGCTTAAATCTGGCGCCTTAGATTTCTCGCTAACCTGACCACCTACGAGATCATTTTCCAAATTATAAGTAGCTGATAACTACATACTAAATGTTACAAGTGCAATAATTTTGCAGTATACAGTTGCATTTCTGTATAGAACCACAGTTTAATTAAATTAAACATATCAAATTAATAATATGTTTAAAAGTGTAATTAAGCATTCAAATTTGTCGCTCGGCCAACCTGACTATGTAAATGAAACAATTCTCTTTATCTAACTATAGTGAACTTATAATTACAGAACAAAATATATCAAAAGCAAAGCTTCGTGTAATCTCATTCATAATTTCTATATAGAACCACCGTTGAATAAATATTTAAATTAATAATATTATACATACAATTAAAAATGTATTTTTGTCAGGTGTGGGTTTGAACCTACGCTCCCAATCGCAAACCAGAGCTCAAACCTGGCGCCATAGACCGCTTGGCCAACAATTAATAAAGATAAAGCATTATACATGTATAATTCAACAATATAATACAATGAATTTCTGTCAGACGTGGGGTTCGAACCGACGCTCCCAATCGGGAACCAGAGCTTAAATCCGGCGCCTTAGACCGCTCGGCCAACCTAAAGATGTATGACACCCTTTTTCAAACTATAATTTGCTGATAATTAAAAAGTACAAATTAAAATTCTCAAACGCAAAAATTTTGCAGTACACAGCTGAATTACTGTATAGAACCACAGTTTGATGAATATTTAAATTAATGATATCATACATTTACTCAAAAATTTATTTATGTCAGGTGTGGGGTTCTAACCCACGCTCCCAATCGGGAACCAGAGCTTAAACCTGGCGCCTCAGACCGCTCGGCCAACTTCACCACGGACAAAACATTTTTTCAAACTGTAATTACCTGAAAATTACAAAACAAATTACAAATGTTCAAATACAAAAATTTTGCAATATATAGCTGAATTTCTCTATGGAACTATAATTAGCTGATAATTACAAAACTAATTAAACATTTCAAAAGCAAAAATTTTGCAGTATACAGCAGAATTTCTGTATAGAAACACCGTTTAACGAATATCTCAAAAGCAAAGCTTCCTGCAATATCCTGCATAATTTCTATATAGAACCAATTTAATTACAAAACTATAAAAATTATAAAACTAATTAAATATTTCAAAAGTAAAAATGTTGCAGTATACAGCTGAATTTCTGTATAGAACCACCGTTAAAATGAAATTAAACAAATCAAATTAATAATATTTTTATACATGTAATTAAAAATGCAAATTTGTCAGGTGTGGGGTTTGAACCCATGCTCCCAATCGGTAACTAGGCGCCATAGACCGCTTGGCCTACAATTAATAAAGATATAGCATTACACATGTACAATACAACAACATAATATAACCAATTTCTATAAAGTGTGGGATTCGAACCCATGCTCTCAATCGGGAACCAGAGCTTTAATGTGGCGACTTAGACCGCTCAGCCAACCTGACCACGTATTTTCAAACCATAATTTTCTGATAATTAGAAAGCACAAATTAAAATTTTCAGATGCAAAGCTTTTGCAATATACGGCAGAATTTCTGTAAGGAACCACCGTTTATGAAATTAAACAAACCAAATTATTAATATTTTTATACATGTAATTAAAAATACAAATTTGTCAGGTGTGGGGTTCGAACTGGCGCCTTAGACCGCCCGGCCAACCTTACCACGTACCACACATTTTTTCAAACTATAATTTGCTGGTAATTAGAAAGTACAAATTAAAATTTCAAATGCAAAACTTTTGCAATATACAGCAGAATTTCTATATAGAACCACAGTTTATTGAATATTTAAATTAATAATATGATACATTTAATTAAAAATTTATTACTGGCAGGTGTGGGGTTCGAAACCACGCTCCCAACCGGGAACCACAGCTTGAACCTGGCGCCTTAGACCGCTCGGCCAACCTGATCACGTACAAAACACTTTTTCAAACTGTAATTAAATGATAATTACAAAACAAATTTCAAATACAAAAATTTTGCAATATACAACTGAATTTCCCTATGGAACTATAATTAGCTGATAATTACAAAACTAATTAAATATTTCAAAAGCAAAAATTGCAGTATAGAGCAGAATTTCTGTATAGAACCACCATTTAACGAATATCTCAAAAGCAAAGCTTCCTGCAATATCCTGCATAATTTCTATATAGAACCAATTTAATTACAAAACTAATTAAATATATAAAAATTATAAAACTAATTAAATATTTCAAAAGTAAAAATGTTGCTGTATACAGATGAATTTCTGTTTAGAACCACCGTTAAAATGAAATTAAACAAATCAAATTAATAATATATTTATACATGTAATTAAAAACGCAAATTTGTCAGGTGAGAGGTTTGAAACCACGCTCCCAATCGGGAACCAGAGCTTAAATCTGGTTCAAATACAAAAATTACAAATTACAAATTTCAAATACAAAAATTTTGCAATATACAGCTGAATTTCCCTATGGAACTATGATTAGCTGATAATTACAAAACTAATTGAATATTTCAAAAGCAAAAATTTTGCAGTATACAGCAGAATTTCTGTATAGAACCATAGTTTAACGAATATCTCAAAAGCAAAGCTTCATGAAATATCCTACATCATTTCTATATAGAACCAATTTAATTACAAAACTAATTAAATATTTCAAAATTACAAATCTAATTAAATATTTCAAAAGTAAAAATTTTGCGGTATACAGCTGAATTTCTGTATAGATACACCGTTTAATGAAATTATACAAATCAAATTAATAAAATTTTTATACATGTAATTAAAAATACAAATTTGTCAGGTGTGGGGTTTGAACCCATGCTTCCAAGCGGAAACCAGGCGCCATAGACCGCTTTGCCGATGATAAATTTTCACACATCGGATGATGCCTTAATCTGTCAAGTTGAAAGAATGTCAATTTTAAATATGCTTATTTTGTTGCCCAACGAAGATTAGAGTACAATATTTTTTACCAACCCATAATTTGTTGATAATTGGAAACCACAAATTAAAAATTTCAAATTCTCCCAATCAGAAACCAGAACTTAAATCTGGCGTCTTAGACCGGTCGGCCAACCTGACTATGTAAGAAAAACAATTCTCTTTTCCTAACTATAATAAACTTATAACTACAAAACAATAGATCACAAATGCAAAGTTTTAAGCAATATCCTGCAAAATTTCTATTTGGAACCACCGTTTAATGCATATTTAAATTAATAAGATTATACATATAATTAAAAATTTATTTCTGTCAGGTGAGGGTTTCGAACCCACGCTCCCAATCAGGAACAAGAGCTTAGAACTGGCGCCTTAGCCCCCTCGCCCAACCTGAAATTTAATATTTCAAATGCAAAAAATGCAATATACAGAATTGCGTTTAATAAACATTCAAATTAATAATATTATACGTGTAATTGCAAATTTAACTTTGTCAGGTGTTTTGTTCGAACCCACGCTCCAAATCGGGGACCACAGCTTAAACCTGGCGTCTTAGGCCGCTTGGCCAATCTGACAACACACTAGAGACTCTTCCAAACTATAATGATCTTATAATTACAAAACATAAACAAAGAAATAGTACTACGCATGTATAATATAATAATATAATAAAATGTAATGTTGTCAGGCGTGGACTCACAATCGAGAACCAGAGCTTAAATATGGCCCCACAGCCGCTCGGAAAATCTGATTATTTAAGCGAAACAACTTTCTTTTTCTAACTATAATGAAATTATAATCACAAAACAAGAGATCTCAAATGCAAAGCTTCATGCAAAATGTGCATTTCTATATAGAACCACTGTTTAATGATTATTTAAATGAATAATAATCTACATATATATAAAAATAAGTCGGGTTTTCCTTCCTGATAACTCCATACTAAAATATTCAGAAACCTTTGAAACGTAAAGATATATAAAAAAATTCATTTTATGTATTATTGAATGGAGACTTAATGATTGTGGCCTTGTTGAGCTCAGTGGTGATCCTCAGCTCCTTGCACCTTGATTGGCTTTGTCCGATTTGCCTGCTTCATTGGATGCAAGAAAGAGTAGAAGTTTTCTAGGTGTCGATGGAGTGATGCTAGTGGCCAATGTCCAAAGAATTATAGGGTTATAGAAAGTAGCCCTTTTAGACTGGGGAATATGTTCGCGCCAGATTCTTGTTAGTCTTGTTCCTAAAGATTTTGGATATAATCGCTAATCATGGGGGTGAACAGGGTCTCGCGCTCGCTTGTCACGTACGCCGTTTTGCTTGTGTTTTCCATATGAGTTTTGTGAGATATTTCCGAGTAGTGGATGTTATTTAGAAAATAAATACATTATCAATCACAGTCAGTGCTACTTATTTGTGTTCGCGGAGTTGATTTCCTCCTCAGCATCCAATTCCGAGCGAACTGAGAAGTCCAGATCTCACAATGCTATGCGATTGGGCCGCCGACCAAGCAGAGACCAACGAGTATTTTCAACGACGAGTTTAAAGAATATTTAAATTAATAATATTAGGCACACATTCAAAAATTTATTTTTGTCAGGTGTGGGGTTCAAAAACACGCTCCAGATGGTAAAACATAGCTTAAATTTGGCGCATTAGACCACTCGCGAACCTCACAACATACACGAAAATTTCTCTATGGCACCATCATTTAATGAATATTTAAATTAATAATATTATATATAAAATTAAAAATTTATTTTTGTCAGGTGTGGGGTTCGAACCCACGCTTCAAATCGAGAACCAGAGCTCAAATCTGGCGCCTGCGATCGCTCGACCATCATGACGACTTACAACATGTTTTTTCCAAACTATAATTAGCTGATAATCGTAAAACAATTTACAAATTTCAAATGCAAAAAATTTGCTATATACAGCTGAATTTTTCTATGGACCCACCGCTTAATTAATATTCAAATTAATATTATTATACGTGTAATTAAAAATTCAAGCGTTTCAGGTGCGGTGTTCTAGCCGGACACCTACAACAACTAATAAAGACTTAGTATTGCACGTGAGTACTACAACAATGTAACATAACAGAACGTTGTCATGTATGGGGTTCGAACCCACACTCCCAATCGGAGACCAGAGCTTAAATCTGACGCCTCATACCGTTTGACCAATCTGACCACATACGGGGCGTTTTATCAAACTATAATTTGCTGATAATTAGAAAATATAAATTAAAATATTCAGATGCAAAAATTTTGCAATAAACAGCTGAATTTCTGTATAGAACCACTGTTTAGTAAACATTCAAATTAATAATATTATACATGTAATTAAAAATACAAATTTGTCAGGTGTGGGGTTTGAACCCACGCTCCCAATCGGAAAACAGAGATTAAACCAGGCGCCATAGACCGCTTGTCCAACAATTAATAAAGATATAGCATTACACATGTATAATACAACAATATAATATAACGAATCTCTGTCAGGTGTGGGCTTCGAACCCACGCTCCCAGTCGGGAACCCGAGCTTAAATGTGGCGACTTACACCGCTCGGCAACTCTGACCACGTATCTTAAAACTATAATTTGCTGATAATTAGAAAGTACAAATTAAAATTTTCAAATGCATAAATTTTGCAATATACGGCAGAATTTCTGTATGGAACCACAGTTTAATGAATATTTAAACGCGAGGCCAACCTGACCACGTTCGAAACATTTTTTCAAACTAGAATTAGCTGATAATTACAAAACAAATTACTAATCACAAATACAAAAATTGGAATTAAACTTTAATTAGCTGATAATTACAAAAATGATTTAATATTTCAAAAGCAAAAATTTTGCAGTACAAAGCTGAATTTTTGTATAGAACCACAGTTTAATGAATATTTAAATTAATATAATAATATAATACATTTTCTTAAAAATTTATTTTTGTCAGGTGTGGGGTTCGAACCCACGCTCCCAATCGGGAACCAGAGCTTAAATCCGGCGCCTTAAACCGCTCGGTCAACCTGACCACGTACGAAACATTTTTTCAAACATTAATTATCTGATAATTACCAAACAAATTACAAATTTCAAATACAAAAATTTTGCGATATACAGCTAAATTTCCCTATGGAACTATAATTAGCTGGTAATTACAAAACTAATTAAATATTTCAAAAGCAAAAATTTTGCAGTATACAGCAGAATTTCTGTATAGAACCACCGTTTAAAGAATATCTCAAAAGCAAAGTTTCATAAAATATCCTGCATAATTTCTATATAGAACCAATTAAATTACAAAACTAATTAAATATTTCAAAAGTAAAAATGTTGCAGTATACAGCTGAATTTCTGTATAGAACCACCGTTTAATGAAATTAAACAAATTAAATTAATAATATTTTTATACGTGTAATTAAATAAAATCCCAATCGGAACCAGAGCTTAAATATGGCGCTTTAGACCGCTCGGCCAACCTGACCACGTATGAAACCTTCTTTTAGACTTTAATTTGCTGATAATTAAAAAGTACAAATTAAAATTCTCAAATGCAAAACTTTTGCAATATACAGCAGAATTTCTGTATAGAACCATAGTTTAATAAATATTTAAATTAATAATATTATACATTTAATTAAAAATTTATTTTGGCAGGTGTGGGGTTCGAAGCCACGCTCCCAATCGGAAACCAGAGCTTAAACCTGGCGTCACAAACCGCTCGGCCAACCTGACCCCGTTCTAAACATTTTTTCAAACTAGGATTGGCTGGTAATTACAAAACTAATTAAATATTTCAAAAGCAAAAATTTTGCAGTATACAGCAGAATTTCTGTATAAAACCACCATTTAACGCATATCTCAAAAGCAAAGCTTCATGCAATTTTTTGCATAATTTCTATATAGAACCAATTAAATACAAAACTAATTAAATATTTCAAATTTACAAAACGAATACCGTTTAACAAATATCTCAAAAGCAAAGCTTCATGCAACATCCTGCATAATTTCTATATAGAACCAATTTAATTACAAAACTCATTAAATATTTCAAAAGCAAAAATTTTGCAGTATACAGCTGAATTTCTGTATAGAACCACCCATTTGAACCCACGCTCCCAATCGGGAACCAGAGCTTAAATCTGACGCCTTAGACCGCTCGGCCAACCTGACCACGTTTGAAACATTTTTTTAAACCAGAATTAGCTGATAATTAAAAATCATAATTACAAAAATTTGAATGAAACTTTAATTAGCTGATAATTATAAATCTAATTTAATATTTCAAAAGCAAAAATTTTGCAGTACACAGCTGAATTTCTGTATAGAACCACACTTTAATGAATATTTAAATTAATAATATCATACATTTACTCAAAAATTTATTTTTGTCGGGTGTGGGGTTCGAACCCACGCTCCCAATCGGGAATCAGAGCTTAAACCTGGCGCCTTAGACCGCTCGGCCAACCTGACCACAAAACAACACCTTTTTTCAAACTGTAATTACCTGAAAATTACAAAACAAATTTCAAATACAAAAATTTTGCAATATACAGCTGAATTTCCCTATGGAACTATAATTAGCTGATAATTACAAAAACTAATTAAATATTTCAAAAGCAAAAATTTTGCAGTATACAGCAGAATTTCTGTATAGAACCACCGTTTAAAGAATATCTCAAAAGCAAAGTTTCATAAAATATCCTGCATAATTTCTATATAGAACTAATTTAATTACAAAACTAATTAAATATTTCAAAAGTAAAAATTTTGCAGTATACAGCAGAAATTCTGTATAGATCCACCGTTTAATGAAATTAAACAAATCAAATTAATAAAATTTTTATACATGTAATTAAAAATACAAATTTGTCAGGTGTGGGATTTGAACCCATGCTCCCAATCGGAAACCAGGCGCCATAGACCGCTCGGCCAACAATTAATAAAGATATAGCATTACACATGTACAATACACCAACATAATATAACGAATCTCTGTAAAGTGTGGGGTTCGAAACCACGCTCCCAATCGGGAACCAGAGCTTTAACGTGGCGACTTAGACCGCTCAGCCAACCTGACCACGTATTTTCAAACTATAATTTGCTGATAATTAGAAAGCACAAATTAAAATTTTCCAATGCAAAACTTTTGCAATAAACGGCAGAATTTCTGTATGGAACCACCGTTTAACGAAATTAAACAAATCAAATTAATAATATTTTTATACATGTAATTAGAAATACAAACTTGTCAGATGTGGGGTTTGAACCCACGCTCTCAATCGGGAACCAGAGCTTAAATGTGGCGACTTAGACCGCTCAGCCAACCTGACCACGCATTTTAAAACTATAATTTGCTGATAAATAGAAAGTACAAATTAAAATTTTCAAATGCAAAACTTTTGCAATATACGGCACAATTTCTGTATTGAACCACAGTTTAATGAATATTTAAACTAATAATATTATACATTTAACTAAAATTTTATTTTTGTCAGGTGTGGGGTTCGAACCCACGCTCCCAATCGGGAACCAGAGCTTAAATCTGGCGCCTTAGACCGCTCGGACAACCTGACCACGTTCGAAACATTTTTTCAAACTAGAATTAGCTAATAATTACAAAACAAATTACAAATCACAAATACAAAAATTAGAATGGAACTTTAATTAGATGAAAATTATAAAACTACTTTAATATTTCAAAAGCAAAAATTTTGCAGTATACAGCTGAATTTCTGTATAGAACCACCGTTTAATGAAATTAAACAAACCAAATTAATAATATTTTATACATGTAATTAAAAATACAAATTTGTCATGGGGTTTGAACCCACGCTTCCAATCGGAAAGCAGAGCTTAAATCTGGCGCCTTAGATTTCTCGCTAACCTGACCACCTACGAGATCATTTTCCAAATTATAAGTAGCTGATAACTACATACTAAATGTTTCAAGTGCAATAATTTTGCAGTATACAGTTGCATTTCTGTATAGAACCACAGTTTAATTAAATTAAACATATCAAATTAATAATATGTTTAAAAGTGTAATTAAGCATTCAAATTTGTCGCTCGGCCAACCTGACTATGTAAATGAAACAATTCTCTTTATCTAACTATAGTGAACTTATAATTACAGAACAAAACATATCAAAAGCAAAGCTTCGTGCAATCTCATTCATAATTTCTATATAGAACCACCGTTGAATAAATATTTAAATTAATAATATTATACATACAATTAAAAATGTATTTTTGTCAGGTGTGGATTTGAACCTACGCTCCCAATCGCAAACTAGAGCTCAAACCTGGCGCCATAGACCGCTTGGCCAACAATTAATAAAGATAAAGCATTATACATGTATAATTCAACAATGTAATACAATGAATTTCTGTCAGACGTGGGGTTCGAACCGACGCTCCCAATCGGGAACCAGAGCTTAAATCCGGCGCCTTAGACCGCTCGGCCTAACTATAATTTGCTGATAATTAAAAAGTACAAATTAAAATTCTCAAACGCAAAAATTTTGCAGTACACAGCTGAATTACTGTATAGAACCACAGTTTGATGAATATTTAAATTAATAATATCATACATTTACTCAAAAATTTATTTATGTCAGGTGTGGGGTTCGAACCCACGCTCCCAATCGGGAACCAGAGCTTAAACCTGGCGCCTCAGACCTGAATTACAAATTACCTGAAAATTACAAAACAAATTAGTGGGGTTCGAACTGGCGCCTTAGACCGCCCGGCCAACCTTACCACGTACCACACATTATTTCAAACTATGATTTGCTGATAATTAGAAAGTACAAATTAAAATTTCAAATGCAAAACTTTTGCAATATACAGCAGAATTTCTATATAGAACCACAGTTTATTGAATATTTAAATTATAAATATGATACATTTAATTAAAAATTTATTACTGGCAGGTGTGGAGTTCGAAACCACGCTCCCAATCGGGAACCACAGCTTGAACCTGGCGCCTTAGACCGCTCGGCCAACCTGATCACGTACAAAACACTTTTTCAAACTGTAATTAAATGATAATTACAAAACAAATTTCAAATACAAAAATTTTGCAATATACAATTGAATTTCCCTATGGAACTATAATTAGCTGATAATTACAAAACTAATTAAATATTTCAAAAGCAAAAATTGCAGTATACAGCAGAATTTCTGTATAGAACCACCATTTAACGAATATCTCAAAAGCAAAGCTTCCTGCAATATCCTGCATAATTTCTATATAGAACCAATTTAATTACAAAACTATAAAAATTATAAAACTAATTAAATATTTCAAAAGTAAAAATGTTGCTGTATACAGATGAATTTCTGTTTAGAACCACCGTTAAAATGAAATTAAACAAATCAAATTAATAATATATTTATACATGTAATTAAAAACACAAATTTGTCAGGTGAGAGGTTTGAACCCACGCTCCCAATCGGGAACCAGAGCTTAAATCTGGTTCAAATACAAAAATTACAAATTACAAATTTCAAATACAAAAATTTTGCAATATACAGCTGAATTTCCCTATGGAACTATGATTAGCTGATAATTACAAAACTAATTAAATATTTCAAAAGCAAAAATTTTGCAGTATACAGCAGAATTTCTGTATAGAACCATAGTTTAACGAATATCTCAAAAGCAAAGCTTCATGAAATATCCTACATCATTTCTATATAGAACCAATTTAATTACAAAACTAATTAAATATTTAAAAATTACAAATCTAATTAAATATTTCAAAAGTAAAAATTTTGCGGTATACAGCTGAATTTCTGTATAGATACACCGTTTAATGAAATTATACAAATCAAATTAATAAAATTTTTATACATGTAATTAAAAATACAAATTTGTCAGGTGTGGGGTTTGAACCCATGCTTCCAAGCGGAAACCAGGCGCCATAGACCGCTTGGCCAACAATTAATAAAGATATAGCATTAAACATGTACAATACAACAACATAATATAACGAATCTCTGTAAAGTGTGGGGTTCGAACCCACGCTCCCAATCGGGAACCAGAGCTTTAACGTGGCGACTTAGACCGCTCAGCCAACCTAACCACGTATTTTCAAACTATAATTTGCTGATAATTAGAAAGCACAAATTAAAATCTTCAAATGCAAAATGGAGCTGTATGGAACCACCGTTTAATGAAATTAAACAAACAAAATTAATAATATTTCCATACATGTAATTAAAAACACAAATTTGTCAGGTGTGGGGTTTGAACCCAAGCTCCCAATCGGAACCAAGAGCTTAAGCCAGGCGCCGTAGACCGCTTGGCCAACAATTAATAAAGATATGGCATTAGCATGTATAATACAACAATATAATATAACGAATCTATGTCAGGTGTGGGGTTCAACCCACGCTCCCAATCGGGCACCCGAGCTTAAATGTGGCGACTTAGACCGCTCGGCCAATAAACATCTGAATTTCTGTATAGAATCACAGTTTAGCTAATATTTAAATTCATATCATTATACATTTAATTAAAAAATTATTTATAGACGTTCAATCTGGCGCCTTAGACCGCTTGCCCAACCTGATCACCAACAAGAACATTTTCAAACTATAATTAGCTCATAATTACAAAACAAATTAAATATTTCAAACGCAAAACTTCTGCAGTATACAGCTGAATTTCTGTATAGAACCACCGTTTAATGAAATTAAACAAATCAAATTAATAATATTTTTATACATGTAATTAAAAATACAAATTCGTCAGGTGTGGGGTTCGAACTGGCGCCTTAGACCGCTCGGCCAACCTTATCACGTACCACACCTTTTTTCAAACTATAATTTTCTGATAATTAGAAAGTACAAATTAAAATTTCAAATGCACAACTTTTGCAATATACAGCAGAATTTCTATATAGAACCACAGTTTAATGAATATTTAAATTAATAATATCATACAATTAATTAAAAATTCATTTTTGTCAGGTGTGGGGTTCGAACCCACGCTCCTGGCGCCTTAGACCGCTCGGCCAACCTAACCACGTACAAATCACTTTTTCAAACTGTAATTACCTGATAATTACAAAACAAATTTCAAATACAAAAATTTTGCAATATGCAGGTGATTTTCCCTATGGAACTATAATTA
Source organism: Ctenocephalides felis (assembly GCF_003426905.1). Lineage (NCBI taxonomy): Eukaryota > Metazoa > Arthropoda > Insecta > Siphonaptera > Pulicidae > Ctenocephalides > Ctenocephalides felis. The sequence continues at coordinate 253,386 of NW_020539726.1, forward strand.
GCTGATAATTACAAAACTAATTAAATATTTCAAAAGCAATAATTTTGCAGTATACAGCAGAATTTCTGTATAGAACCACCGTTTAACGAATATCTCAAAAAGCAAAGCTTAATAAAATATCCTGCATAATTTCTATATAGAACCAATTTAATTACAAAACTAATTAAATATTTCAAAATTACAAAACTAATTAAATATTTCAAAAGTAAAAATGTTGCAGTATACAGCTGAATTTCTGTATAGAACCACCGCTTAATGAAATTAAACAAATCAAATTAATAATATATTTATACATGTAATTACAAACACAAATTTGTCAGGTGTGGGGTTTGAACCCACGCTCCCAATCGGGAACCAGAGCTTAAATGTGGCGACTTAGACCGCTCAGCCAACCTGACCACGTGTTTTCAAACTATAATTTGCTGATAATAAGAAAGCACAAATTAAAATTTTCAAATGCAAAACTTTTGCAATATAGGGCAGAATTTCTGTATGGAACCACCGTTTAATGAAATTAAACAAATCAAATTAATAATATTTTTTATACATGTAATTAAAAATACAAATATGTCCCAATCGGTAACCAGAGGCTCGGCCAACCTGACCACGAAACATTTTTTCAAACTGTAATTACCTGAAAATTACAAAACAAATTACAAATTTCAAATACAAAAATGTTGCAATATACAATTGAATTCTCCTATGGAACTATAATTAGCTGATAATTACAAAACTAATTAAATATTTCAAAAGCAAAAATTGCAGTATACAGCAGAATTTCAGTATAGAACCACCATTAAACGAATATCTCAAAAGCAAAGCTTTCTGCAATATCCTGCATAATTTCTATATAGAACCAATTTAATTACAAAACTAATTAAATATATAAAAATTATAAAACTAATTAAATATTTCAAAAGTAAAAATGTTGCAGTATACAGATGAATTTCTGTTTAGAACCACCGTTAAAATGAAATTAAACAAATCAAATTAATAATATATTTATACATGTAATTAAAAACGCAAATTTATCAGGTGAGAGGTTTGAAACCACGCTCCCAATCGGGAACCAGAGCTTAAATCTGGTGCCTTAGACCGCTCGGCCAACCTGACCACGAAACAAAACATTTTTTCAAACTGTAATTACCTGATAATTACAAAACAAATTACAAATTTCAAATACAAAAATTTTGCAATATACAGCTGAATTTCCCTATGGAACTATGATTAGCTGATAATTACAAAACTAATTAAATATTTCAAAAGCAAAAATTTTGCAGTATACAGCAGAATTTCTGTATAGAACCACCGTTTAACGAATATCTCAAAAGCAAAGCTTCATGAAATATCCTGCATAATTTCTATATAGAACCAATTTAATTACAAAACTAATTAAATATTTCAAAGTTACAAATCTAATTAAATATTTCAAAAGTAAAAATTTTGCAGAATACAGCTGAATTTCTGTATAGATACACCGTTTAATGAAATTAAACAAATCAAATTAATAAAATTTTTATACATGTAATTAAAAATACAAATTTGTCAGGTGTGGGGTTCGAACTGGCGCCTTAGACCGCTCGGCCAACCTTACCACGTACCACACCTTTTTTCAAACTATAATTTTCTGATAATTAGAAAGTACAAATTAAAATCTCAAATGCAAAACTTTTGCAATATACAGCAGAATTTCTATATAGAACCACAGCTTAATGAATATTTAAATTAATAATATCATACATTTAATTAAAAATTTATTTTTGTCAGGTGTGGGGTTCGAACCCACGCTCCTGGCGCCTTAGACCGCTCGGCCAACCTAACCACGTACAAATCACTTTTTCAAACTGTAATTACCTGATAATTACAAAACAAATTTCAAATACAAAAATTTTGCAAAATGCAGGTGATTTTCCCTATGGAACTATAATTAGCTGATAATTACAAAACTAATTAAATATTTCAAAAGCAATAATTTTGCAGTATACAGCAGAATTTCTGTATAGAACCACCGTTTAACGAATATCTCAAAGAGCAAAGCTTAATAAAATATCCTGCATAATTTCTATATAGAACCAATTTAATTACAAAACTAATTAAATATTTCAAAATTACAAAACTAATTAAATATTTCAAAAGTAAAAATGTTGCAGTATACAGCTGAATTTCTGTATAGATCCACCGTTTAATGAAATTAAACAAATCAAATTAATAATATATTTGTACATGTAATTACAAATACAAATTTGTCAGGTCCACACCGGTTTGAACCCACGCTCCCAATCGGGAACCAGAGCTTAAATCTGGCGCCTTAGACCGCTCGGCCAACCTGATCACGAAACTAAACATTTTTTCAAACTGTAATTACCTGAGAATTACAAAACAAATTACAAATTTCAAATACAAAAATTTTGCAATATGCAGGTGAATTTCGCTATGGAACTATAATTAGCTGATAATTATAAAACTAATTAAATATTTCAAAAGCAATAATTTTGCAGTATACAGCAGAATTTCTGTATAGAACCACCGTTTAACGAATATCTCAAAAAGCAAAGCTTCATAAAATATCCTGCATAATTTCTATATAGAACCAATTTAATTACAAAACTAATTAAATATTTCAAAATATATAACCAACTAGCCGGCCCGACAGACTTCGTCCTGTCAAAAAAAATTGTAATGTGACGGTGTTTTGTGCCTACCTTTTTTCTATTCTTTGCAAAAAATTATTCTGAACAGAACCCTCACCCTGGTAATAATTCGGTGTGAATTAAAAATAATTAAATAAAAGACTATAAGCATTTAAAAGTAAGTAATTTTAATAATGTAAATCATAATTCAAAAATCAGTTCAATTTTCATTGTAGTGCTTTGTGATAAACGATGTTTTTTGTTTGATTACCTGGCGCATAGACAAATAAATCTGATGGTTTTTCAATATGGGAACAAACAACATACGATTTTCCATGTGAGAAACATGGGTTTTCTAAATTAATACACAAACACTTAATGATAACATAAACGCACTGGAAACGCATTGGGATGCATGGTGCGAGAACATCTTCTGCTCTTTTATACCATCCTTTGAATATAGTTGGTCGATGTTTCGCAACATTATAATTGCCGATCCAACCTATAATTGAAGATTGTGAGGTGACAATCCTAGCAAATCCAGCGAGTTTAAAAACTCCGGTGGATCGTCTTGGTTAGTTGCCGAATCAACTGTTTCGCCTGTAATTTGTTCTTGAATTTTGAAATTTAATTAATTTACATCAATGTTTTGGCTGCCAATATAGCTTGATTAATAGAAAGATTTCTATGTTTATATAAATATATTCAAAATTTTATTATCAAAAACTACACAAAATGTCATGACATAGATCATTGTTTTTTTTTACAAATTGCGTTGCCTACTCGATTAAAGAAGAAAAGGGCTGTTTTTAGGGTTTTCCCGGCAATTATTCGTTTTTTTCTCGCCGTAACAACCATCCTTGGTCTTCAACGAACACTTTAAAAAAGGAATTGGCCAAATTGGTCCAAGCGTTGTTGAGTTATGCGCTTACCAACACATTTTGCGATCCATTTTTATATATAAGATTAAATACAAAACTAATTAAATATTTCAAATTTACAAAACGAATACCGTTTAATGAATATTTCAAAAGCAAAGCTTCATGCAATATCCTGCATAATTTCTATATAATACCAATTTAATTACAAAACTAATTAAATATTTCAAAAACAAAAAATTTGCAGTATACTGCTGAATTTCTGTATAGAAACACCGTTTAATGATATTAAACAAATCAAATTAATAATATTTATATACATGTAATTAAAAATACAAATTTCTCCCAATCGGGAACCAGAGCTTAAATGTGGCGACTTAGACCGCTCAGCCAACCTGACCACGTGTTACCAAACTATAATTTGCTGCTAATTAGAAAGCACAAATTAAAATTTTCAAATGCAAAACTTTTGCAATATACGGCAGAATTTCTGTATGGAACCACCGTTTAATGAAATTAAACAAATCAAATTAATAATATTTTTATACATGTAATTAAAAATACAAATATGTCCCAATCGGTAACCAGAGTTTAAATCTGGCGCCTTAGACCGCTCGGCCAACCTGACCACGTTCGAAACATTTTTTTAAACTAGAATTAGCTGATAATTACAAATCACAAATACAAAAATTCGAATGAAACTTTAATTAGCTGATAAATACAAATCTAATTTAATATTTCAAAAGCAAAAGTTTTGCAGTACACAGCTGAATTTCTGTATAGAACCACAGTTTAATGAATATTTAAATTAATAATATCATACATTTACTCAAAAATTTATTTTTGTCAGGTGTGGGGTTCGAACCCACGCTCCCAATCGGGAACCAGAGCTTAAATCTGGCGCCTTAGACCGCTCGGCCAACCTGACCACGAAGCAAAACATTTTTTCGAACTGTAATTACCTGAAAATTACAAAACAAATTACAAATTTCAAATACAAAAATGTTGCAATATACAACTGAATTTCCCTATGGAACTATAATTAGCTGATGATTACAAAACTAATTAAATATTTCAAAAGCAAAAATTGCAGTATACAGCAGAATTTCTGTATAGAACCACCATTTAACGAATATCTCAAAAGCAAAGCTTCCTGCAATATCCTGCATATTTTCTATATAGAACCAATTTAATTACAAAACTAATTAAATATATAAAAATTATAAAACTAATTAAATATTTCAAAATTACAAATCTAATTAAATATTTCAAAAGTAAAAATTTTGCAGTATACAGCTGAATTTCTGTATAGATACACCGTTTAATGAAATTAAACAAATCAAATTAATAAAATTTTTATACATGTAATTAAAAATACAAATTTGTCAGGTGTGGGGTTTGAACCCATGCTCCCAATCGGACACCAGGCGCCATAGACCGCTTGGCCAACAATTAATAAAAATATAGCATTACACATGTACAATACAACAACATAATATAACGAATCTATGTCAGGTGTAGGGTTCAACCCACGCTCCCAATCGGGCACCCGAGCTTAAATGTTGCGACTTAGACCGCTCGGCCAATAAACATCTGAATTTCTGTATAGAACCACAGTTTAGCTAATATTTAAATTCATATCATTATACATTTAATTAAAAATTTATTTATAGACGTTCAATCTGGCGCCTTAGACCGCTTGCCCAACCTGATCACCAACAAGAACATTTTCAAACTATAATTAGCTCATAATTACAAAACAAATTAAATATTTCAAACGCAAAACTTCTGCAGTATACAGCTGAATTTCTGTATAGAACCACCGTTTAATAAAATTAAACAAATCAAATTAATAATATTTTTATACATGTAATTAAAAATACAAATTTGTCAGGTGTGGGGTTCGAACTGGCGCCTTAGACCGCTCGGCCAACCTTACCACATACCACACCTTTTTTCAATCTATAATTAGAAAGTACAAATTAAAATTTCAAATGCAAAACTTTTGCAATATACAGCAGAATTTCTATATAGAACCACAGTTTAATGAATATTTAAATTAATAATATCATACATTTAATTAAAAATTCATTTTTGTCAGGTGTGGGGTTCGAACCCACGCCCCTGGCGCCTTAGACCGCTCGGCCAACCTAACCACGTACAAATCACTTTTTCAAACTGTAATTTCCTGATAATTACAAAACAAATTTCAAATACAAAAATTTTGCAATATGCAGGTGATTTTCCCTAAGGAACTATAATTAGCTGATAATTACAAAACTAATTAAATGTTTCAAAAGCAATATTTTTGCAGTATACAGCAGAATTTCTGTATAGAACCACCGTTTAACGAATATCTCAAAAAGCAAAGCTTAATAAAATATCCTGCATAATTTCTATATAGAACCAATTTAATTACAAAACTAATTAAATATTTCAAAATTACAAAACTAATTAAATATTTCAAAAGTAAAAATGTTGCAGTATACAGCTGAATTTCTGTATAGAACCACCGTTTAATGAAATTAAACAAATCAAATTAATAATATATTTATACATGTAATTACAAATACAAATTTGTCAGGTGTGGCGTTTGAACCCACGCTCCCAACCGGGAACCAGAGCTTAAATGTGGCGACTTCGACCGCTCAGCCAACCTGACCACGTATTTTCAAACTATAATTTGTTGATAATTAGAAAGTACAAATTAAAATTTTCAAATGCAAAACTTTTGCAATATACGGCAGAATTTCTGTATGGAACCACAGTTTAATGAATATTTAAACGCTCGGCCAACATGACCACGTTCGAAACATTTTTTTAAACTAGAATTAGCTGATAATTAAAAATCACAAATACAAAAATTGGAATGAAACTTTAATTAGCTGATAATTACAAATCTAATTTAATATTTCAAAAGCAAAAATTTTGCAGTACACAGCTGAATTTCTGTATAGAACCACACCTAATGAATATTTAAATTAATAATATCATACAAATACTCAAGAATTTATTCTTGTCAGGTGCGGGTTCGAACCCACGCTCCCAATCGGGAACCAGAGCTTAAACATGGCGCCTTAGACCGCTCGGCCAACCTGACCACGAAACAAAACATTTTTTAAAACTGTAATTACCTGAAAATTACAAAACAAATTACAAATTTCAAATACAAAAATATTGCAATATACAGCTGAATTTCCCTATGAAACTATAATTAGCTGATAATTACAAAAATAATTTAATATTTCAAATCGTATAGAACCACAGTTTAATGAATATTTAAATTAATAATATCATACATTTACTTAAAAATTTAAATTTGTTAGATGTGGGGTTTGAACCCACGCTCCCAATCGGGAACCAAAGCATAAATGTGGCGACTTAGACCGCTGGTCAACCTAACAACGTACGAAACAATTTTTCAATCATTAATTACCTGATAATTACAAAACAAATTACAAATTTCAAATACAAAAATTTTGCGATATACAGCTAAATTTCCCTATGGAACTATAATTAGCTGGTAATTACAAAACTAATTAAATATTTCAAAAGCAAAAATTTTGCAGTATACAGCAGAATTTCTGTATAGAACCACCGTTTAACGAATATCTCAAAAGCAAAGTTTCGTAAAATATCCTGCATAATTTCTATATAGAACCAATTAAATACAAAACTAATTAAATATTTCAAATTTACAAAACGACTACCGTTTAACAAATATCTCAAAAGCAAAGCTTCATGCAATATCCAGCATAATTTCTATATAGAACCAATTTAATTACAAAACTAATTAAATATTTCAAATTTACAAAACGAATACCGTTTAACAAATATCTCAAAAGCAAAGCTTCATGCAATATTCTGCATAATTTCTATATAGAACCAATTTAATTACAAAACTAATTAAATATTTCAAAAGCAAAAATTTTGCAGTATACAGCTGAATTTCTGTATATAACCACCGTTTAATGATATTAAACAAATCAAATTAATTGCTTCATGCAATATCCTGCATAATTTCTATATAGAACCAATTTAATTACAAAACTAATTAAATATTTCAAAAGCAAAAATTTTGCAGTATACAGCTGAATTTCTGTATAGAACCACCGTTTAATAATATTAAACAAATCAAATTAATAATATATTTATACATGTAATTAAAAATACAAATTTGTCAGGTGTAGGGTTCGAACTGGCGCCTTAGACCGCTCGGCCAACCTGACCACGTTCGAAACATTTTTTTAAACTAGAATTACCTGATAATTAAAAATCACAAATACAAAAATTGGAATGAAACTTTAATTAGCTGATAATTACAAATCTAATTTAATATTTCAAAAGCAAAAATTTTGCAGTACACAGCTGAATTTCTGTATAGAACCACAGTTTATTGAATATTTAAATTAATAACATCATACAATTACTCAAAAATTTGTTTTTGTCAGGTGTGGGGTTCGAACCCACGCTCCCAATCGGGAACCAGAGCTTAAGCCAGGCGCCATATATCGCTTGGCCAACATTTAATAAAGATATAGCATTAAACATGTATAATACAAGAATATAATATAACGAATCTATGTCAGACGTGGGGTTCAATCAACGCTCCCAATCGGGCACCCGAGCTTAAATGTGGCGACTTAGACCGCTCGGCCAATAAACATCTGAATTTCTGTATAGAACCACAGTTTAATTAATATTTAAATTCATATCATTATACATTTAATTAAAAATTTATTTATAGACCTTAAATCTGGCGCCTTAGACCGCTTGCCCAACCTGATCACCAACAAGAACTTTTTCAAACTATAATTAACTGATAATTACAAAACAAATTAAATATTTCAAACGCAAAACTTCTGCAGTATACAGCTGAATTTCTGTATAGAACCACCGTTTAATGAAATTAAACAAATCAAATTAATAATATTTTTATACATGTAATTAAAAATACAAATTTGTCAGGTGTGGGGTTCGAACAGGCGCCTTAGACCGCTCGGACAACCTTACCACGAACCACACCTTTTTTCAAACTATAATTTGCTGATAATTAGAAAGTACAAATTAAAATTTCAAATACAAAACTTTTGCAATATACAGCAGAATTTCTATATAGAACCACAGTTTAATGAATATTTAAATTAATAATATTATACATTTAATTAAAAATTTATTTTTGTCAGGTGTGGGGTACAAAACTAATTAAATATTTCAAAAGCAAAAATTGCAGTATACAGCAGAATTTCTGTATAGAACCACCATTTAACGAATATCTCAAAAGCAAAGCTTCCTGCAATATCCTGCATATTTTCTATATAGAACCAATTTAATTACAAAACTAATTAAATATATAAAAATTATAAAACTAATTAAATATTTCATTACTCAAAAATTTATTTTTGTCAGGTGTGGGGTTCGAACCCACGCTCCCAATCGGGAACCAGAGCTTAAATCTGGCGCCTTAGACCGCTCGGCCAACCTGACCACGAAACTAAACATTTTTTCAAACTGTAATTACCTGAAAATTACAAAACAAATTAAAAAAGTTCAAATACACAAATTTTGCAATATGCAGGTGAATTTTGCTATGGAACTATAATTAGATGATAATTATAAAACTAATTAAATATTTCAAAAGCAATAATTTTGCACTATACAGCAGAATTTCTGTATAAAACCACCGTTTAACTAATATCTCAAAAAGCAAAGCTTCATAAAATATCCTGCATAATTTCTATATAGAACCAATTTAATTACAAAACTAATTAAATATTTCAAAATATATAACCAATTAAATACAAAACTAATTAAATATTTCAAATTTACAAAACGAATACCGTTTAATGAATATTTCAAAAGCAAAGCTTCGTGCAATATCCTGCATAATTTTTATATAAAACCAATTTAATTACAAAACTAATTAAATATTTCAAAAGCAAAAAATTTGCAGTATACTGCTGAATTTCTGTATAGAAACACCGTTTAATGATATTAAACAAATCAAATTAATAATATTTATATACATGTAATTAAAAATACAAATTTCTCCCAATCGGGAACCAGAGCTTAAATGTGGCGACTTAGACCGCTCAGCCAACCTGACCACGTGTTATCAAACCATAATTTGCTGCTAATTAGAAAGCACAAATTAAAATTTTCAAATGCAAAACTTTTGTAATATACGGCAGAATTTCTGTATGGAACCACCGTTTAATGAAATTAAACAAATCAAATTAATAATATTTTTATACATGTAATTAAAAATACAAATATGTCCCAATCGGTAACCAGAGTTTAAACCTGGCGCCTTAGACCGCTCGGCCAACCTGACCACGTTCGAAACATTTTTTTAAACTAGAATTAGCTGATAATTACAAATCACAAATACAAAAATTCGAATGAAACTTTAATTAGCTGATAAATACAAATCTAATTTAATATTTCAAAAGCAAAAGTTTTGCAGTACACAGCTGAATTTCTGTATAGAACCACAGGTTAATGAATATTTAAATTAATAATATCATACATTTACTCAAAAATTTATTTTTGTCAAGTGTGGGGTTCGAACCCACGCTCCCAATCGGGAACCAGAGCTTAAATCTGGCGCCTTAGACCGCTCGGCCAACCTGACCGCGAAACAAAACATTTTTTCGAACTGTAATTACCTAAAAATTACAGAACAAATTACAAATTTCAAATACAAAAATGTTGCAATATACAACTGAATTTCCCTATGGAACTATAATTAGCTGATAATTACAAAACTAATTAAATATTTCAAAAGCAAAAATTGCAGTATACAGCAGAATTTCTGTATAGAACCACCATTTAACGAATATCTCAAAAGCAAAGCTTCCTGCAATATCCTGCATAATTTCTATATAGAACCAATTTAATTACAAAACTAATTAAATATATAAAAATTATAAAACTAATTAAATATTTCAAAATTACAAATCTAATTAAATATTTCAAAAGTAAAAATTTTGCAGTATACAGCTGAATTTTTGTATAGATACACCGTTTAATGAAATTAAACAAATCAAATTAATAAAATTTTTATACATGTAATTAAAAATACAAATTTGTCAGGTGTGGGGTTTGAACCCATGCTCCCAATCGGACACCAGGCGCCATAGACCGCTTGGCCAACAATTAATAAAAATATAGCATTACACATGTACAATACAACAACATAATATAACGAATCTATGTCAGGTGTAGGGTTCAACCCACGCTCTCAATCGGGCACCCGAGCTTAAATGTTGCGACTTAGACCGCTCGGCCAATAAACATCTGAATTTCTGTATAGAACCACAGTTTAGCTAATATTTAAATTCATATCATTATACATTTAATTAAAAATTTATTTATAGACGTTCAATCTGGCGCCTTAGACCGCTTGCCCAACCTGATCACCAACAAGAACATTTTCAAACTATAATTAGCTCATAATTACAAAACAAATTAAATATTTCAAACGCAAAACTTCTGCAGTATACAGCTGAATTTCTGTATAGAACCACCGTTTAATGAAATTAAACAAATCAAATTAATAATATTTTTATACATGTAATTAAAAATACAAATTTGTCAGGTGTGGGGTTCGAACTGGCGCCTTAGACCGCTCGGCCAACCTTACCACATACCACACCTTTTTTCAATCTATAATTTTCTGATAATTAGAAAGTACAAATTAAAATTTCAAATGCAAAACTTTTGCAATATACAGCAGAATTTCTATATAGAACCACAGTTTAATGAATATTTAAATTAATAATATCATACATTTAAATAAAAATTCATTTTTGTCAGGTGTGGGGTTCGAACCCACGCCCCTGGCGCCTTAGACCGCTCGGCCAACCTAACCACGTACAAATCACTTTTTCAAACTGTAATTTCCTGATAATTACAAAACAAATTTCAAATACAAAAATTTTGCAATATGCAGGTGATTTTCCCTAAGGAACTATAATTAGCTGATAATTACAAAACTAATTAAATGTTTCAAAAGCAATATTTTTGCAGTATACAGCAGAATTTCTGTATAGAACCACCGTTTAACGAATATCTCAAAAAGCAAAGCTTAATAAAATATCCTGCATAATTTCTATATAGAACCAATTTAATTACAAAACTAATTAAATATTTCAAAATTACAAAACTAATTAAATATTTCAAAAGTAAAAATGTTGCAGTATACAGCTGAATTTCTGTATAGAACCACCGTTTAATGAAATTAAACAAATCAAATTAATAATATATTTATACATGTAATTACAAATACAAATTTGTCAGGTGTGGCGTGGGGGAACCAGAGCTTAAATGTGGCGACTTCGACCGCTCAGCCAACCTGACCACGTATTTTCAAACTATAATTTGTTGATAATTAGAAAGTACAAATTAAAATTTTCAAATGCAAAACTTTTGCAATATACGGCAGAATTTCTGTATGGAACCACAGTTTAATGAATATTTAAACGCTCGGCCAACATGACCACGTTCGAAACATTTTTTTAAACTAGAATTAGCTGATAATTAAAAATCACAAATACAAAAATTGGAATGAAACTTTAATTAGCTGATAATTACAAATCTAATTATATTTAATATTTCAAAAGCAAAAATTTTGCAGTACACAGCTGAATTTCTGTATAGAACCACACCTAATGAATATTTAAATTAATAATATCATACAAATACTCAAGAATTTATTTTTGTCAGGTGCGGGTTCGAAGCCACGCTCCCAATCGGGAACCAGAGCTTAAACATGGCGCCTTAGACCGCTCGGCCAACCTGACCACGAAACAAAACATTTTTAAAACTGTAATTACCTGAAAATTACAAAACAAATTACAAATTTCAAATACAAAAATATTGCAATATACAGCTGAATTTCCCTATGAAACTATAATTAGCTGATAATTACAAAAATAATTTAATATTTCAAATCGTATAGAACCACAGTTTAATGAATATTTAAATTAATAATATCATACATTTACTTAAAAATTAAATTTGTTAGATGTGGGGTTTGAACCCACGCTCCCAATCGGGAACCAAAGCATAAATGTGGCGACTTAGACCGCTGGTCAACCTAACAACGTACGAAACAATTTTTCAATCATTAATTACCTGATAATTACAAAACAAATTACAAATTTCAAATACAAAAATTTTGCGATATACAGCTAAATTTCCCTATGGAACTATAATTAGCTGGTAATTACAAAACTAATTAAATATTTCAAAAGCAAAAATTTTGCAGTATACAGCAGAATTTCTGTATAGAACCACCGTTTAACGAATATCTCAAAAGCAAAGTTTCGTAAAATATCCTGCATAATTTCTATATAGAACCAATTAAATACAAAACTAATTAAATATTTCAAATTTACAAAACGACTACCGTTTAACAAATATCTCAAAAGCAAAGCTTCATGCAATATCCTGCATAATTTCTATATAGAACCAATTTAATTACAAAACTAATTAAATATTTCAAATTTACAAAACGAATACCGTTTAACAAATATCTCAAAAGCAAAGCTTCATGCAATATTCTGCATAATTTCTATATAGAACCAATTTAATTACAAAACTAATTAAATATTTCAAAAGCAAAAATTTTGCAGTATACAGCTGAATTTCTGTATATAACCACCGTTTAATGATATTAAACAAATCAAATTAATTGCTTCATGCAATATCCTGCATAATTTCTATATAGAACCAATTTAATTACAAAACTAATTAAATATATAAAAATTATAAAACTAATTAAATATTTCAAAATTACAAATCTAATTAAATATTTCAAAAGTAAAAATTTTGCAGTATACAGCTGAATTTCTGTATAGATACACCGTTTAATGAAATTAAACAAATCAAATTAATAAAATTTTTATACATGTAATTAAAAATACAAATTTGTCAGGTGTGGGGTTTGAACCCATGCTCCCAATCGGACACCAGGCGCCATAGACCGCTTGGCCAACAATTAATAAAAATATAGCATTACACATGTACAATACAACAACATAATATAACGAATCTATGTCAGGTGTAGGGTTCAACCCACGCTCCCAATCGGGCACCCGAGCTTAAATGTTGCGACTTAGACCGCTCGGCCAATAAACATCTGAATTTCTGTATAGAACCACAGTTTAGCTAATATTTAAATTCATATCATTATACATTTAATTAAAAATTTATTTATAGACGTTCAATCTAGCGCCTTAGACCGCTTGCCCAACCTGATCACCAACAAGAACATTTTCAAACTATAATTAGCTCATAATTACAAAACAAATTAAATATTTCAAACGCAAAACTTCTGCAGTATACAGCTGAATTTCTGTATAGAACCACCGTTTAATGAAATTAAACAAATCAAATTAATAATATTTTTGTACATGTAATTAAAAATACAAATTTGTCAGGTGTGGGGTTCGAACTGGCGCCTTAGACCGCTCGGCCAACCTTACCACATACCACACCTTTTTTCAATCTATAATTTTCTGATAATTAGAAAGTACAAATTAAAATTTCAAATGCAAAACTTTTGCAATATACAGCAGAATTTCTATATAGAACCACAGTTTAATGAATATTTAAATTAATAATATCATACATTTAATTAAAAATTCATTTTTGTCAGGTGTGGGGTTCGAACCCACGCCCCTGGCGCCTTAGACCGCTCGGCCAACCTAACCACGTACAAATCACTTTTTCAAACTGTAATTTCCTGATAATTGCAAAACAAATTTCAAATACAAAAATTTTGCAATATGCAGGTGATTTTCCCTAAGGAACTATAATTAGCTGATAATTACAAAACTAATTAAATGTTTCAAAAGCAATATTTTTGCAGTATACAGCATAATTTCTGTATAGAACCACCGTTTAACGAATATCTCAAAAAGCAAAGCTTAATAAATATCCTGCATAATTTCTATATAGAACCAATTTAATTACAAAACTAATTAAATATTTCAAAATTACAAAACTAATTAAATATTTCAAAAGTAAAAATGTTGCAGTATACAGCTGAATTTCTGTATAGAACCACCGTTTAATGAAATTAAACAAATCAAATTAATAATATATTTATACATGTAATTACAAATACAAATTTGTCAGGTGTGGCGTTTGAACCCACGCTCCCAACCGGGAACCAGAGCTTAAATGTGGCGACTTCGACCGCTCAGCCAACCTGACCACGTATTTTCAAACTATAATTTGTTGATAATTAGAAAGTACAAATTAAAATTTTCAAATGCAAAACTTTTGCAATATACGGCAGAATTTCTGTATGGAACCACAGTTTAATGAATATTTAAACGCTCGGCCAACATGACCACGTTCGAAACATTTTTTTAAACTAGAATTAGCTGATAATTAAAAATCACAAATACAAAAATTGGAATGAAACTTTAATTAGCTGATAATTACAAATCTAATTTAATATTTCAAAAGCAAAAATTTTGCAGTACACAGCTGAATTTCTGTATAGAACCACACCTAATGAATATTTAAATTAATAATATCATACAAATACTCAAGAATTTATTTTTGTCAGGTGCGGGTTCGAACCCACGCTCCCAATCGGGAACCAGAGCTTAAACATGGCGCCTTAGACCGCTCGGCCAACCTGACCACGAAACAAAACATTTTTTAAAACTGTAATTACCTGAAAATTACAAAACAAATTACAAATTTCAAATACAAAAATATTGCAATATACAGCTGAATTTCCCTATGAAACTATAATTAGCTGATAATTACAAAAATAATTTAATATTTCAAATCGTATAGAACCACAGTTTAATGAATATTTAAATTAATAATATCATACATTTACTTAAAAATTTAAATTTGTTAGATGTGGGGTTTGAACCCACGCTCCCAATCGGGAACCAAAGCATAAATGTGGCGACTTAGACCGCTGGTCAACCTAACAACGTACGAAACAATTTTTCAATCATTAATTACCTGATAATTACAAAACAAATTACAAATTTCAAATACAAAAATTTTGCGATATACAGCTAAATTTCCCTATGGAACTATAATTAGCTGGTAATTACAAAACTAATTAAATATTTCAAAAGCAAAAATTTTGCAGTATACAGCAGAATTTCTGTATAGAACCACCGTTTAACGAATATCTCAAAAGCAAAGTTTCGTAAAATATCCTGCATAATTTCTATATAGAACCAATTAAATACAAAACTAATTAAATATTTCAAATTTACAAAACGACTACCGTTTAACAAATATCTCAAAAGCAAAGCTTCATGCAATATCCAGCATAATTTCTATATAGAACCAATTTAATTACAAAACTAATTAAATATTTCAAATTTACAAAACGAATACCGTTTAAACAAATATCTCAAAAGCAAAGCTTCATGCAATATTCTGCATAATTTCTATATAGAACCAATTTAATTACAAAACTAATTAAATATTTCAAAAGCAAAAATTTTGCAGTATACAGCTGAATTTCTGTATATAACCACCGTTTAATGATATTAAACAAATCAAATTAATTGCTTCATGCAATATCCTGCATAATTTCTATATAGAACCAATTTAATTACAAAACTAATTAAATATTTCAAAAGCAAAAATTTTGCAGTATACAGCTGAATTTCTGTATAGAACCACCGTTTAATAATATTAAACAAATCAAATTAATAATATATTTATACATGTAATTAAAAATACAAATTTGTCAGGTGTAGGGTTCGAACTGGCGCCTTAGACCGCTCGGCCAACCTGACCACGTTCGAAACATTTTTTTAAACTAGAATTACCTGATAATTAAAAATCACAAATACAAAAATTGGAATGAAACTTTAATTAGCTGATAATTACAAATCTAATTTAATATTTCAAAAGCAAAAATTTTGCAGTACACAGCTGAATTTCTGTATAGAACCACAGTTTATTGAATATTTAAATTAATAACATCATACAATTACTCAAAAATTTGTTTTTGTCAGGTGTGGGGTTCGAACCCACGCTCCCAATCGGGAACCAGAGCTTAAATCTGGCGCCTTAGACCGCTCGGCCAACCTGACCACGAAAAAAAACATTTTTTCAAACTGTAATTACTTGAAAATTACAAAACAAATTACAAATTTCAAATACAAAAATTTTGCAATATACAGCTGAATTTCCCTATGGAACTATAATTAGCTGATAATTACAAAACTAATTAAATATTTCAAAAGCAAAAATTTTGCAGTATACAGCAGAATTTCTGTATAGAACCACCGTTTAACGAATATCTCAAAAGCAAAGCTTCCTGCAATATCCTGCATAATTTCTATATAGAACTATTTTAATTACAAAACTAATTAAATATTTCAAAATTACAAATCTAATTAAATATTTCAAAAGTAAAAATTTTGCAGTATACAGCTGAATTTCTCTATAGATCCACCGTTTAATGAAATTATACAAATCAAATTAATAATATTTTTATACATGTAATTAAAAATACAAACTTGTCAGATGTGGGGTTTGAACCCACGTTCTCAATCGGGAACCAGAGCTTAAATGTGGCGACTTAGATCGCTCAGCCGACCTGACTACGTATTTTCAAACAATAATTTGCTGATAATTAGAAAGTACAAATTAAAATTTTCAAATGCAAAACTTTAGCAATATATGGCAGAATTTCTGTAAGGAACCACAGTTTAATGAATATTTAAATTAATAATCTTATACATTTAACTAAAGTTTTATTTTTGTCAGGTGCGGGGTTCTAACCCACGCTCCCAATCGGGAACCAGAGCTTAAATCTTGCGCCTTAGACCGCTCGGCCAACCTGACCACGTTCGAAACATTTTTTCAAACTAGAATTAGCTAATAATTACAAAACAAATTACAAATCACAAATACAAAAATTGGAATGGAACTTTATTTAGCTGATAATTAT
The DNA here is from genome assembly GCF_003426905.1 of Ctenocephalides felis. Taxonomy (NCBI): domain Eukaryota; kingdom Metazoa; phylum Arthropoda; class Insecta; order Siphonaptera; family Pulicidae; genus Ctenocephalides; species Ctenocephalides felis. Next base: position 270,848 of record NW_020539726.1, read on the forward strand.
AAAACTACTTTAATATTTCAAAAGCAAAAATTTTGCATTGAACAGCTGAATTTCTGTATAGAACCACCGTTTAAATGAAACAAACCAAATTAATAATATTTTTATACATTTAATTAAAACTACAAATTTGTCAGGTGTGGGGTTTGAACCCACGCTCCCAATCGGGAACCAGAGCTTAAATCTGGCGCCTTAGACCGCTTGGCCAACCTGACCACGTGCAAAACATTTTTTCAATTAAATTACCTGAAAATTAAAAAACAAATTACAAATTTCAAATACAAAAATTTTGCAATGTACAGCTGAATTGCCCTATGGAACTATAATTAGCTGATAATTACAAAACTAATTAAATAATTCAAAAGCAAAAATTTTGCAGTATACAGCAGAATTTCTGTATTGAACCACCGTTTAATGAAATTAAACAAATCAAATTAATAATATTGTTATACATGTAATTAAAAATACAAATTTGTCAGGTATGGGGTTTGAACCCACGCTCCCAATCGGAAACAGAGCTTAAATCGGGCGCCATAGATTTCTCGCTAACCAGATCATTTTCCAAATTATAATTAGCTGATAACTACATACTAAATGTTTCAAGTGCAATAATTTTGCAGTATACAGTTGCATTTCTGTATAGAACCACCGTCTAATTAAATTAAACATATCAAATTAATAATATGCTTATAAGTGTAATTAAGCATTCAAATTTGTCGCTCGGCCAACCTGACTTTGTAAATGCAACAGTTCTCTTTATCTAACTGTAGTGAACTTATAATTACAGAACAAAATATATCAAAAGCAAAGCTTCATGCAATCTCATTCATAATTTCTATATAGAACCACCGTTGCATAAATATTTAAATTAATAATATTATACATACAATCAAAAATGTATTTTTGTCAGGTTTTTGTTTGAAACCACGCTCCCAATCGCAAACCAGAGCTCAAACCTGGCGCCATAGACTGCTTGGCCAACAATTAATAAAGATAAAGCATTATACATGTATAATTCAACAATATAATACAATGAATTTCTGTCAGGTGTGGGGTTCGAACCCACGCTCCCAATCGGGAACCAGAGCTTAAATCTGGCGCCTTAGTCCGCTCGGCCAACCTGACCACGTACAAAACATTTTTTCAAACAATAATTACCTGAAAATTACAAAACAAATTAAAAAAGTTCAAATACACAAATTTTGCAGTATACAGCAGAATTTCTGTATAGAACCACCGTTTAACGAATATCTCAAAAGCAAAGCTTCCTGCAATATCCTGCATAATTTCTATATAGAACCAATTTAATTACAAAACTAATTAAATATCTAAAAATTATAAAACTAATTAAATATTTCAAAAGTAAAAATGTTGCAGTATACAGCTGAATTTTTGTATAGAACCACCGTTAAAATGACATTAAACAAATCAAATTAATAATATTTTTATACATGTAATTAAAAATGCAAATTTGTCAGGTGTGGCGTTTGAACCCATGCTCCCAATCGGTAACTAGGCGCCATAGACCGCTTGGCCAACAATTCATAAAGATATAGCATTACACATGTACAATACAACAACATGCTCTCAATCGGGAACCAGAGCTTAAATGTGGCGACTTAGACCGCTCAGCCAACCTGACCACGTATTTCCAAACTATAATTTGCTGATAATTAGAAAGCACAAATTAAAATTTTCAAATGCAAAACTTTTGCAATATACGGCAGAATTTTTGTATGGAACCACCGTTTAATGAAATTAAACAAACAAAATTAATAATATTTTCATACATGTAATTAAAAATATAAATTTGTCACGTGTGGGGCTTGAACCCAAGCTCCCAATCGGAAACCAGAGCTTAAGCCAGGCGCCATATATCGCTTGGCCAACATTTAATAAAGATATAGCATTAAACATGTATAATACAACAATATAATATAACGAATCTATGTCAGACGTGGGGTTCAATCCACGCTCCCAATCGGGCACCCGAGCTTAAATGTGGCGACTTAGACCGCTCGGCCAATAAACATCTGAATTTCTGTATAGAACCACAGTTTAATTAATATTTAAATTCATATCATTATACATTTAATTAAAAATTTATTTATAGACCTTAAATCTGGCGCCTTAGACCGCTTGCCCAACCTGATCACCAACAAGAACTTTTTCAAACTATAATTAACTGATAATTACAAAACAAATTAAATATTTCAAACGCAAAACTTCTGCAGTATACAGCTGAATTTCTGTATAGAACCACCGTTTAATGAAATTAAACAAATCAAATTAATAATATTTTTATACATGTAATTAAAAATACAAATTTGTCAGGTGTGGGGTTCGAACAGGCGCCTTAGACCGCTCGGACAACCTTACCACGACCACACCTTTTTTCAAACTATAATTTGCTGATAATTAGAAAGTACAAATTAAAATTTCAAGTACAAAACTTTTGCAATATACAGCAGAATTTCTATATAGAACCACAGTTTGATGAATATTTAAATTAATAATATTATACATTTAATTAAAAATTTATTTTTGTCAGGTGTGGGGTACAAAACTAATTAAATATTTCAAAAGCAAAAATTGCAGTATACAGCAGAATTTCTGTATAGAACCACCATTTAACGAATATCTCAAAAGCAAAGCTTCCTGCAATATCCTGCATATTTTCTATATAGAACCAATTTAATTACAAAACTAATTAAATATATAAAAATTATAAAACTAATTAAATATTTCAAAATTACAAATCTAATTAAATATTTCAAAAGTAAAAATTTTGCAGTATACAGCTGAATTTCTGTATAGATACACCGTTTAATGAAATTAAACAAATCAAATTAATAAAATTTTTATACATGTAATTAAAAATACAAATTTGTCAGGTGTGGGGTTTGAACCCATGCTCCCAATCGGACACCAGGCGCCATAGACCGCTTGGCCAACAATTAATAAAAATATAGCATTACACATGTACAATACAACAACATAATATAACGAATCTATGTCAGGTGTAGGGTTCAACCCACGCTCCCAATCGGGCACCCGAGCTTAAATGTTGCGACTTAGACCGCTCGGCCAATAAACATCTGAATTTCTGTATAGAACCACAGTTTAGCTAATATTTAAATTCATATCATTATACATTTAATTAAAAATTTATTTATAGACGTTCAATCTGGCGCCTTAGACCGCTTGCCCAACCTGATCACCAACAAGAACATTTTCAATATATAATTAGCTCATAATTACAAAACAAATTAAATATTTCAAACGCAAAACTTCTGCAGTATACAGCTGAATTTCTGTATAGAACCACCGTTTAATGAAATTAAACAAATCAAATTAATAATATTTTTATACATGTAATTAAAAATACAAATTTGTCAGGTGTGGGGTTCGAACTGGCGCCTTAGACCGCTCGGCCAACCTTACCACATACCACACCTTTTTTCAATCTATAATTTTCTGATAATTAGAAAGTACAAATTAAAATTTCAAATGCAAAACTTTTGCAATATACAGCAGAATTTCTATATAGAACCACAGTTTAATGAATATTTAAATTAATAATATCATACATTTAATTAAAAATTCATTTTTGTCAGGTGTGGGGTTCGAACCCACGCCCCGGGCGCCTTAGACCGCTCGGCTAACCTAACCACGTACAAATCACTTTTTCAAACTGTAATTTCCTGATAATTACAAAACAAATTTCAAATACAAAAATTTTGCAATATGCAGGTGATTTTCCCTATGGAACTATAATTAGCTGATAATTACAAAACTAATTAAATGTTTCAAAAGCAATATTTTTGCAGTATACAGCAGAATTTCTGTATAGAACCACCGTTTAACGAATATCTCAAAAAGCAAAGCTTAATAAAATATCCTGCATAATTTCTATATAGAACCAATTTAATTACAAAACTAATTAAATATTTCAAAATTACAAAACTAATTAAATATTTCAAAAGTAAAAATGTTGCAGTATACAGCTGAATTTCTGTATAGAACCACCGTTTAATGAAATTAAACAAATCAAATTAATAATATATTTATACATGTAATTACAAATACAAATTTGTCAGGTGTGGCGTTTGAACCCACGCTCCCAACCGGGAACCAGAGCTTAAATGTGGCGACTTCGACCGCTCAGCCAACCTGACCACGTATTTTCAAACTATAATTTGTTGATAATTAGAAAGTACAAATTAAAATTTTCAAATGCAAAACTTTTGCTATATACGGCAGAATTTCTGTATGGAACCACAGTTTAATGAATATTTAAACGCTCGGCCAACATGACCACGTTCGAAACATTTTTTAAACTAGAATTAGCTGATAATTAAAAATCACAAATACAAAATTGGAATGAAACTTTAATTAGCTGATAATTACAAATCTAATTTAATATTTCAAAAGCAAAAATTTTGCAGTACACAGCTGAATTTCTGTATAGAACCACACCTAATGAATATTTAAATTAATAATATCATACAAATACTCAAGAATTTATTTTTGTCAGGTGCGGGTTCGAACCCACGCTCCCAATCGGGAACCAGAGCTTAAACATGGCGCCTTAGACCGCTCGGCCAACCTGACCACGAAACAAAACATTTTTTAAAACTGTAATTACCTGAAAATTACAAAACAAATTACAAATTTCAAATACAAAAATTTTGCAATATACAGCTGAATTTCCCTATGAAACTATAATTAGCTGATAATTACAAAAATAATTTAATATTTCAAATCGTATAGAACCACAGTTTAATGAATATTTAAATTAATAATATCATACATTTACTTAAAAATTTAAATTTGTTAGATGTGGGGTTTGAACCCACGCTCCCAATCGGGAACCAAAGCATAAATGTGGCGACTTAGACCGCTGGTCAACCTAACAACGTACGAAACAATTTTTCAATCATTAATTACCTGATAATTACAAAACAAATTACAAATTTCAAATACAAAAATTTTGCGATATACAGCTAAATTTCCCTATGGAACTATAATTAGCTGGTAATTACAAAACAAATTAAATATTTCAAAAGCAAAAATTTTGCAGTATACAGCAGAATTTCTGTATAGAACCACCGTTTAACGAATATCTCAAAAGCAAAGTTTCGTAAAATATCCTGCATAATTTCTATATAGAACCAATTAAATACAAAACTAATAAATATTTCAAATTTACAAACGAATACCGTTTAAACAAATATCTCAAAAGCAAAGCTTCATGCAATATCCTGCATAATTTCTATATAGAACCAATTTAATTACAAAACTAATTAAATATTTCAAATTTACAAAACGAATACCGTTTAACAAATATCTCAAAAGCAAAGCTTCATGCAATATTCTGCCTAATTTCTATATAGAACCAATTTAATTACAAAACTAATTAAATATTTCAAAAGCAAAAATTTTGCAGTATACAGCTGAATTTCTGTATATAACCACCGTTTAATGATCTTAAACAAATCTAATTAATTGCTTCATGCAATATCCTGCATAATTTCTATATAGAACCAATTTAATTACAAAACTAATTAAATATTTCAAAAGCAAAAATTTTGCAGTATACAGCTGAATTTCTGTATAGAACCACCGTTTAATAATATTAAACAAATCAAATTAATAATATATTTATACATGTAATTAAAAATACAAATTTGTCAGGTGTAGGGTTCGAACTGGCGCCTTAGACCGCTCGGCCAACCTGACCACGTTCGAAACATTTTTTTAAACTAGAATTACCTGATAATTAAAAATCACAAATACAAAAATTGGAATGAAACTTTAATTAGCTGATAATTACAAATCTAATTTAATATTTCAAAAGCAAAAATTTTGCAGTACACAGCTGAATTTCTGTATAGAACCACAGTTTAACGAATATTTAAATTAATAACATCATACAATTACTCAAAAATTTGTTTTTGTCAGGTGTGGGGTTCGAACCCACGCTCCCAATCGGGAACTAGAGCTTAAATCTGGCGCCTTAGACCGCTCGGCCAACCTGACCACGAAAAAAAAACATTTTTTCAAACTGTAATTACCTGAAAATTACAAAACAAATTACAAATTTCAAATACAAAAATTTTGCAATATACAGCTGAATTTCCCTATGGAACTATAATTAGCTGATAATTACAAAACTAATTAAATATTTCAAAAGCAAAAATTTTGCAGTATACAGCAGAATTTCTGTATAGAACCACCGTTTAACGAATATCTCAAAAGCAAAGCTTCCTGCAATATCCTGCATAATTTCTATATAGAACTATTTTAATTACAAAACTAATTAAATATTTCAAAATTACAAATCTAATTAAATATTTCAAAAGTAAAAATTTTGCAGTATACAGCTGAATTTCTCTATAGATCCACCGTTTAATGAAATTATACAAATCAAATTAATAATATTTTTATACATGTAATTAAAAATACAAACTTGTCAGATGTGGGGTTTGAACCCACGTTCTCAATCGGGAACCAGAGCTTAAATGTGGCGACTTAGATCGCTCAGCCGACCTGACTACGTATTTTCAAACAATAATTTGCTGATAATTAGAAAGTACAAATTAAAATTTTCAAATGCAAAACTTTAGCAATATATGGCAGAATTTCTGTAAGGAACCACAGTTTAATGAATATTTAAATTAATAATCTTATACATTTAACTAAAGTTTTATTTTTGTCAGGTGCGGGGTTCTAACCCACGCTCCCAATCGGGAACCAGAGCTTAAATCTTGCGCCTTAGACCGCTCGGCCAACCTGACCACGTTCGAAACATTTTTCAAACTAGAATTAGCTAATAATTACAAAACAAATTACAAATCACAAATACAAAAATTGGAATGGAACTTTATTTAGCTGATAATTATAAAACTACTTTAATATTTCAAAAGCAAAAATTTTGCATTGAACAGCTGAATTTCTGTATAGAACCACCGTTTAATGAAATGAAACAAACCAAATTAATAATATTTTTATACATTTAATGAAAACTACAAATTTGTCAGGTGTGGGGTTTGAACCCACGCTCCCAATCGGGAACCAGAGCTTAAATCTGGCGCCTTAGACCGCTTGGCCAACCTGACCACGTGCAAACATTTTTTTCAATTAAATTACCTGAAAATTAAAAAACAAAGTACAAATTTCAAATACAAAAATTTGCAATGTACAGCTGAATTGCCCTATGGAACTATAATTAGCTGATAATTACAAAACTAATTAAATAATTCAAAAGCAAAAATTTTGCAGTATACAGCAGAATTTCTGTATTGAACCACCGTTTAATGAAATTAAACAAATCAAATTAATAATATTGTTATACATGTAATTAAAAATACAAATTTGTCAGGTATGGGGTTTGAACCCACGCTCCCAATCGGAAACAGAGCTTAAATCGGGCGCCATAGATTTCTCGCTAACCAGATCATTTTCCAAATTATAATTAGCTGATAACTACATACTAAATGTTTCAAGTGCAATAATTTTGCAGTATACAGTTGCATTTCTGTATAGAACTACCGTCTAATTAAATTAAACATATCAAATTAATAATATGCTTATAAGTGTAATTAAGCATTCAAATTTGTCGCTCGGCCAACCTGACTTTGTAAATGCAACAGTTCTCTTTATCTAACTGTAGTGAACTTATAATTACAGAACAAAATATATCAAAAGCAAAGCTTCATGCAATCTCATTCATAATTTCTATATAGAACCACCGTTGCATAAATATTTAAATTAATAATATTATACATACAATCAAAAATGTATTTTTGTCAGGTTTTTGTTTGAAACCACGCTCCCAATCGCAAACCAGAGCTCAAACCTGGCGCCATAGACTGCTTGGCCAACAATTAATAAAGATAAAGCATTATACATGTATAATTCAACAATATAATACAATGAATTTCTGTCAGGTGTGGGGTTCGAACCCACGCTCCCAATCGGGAACCAGAGCTTAAATCTGGCGCCTTAGTCCGCTCGGCCAACCTGACCACGTACAAAACATTTTTCAAACAATAATTACCTGAAAATTACAAAACAAATTAAAAAAGTTCAAATACACAAATTTTGCAGTATACAGCAGAATTTCTGTATAGAACCACCGTTTAACGAATATCTCAAAAGCAAAGCTTCCTGCAATATCCTGCATAATTTCTATATTGAACCAATTTAATTACAAAACTAATTAAATATCTAAAAATTATATAACTAATTAAATATTTCAAAAGTAAAAATGTTGCAGTATACAGCTGAATTTTTGTATAGAACCACCGTTAAATGAAATTAAACAATCAATTAATAATATTTTTATACATGTATTAAAAATGCAAATTTGTCAGGTGTGGCGTTTGAACCCATGCTCCCAATCGGTAACTAGGCGCCATAGACCGCTTGGCCAACAATTCATAAAGATATAGCATTACACATGTACAATACAACAACATGCTCTCAATCGGGAACCAGAGCTTAAATGTGGCGACTTAGACCGCTCAGCCAACCTGACCACGTATTTCCAAACTATAATTTGCTGATAATTAGAAAGCACAAATTAAAATTTTCAAATGCAAAACTTTTGCAATATACGGCAGAATTTCTGTATGGAACCACCGTTTAATGAAATTAAACAAACAAAATTAATAATATTTTCATACATGTAATTAAAAATATAAATTTGTCACGTGTGGGGCTTGAACCCAAGCTCCCAATCGGAAACCAGAGCTTAAGCCAGGCGCCATATATCGCTTGGCCAACATTTAATAAAGATATAGCATTAAACATGTATAATACAACAATATAATATAACGAATCTATGTCAGCGTGGGGTTCAATCCACGCTCCCAATCGGGCACCCGAGCTTAAATGTGGCGACTTAGACCGCTCGGCCAATAAACATCTGAATTTCTGTATAGAACCACAGTTTAATTAATATTTAAATTCATATCATTATACATTTAATTAAAAATTTATTTATAGAATTTAAATCTGACGCCTTAGACCGCTTGCCCAACCTGATCACCAACAAGACACTTTTTCAAAACTATCAATTAATGATAATTACAAAACAAATTAAATATTTCAAACGCAAAACTTCTGCAGTATACAGCTGAATTTCTGTATAGAACCACCGTTTAATGAAATTAAAACAAATCAAATTAATAATATTTTTATACATGTAATTAAAAATACAAATTTGTCAGGTGTGGGGGTTCGAACAGGCGCCTTAGACCGCTCGGACAACCTTACCACGTAC
>NW_020539726.1:280233-302396 GCF_003426905.1 Ctenocephalides felis
TCTCGTATGAATTATCAAAGTAATTATTCATCATTTTTTATTTCGAATACTTGCAGTATTAAAAATCGCCCGACGCTTTGACTAAATTTCGATTAAGATTTTTTGAGCTTACAAAAAAGCTCAACTTCACATAAAAAAATTAATTTCATCCAAGATTGTCTAAGTCTATTTTTAAAGTTTTGAATCTATTTTCTTAATTTCTTTTTTAAAAATGCAAATTGAAAAATATATGAAACCCCCAATTTTCACCTTCCTGCCACACTTACCAGTTTCATTTATTACCATGTCAGTAACTGACCAGTCGCCTTAGAAGCGGAAATTAAATGATGAAAAATGATTTTCATAATTTTATAGTTCTATGTACGTTGTAGATATATAATAACTATTTCTTCTTGTTTTATTGGCATGTTTTTTAGGTTTCACTTCGCAATCGGCTAATACTTTAAGACACTTTAATTTAGAACGATATAAAAAATCTAATCCAGAATCAACTAAAATTGTATGTAAATTTATTGAACATAATAGTTAATATTCTACAAATAACGAGCGTTCAAAGAATCTCTATAATAAGCTGATATGAAACGCAGTATTCTAGAGCATTAGCTCAAGATCTGGAAAATGTTAATTAAACTTGATATATATATATTATATATATATATATATATATATATATATATTTGATTTTATAAGTTTCTTTTATACACTTTAAGCTCGAACATCAGCAGGATTTAAAATAATTCTTGGAAATACTTCACGGATTGCTGCAGCAGCGTGGTGTACATAAATCCAATCGTGCGTGCCAGAGCACATATCTCACATACATCGAGTAGTAATATAATTCTGAACATGAATTATTAAATTACTATAGCGTGATATTATCTATCTACATATATGAACAATAATTCAATAGCGTCGGGCATTCATTGCTTTGCTCTCATTGATATCGAAGCCGATTTTGTATTAATAATTGATTAATCAATACTACTCGGAATATGTTAAACAGTAGAATTAATAGTGTCTATAGAGGCGAGATTTATTATACATTCAGCACGTTCAGGTACCAAATATTGTATGAGCAACGGTAAACTGCTAGAGCACATAAATCTAGCGCCTGCATTGGAATACATTTAGTTAGCAGCAGTACCGATACAATTTCAATCCATTCTCACGACTCTAATTTGCATAGCCGTGTCGGCAGTGCGCCGAATATGAACAAATAAAATGAAAAAAGGTTATATGAAAAATCCACAAAACGCGAATCCGAAGCGGAGTTGCGGTTCGCATTGAAATATTGAAATAGTATAATATATGATGTTTTTAGAATGCTTTCGATACTGTTTGCGAGATTAAAGCCGAGCACGCGTTACTGATGGTACGCGAGTAGCTCTATATATGCGCGCCCACAAACAGATGCTCACTGTATACCTGCATACGTTTATTTAACCACGATATGCACAAAAGAAATTAAATTCTGATGCTTTTTGGGCAATTTCATTTGTGTAGTAGAAAATTCAAAAATAAACACAGTAGGCTTTTTTTAGACTGATGCGGTACATATATACCGCGTGCGTTCGGTAACGAACTAATAACTAATGTCTATAGGAAATGCAGATGAATATACATATAAATATATGTTAAAGTCCACATAAATTTAGTTGTACAAGTTGTCGCGCAAAACTAATCAACTCACACACACATACTTTTTTTAAAACTAGGTCTCATTTGAATTGGAATGTCTTGAAACATGAAAAAATTAAATGACCAAAACTAATTTTCTCCTGCAAATATAAACTTCTCTTTTGAGAAGTTAATAATCATAAATCACATTAAAATTTAGGTATATAATTTAAGCAAAATTAATCTTATTTTCATATGCATAAGTTCGTTAATTTTATAAACATACAGATATATTGATGGATTTTCTTAACAAGCACTTTTTTACATTATTTTGTTATTGGCAAGATCAATTTTAATTATAGATATTCAATTTGCTACCAATCACGAACATTTCTCAAATTAGTAAAGCATAACTAACATAAACAAAACATAAACAGGTCGAACAAATAAATCACGTAACATTTTTTGAATGTTTGTTGTTGCAGTATAGAGTTACGATGCTCCAACAGCACTGTTGAAAAGAAGTGATCATATAATTTAACACCCACTTTTCGTTTAAGGATCTGTTCAAACAATCCGATTCGCTAAATTTATATATTCTGATGTTTCAAATCAATAAAAATCATTAAGTCTGAAAATGGAAAATGTATATGCGCGTATGTGAGCAAAAAAAATCGTCTTGATTGCAATATACATTTGATGAAACTCAATAACAACTTTATTGCATTGATTACTTGATTGCTTTGCTTGATGCTTAAGTTTTTGTAATAAATTGTTGAATGCAAAACTTCTTATCATCGAAATTCAGGCATAATTTTTCAACATCTAAATTTATGTTGAATGTCTTCATCATTTTCAGACATAGTGAAATTGATTAAAGTTTCTTTAAGATGAAATGATGTTATATCCTATTTATAATAATATTTACTGCATATTACAAAAATTATTGCTACGGGTTTTTGGTTATGCATAGGTATCAAAGCTGGATCTTCTGATTCAAGACTAAGGCTTTAACTACCAAGCCACTGGGATATCCATTTGTATAATTTACATACATAATAGATTACATCTATGGTGCAATAAAATATTCATAAATTTAATATGTAATTTTACTAAGTTTTAATCAAACACTAATTTCCGACGCCGCTATAATTTATATCGGCTACAATTTTGGTAAAAACCGAGCGATATGTGCCCCGTAATATGAAACGATTAACTTTCAAACTTTAATTACAATACAATACATAAATAGCTTCATATTTTATGAGTTTTTCATTGTATCATATCTCATATCATTGAATATTATTAAATGGTCACATAGATAATGCCTGCATATAAATGATATACTTTGGCACGGATTATCATGTTGCGGTTGCAATGTCAAAAGCGCTAAACAGAAAAACATTTTAAGCCACAGACATTTTTAAAATTGAAAAATGAGTTTATTTTATATAAAAACTGCATATTATTATAATTGATACCTATTGTATTTTTAGAACTAAATTATATTTGCGGTTTGTATGTTATACGTATGTTATCCGTATGGAGTATATGTGACATTTTTGGTGCTGAGCGCTGTTGTTTAATTTATGAGATCTTAATATAATTTTGAGGTATATGTTATTTGATTGTTTTAAAATACGGATGTTTATTTTTAAATTAGATTCAACGGTTTTTTTACTTAACCTTTATAAAAGCTTACACGTGAGAGGGATAAACGGACTAACTGAAACCATACTATGGCAAAGGTGTAAACAATAAAAAATAGTAAATAAAAAATTAAATTAAGTTAAAAAAGTAATTTTACAAGAGAAAAATTAAATAAATGGTTATTAGAACTCCACTGATGAATATTTATAACAAAATACCAGATCAAGGTTATATACAGTATTATTTTTGTAAAAATGTATCTATAAAATTTAGATTTTGCATGGTTTGAATAATGTAGCTAATATTTTGATAAATCCGTCTAAAAGTAAATATAATACATTGGATCTATTTGCTCCTGGCTATCACATTTTAACACGTTTATGAGGTAGAAAGAGACAGATGACAAATTTTAGTGAAATCCTCTCTATAATTAGAAAATAACTGGGAATATTACTAAACATAATTTAAGAGTAGTTTGTTTGAAACATTTTATGTATTGTGGTTGCAGTTCACTTGGTTTTAGACAGTATAATTACTTATGATCAAGTAGGACCTTTGTGCCTTTCAGTAGTACTTTCAGTAAATGAGAAAGCAATATTAAATTAAAAACATTTTAAAATAATTACATAATAATTACATTATCATTGGCATCTTCAAGTTACAGCTTCAGAACTCTATCTGCATTGATCACAGTGATAAATATCAAAGAAGCAAATAAATCTTCTAATAGAACTACGAACTCCAATAAAAAGACCTAAATGAGTTTAATCCTCTGAAGAAGTTTGATAAAAGCAAAAATCGTTTGGTGTCTTTACAAACGCTCATACACACTCACACACACATATTATATATGTATATATATATATATATATAATATAACATTATTATAATTATAATAATTCTAATTAAAATATATTATAATATGTAATATGTGTCTATAAATATTCTATATATATATATATATATATATATATATATATATATATATATATATAGCTGAGCTTAAAGGTCCGCGGGTGAAAAGGTATATATATATATATATATATATATATATATATATATAATGTATGTAGTAGAGCGGAGCTTAAAGGTCCGTGGATGAAAAAGTCCACACCGAAGTCTCCAAAAAAATAGAGTAAAGAATTTTTTCATAATAATATTTGAAAGTAGCGGGAAAAAATATATAACCAGCCGTCAGCTTGATTCTCATGACGTTGCTATCGGGAGAAAAACGACAAAATTCCATAACAAAAGTGTTTTCTTTCGTTGTTAGTTCTTGTGGTCGTGAGCATTGTTGTTTAGTTTGCGAGACCAATATAATTTTTAAGTACAAGTTTTTTAATAGTTTTATAAGATGTATCGTTAATTTTAAGTTAGATTCAACAGCTTTGTTCATATAAACTTTACAAAAGCTTACACCTAGGTGGAGTAAAAAGGACCAACTGAACTTTTACCCTGACAAGGTTAAAAATGAAAATAACAAATAAAAGAGTATATTAATTAATTAGTTATTATTAATATATATATATATATATATATATATATATATATATATATACATTTATATCCTCTTATATACATGAGGATTATCATAAATGAAATTTCTTGCAAAACCATGAAAATAAGCTTTATTATGTTGTAAAATGTTTTTTATAATTAAGAAACCACATGGCGGGTAGTATGAACAAAGGAAATCAACCTTACCAACGATCCTTTTGTACAAATAACATCTCGACTCTAGACATAAATTGCCCGCAGTCCCTTTATCGCAATAATTATAACGGATTTTTCCATAATATCATCACGAAACGAGGCAGCTTTGACCAGCGCCATATAAAATTACAGCTTACACAGACTTTAATGAAACGAAACGATTTTATATAATTTCTCAATTAAGCTTAAGCTTTGTTGAAGCAATCAAGCAATAGATGATTAAAGTAACCCCAATAACCCCGTCGTTAAATCTTAATGATATTATAGCGGTAATATTGCTTTTGAGTATTTTTAACATGATAGAAATGTTTTAAAATGTATCGAAGTAAATACGTGATATCGTTAAAGATTCCATTTTCAAACTGCACAAGAATCACTTAAGGAGCAAGCTGCACGTATTCCATATATTTGTCAATTACATTTTCCGGTGATTTACGAAAAATTTGATAACTCTTTGACAATGATTTAATAATGTTAGTAAATCCTTAGAATTATGGACAATAATTTTCTAATACACTCTATAAGTCGCTCACAGATCAACAATATTGCTTTAATCTATTTATCTGATAATATATGGTATAAAACTCATAAAACTGTTAAGATAGTATACAAATATTGAATGTAAGTATAATAATTTATAATTTTCTATTAAATCAATACGAATGTGCCTTCAACAGGTGATTATCATAATTTATAGCAGTGAAGTACATTCACTAATAAGAGGCGAGCTAGAATCTTATTGTAATAGTTATTTTATTTTAATACATCTTGTGATCCAGTGATTATATTTTTATTAAGATTAAGCAGATACTGTAGATACTCCTATAACAAATAAAAATAATTCTATAACTATTGTTTATTAATTTACAATCATTTTCTAGAAAAATAGCGGTATTACAACTTACACCGGGTTTGGGTCTGATTGTAGCATCTTCTATGACAAGAAGTAACGACAATAATGCCTCTTATAATTTATTTTTTACACATTATTAAGAAAAGTCTTGCATCTAAGTATTTTTATACAAAAACGACAACTATAAATACTACAAAGAAAATACGCAATGTGTTCTGTAATATAAATGTTTATCACAAATCAACGTAAACTACAATTATTATGATAATACAAATAAAAAATATAGTGACTCCTGTAACACAATTAACATGTGCCCACATCTTAAAACCTATACATTCCATTGAATCTTTTTCATTTGAATCTCTAAAAAATTCTTGTATGTTACAACTATCCCCAAGATATTGTTTCAACTAACCCCAGGTGTGATTTTTTTACATCAGTCAAGATAACTATTTAAACAATTCAACAATCACAAGAATGGTTGCACTTTATCGAATATTGATAACTTTGAAAGAAAACATGTTACATAAAATTTAAAATTTGTCGATACCAATAACGCAAACCAAAATTTTAAAATAGTACAGTTTTATATTTGCTGTCAAAAATTGCACATATTTGCAAATTGCGATAGCCTACAGGACAGTAGCTATGATAATATTATTCAGAGGGATTTACATTGCAATCGTAGCAAACAAATATTTTTATATCGTTTATGTTCCTATTGAAAAACGCCTATTCTTACTTATATTCATAAAACAAAAGAAGTCTCCCCTACGTGCAAATAATTAAAAAAACCCACAGAAACAATTTTATAATTTTTTTTTAATTTTGTGTATGAAGTGTACTCCAAAACTTATTACTAAACAAACAATGTTTTATATCATACCTTGCATTTAATATATAAATCAATTTAAAATCCTAATTGGAAATTAAAAATGGAACACAATTTTTTTTTCCAAAATCAATTATTTTGTTAGGACAAGCAGAAAGTTTTTTGAACCATTTAAATCGGACGCTTAGTTCTCTCAAAAACTGCCATTTTTTACATATTTAGCTCCGTATCTTCAAAATGGCTGGGCCTGCCTTTGCCAAAAACTAATAAACACTTCTCCCAATCATTACTAATTGAATGTTTTTTAGATCATTCAAATCGGACACTCCGTTCTCTCAAAAATTCGATTTCTATTTTCTGCACTCTTTGCTCCGTATCTCCTAAACGGCTGGACCTGCCTTTGCCAAAAACTAATCAGCTCTTTTCCCTATCAATAGGAATCGAATGTTTTTTGAACCATTCAAATCGGTTGATCCGTGCCCTCTAAAACGTGACTGGAAATTTGTATCCATACATACATACATACACACACACACACACACATCTATTTTTTCTGAGGTATGCCAAAACGTTCAGAAAACTTCGAAACGTCGAGAAATGTAAAAATTTTCAATTCCGATTTTCGGCCCATTACAATAACTTACCCTACGGGAAGTTAATAAAATTAAAAATAGTAATTATCTGAATGTATAAACAATATATGTTTATAATTATCTTTTTTTAATATTTAATATTGAATAGTATTGATTGATATTTTAAATTATTCCTACGATAGCAAATTTTTACCATATTTTTAACTTCCCGTAGGGCAAGTTATAGTAATCGCAAAAAAATCGAAAATGAAAATTTTTATATATCTTTACGTTTCAAAGGTTTCTGAACATTTTGGCATACCTTAGAAAATATGAATGTATGTGTGTGCGTGTATGTATGTATGTGCGGATACAAATTTTCGTCGACGATTTCGGGAACACGGATCAACCGATTTGAATAATTCAAAAAACATTCGATTCTTATTGATAAGGAGACTTGCTGCTTAGTTTTTGGCGAAGGCAGGTCTAGCCGTTCCGAAGATACGTGACAAAAAGTGCCGAAAACGGTAACTCAGTTTTTAAGAGAACAAATTTGAATAATTCAAAAAACATTTCACTTGTATTGACAAGATGAAGAATTGATCAAATTTTCATGAAGGCAGGTCTAGCGGTTTCGGAGATCTAATGAAAAAAGTAAAAAAATGCCATTTGGCGGTCAAAAATGATCATTAGACATATGCACATCAAATTATCAGATACTTTATAGAGATTTTAACAATAAGTATATTTTTTTTTACATTTCTTTGGGTTCCGTACCAATGCTTATGCGTTAGACGGCGGCGCGGCACTTGCGCCCTTTGACATTTCGTCTCTATGCAGTTCAAGCAGTACGATTGCTTTGAAAAAAGTTCAGAATTTCCAAAATATGTCAAAATGAAAAAAACATTTTGCTTTTCAAAAAAATTTTGTTTTCAAAAAAAAAAAATTTTTTTTTTTTTAAAAAGTAATTTATTATCAAATTTATAGTTTCACAAAAATCTAATTTTTTCGAAGTAAAAAATTTTCAAAAATGTTAATTGTTTTTAAAAAAATAATTTTTGGAACGGGAAGTACCAGCAATTTGCCTTAAGACACGATGCCTTAATTGCCTTAAGGCAAAATTCCACTTACAGATAGTTCTTCTCCATATTGATATTTATCATATCCAGAATTTTCAATAATCAAAACACTCGTTTGTAAAAATTCTTTGTATGTATTCTATAATGGCAAATGCTTGATATGAATATGGCGACTATTAGTATTATTGAAATAACAGAAAATTATTTAGGACAGCAGCATTTTAAGACATAATAGCCAATGGTATTTAATTAGAATCAACTATAATGTTATTACAGAACAGATTAAATATCAAGAGTATTAGTAATTTGTACAAATGCAGCTGCACTTGTTTTTAATTTTGCGGAAGATATAACTGAAACTAGTTCTCGAGCCAAAACAAAGCGAAACAAGCTCCACTTACAATAATTAATCTAGTTTGTAGCAAGCGCAGCCGAAATCAAGACTGCGAAAGATGCTAAGACAGATGAGAACTCCGAGAAAAACATAATAG
The DNA here is from genome assembly GCF_003426905.1 of Ctenocephalides felis. Lineage (NCBI taxonomy): Eukaryota > Metazoa > Arthropoda > Insecta > Siphonaptera > Pulicidae > Ctenocephalides > Ctenocephalides felis. The sequence goes on from NW_020539726.1 coordinate 289,041, forward strand.
GACGGTTTAGTACGAGAATTACGCGAGATTAGATGCGCTGAAATAAAACTATACGGGTGTACTGAAACACATATAGAAACAAATATAATGTATATGACGTGGCTATAAATAACAAATATAATGTATATGTCGTAACCTAAACGTTGTTCATAGAGAAAACCTTTGGTTGGTATTTATTATATGTATTATGTATATATATACAGGGCCGGTCCTGCCTTGCATGCGATGCATGCAAACTAGCTGTAAGTGGAATTCTGTCTTAAGGCAATTAGGGCATCGTGCCTTAAGGCAAATTGCTGGAACTTCCCGTACCAAAAATTATTATTTTTTTTAAAACGATTTTTGAAAAAAAATTACTTTGAAAAAATAAGATTTTTGAGAAACTATAAATTGGACAAAAAATTAGTTTTTTTTGAAAAAAAAAAAATTTTTAAAAAAATTTTTTTTAAAAAAAAAAATTTTTTTTTTTGAAAAATTTTTTTTTCTTTATTTTGACATATTGTGGAAGATCTGAACTTTTTTTTCAAAGCAATCGTACTGCTTTAACTACATAGCGACAAAATATAAAGCGCGTAAGCGCCGCGTCGTTGTCTAACGCATAAGCATTGGTACGGAACCGATAGTAATGTTAACAAAATGTATACTTATTGTTAAAATCTCTATAAAATGTCTGATAATTTGATGTGCATATGTCTAATGATCATTTTTGACCGCCAAATGGCTCATTTTTTTACTTTTTCCTCTATATCTCCGAAACCGCTGGACCTACCTTCATGAAAGTTGTATCGATTCTTCATCTTGTCAATACAAATAAAATGTTTTTTGAATTATTAAAATCGGACGCTCCGTTCTCTTAAAAACTGAGTTACCGTTTTCGGAACTTTTTGCCCCGTATATTCGGAACGGCTTGACCTGCCTTTGCCAAAAACTAATCAGCACGTCTCCTTATCAATACGGATCGAATGTTTTTTGAATTATTCAAATCGGTTGATCCGTGTTCCCGAAATCGTCGACGAAAATTTGTATCCGCACATACATACATACACACACACATACACACACACACACATACATCCATTTTTTCTAAGGTATGCCAAAATGTTCAGAAACCTCTGAAACGTAAAGATATATAAAAATTTTCATTTTCGATTTTTTTGCGATTACTATAACTTGCCCTACGGGAAGTTAAAAATGCGGGCGCAAGCCTTAGGGGGCGCCAAAACGAGTTTTGGAAATTGAATTTATAAATATATTTATATTTTTCATTATTTATATAAAATCTAAAATACTTAATAAATTATAATAAACAATCTAACTCAGGGATACGGAGACACAAAAAGCATATTTATTTTGCAATGTGATATCAGTAGAAACAATTAACCGATTAATAACTCTGCAAATTAGTAAATAACAGATCTGTTTATTGCTTAATCTACTTATTCAATTTTTCTTTGTTCGAAGTTACCGGGAAATCGAAAAGGAAATTATCTAGTGTTTAATTCCAAAAGCGCAAACCTGCGAGAGATTAATTATTGGGCATTATTAACGAAAAATTGCAAGCTGATTTAGTTTAAACAAATTATAATCGGGAAAATAAAAAAATGGAGAGTCAGTGCTTAGAAAATGGCATGTTTATTCCGAAAAATTGAATTGAAACTTTTGTTTTTGTTAAGGTTATGGAAATGAACAAATATGAAAAATGGAAGCAAAATTTACTTTGAAACGAAAATTTTAAGGTTTTTGATACCTAGTGGTGTCCTTACTCTAAATTTAATAATTATTAACTATGCAGAAATAATACGTATCGAACATAAAGAATTTGTTTTTTTTTTTTCAATATAGTTCCAGAAACGTGTAATTTCTTTGCACTTTTTACTGATTTTTTAACAATACTTCTAAAATCCGTTGAAAATTTAACTTTAAAACCTGATACTCTGAATATGACGGGAAAGCAAGGATAAATACAGTTCGGCTCTTAAGTTATCAATAAGGAGAAGTTTACGCCGCAATTTGGATATTGTAAATAATGACAATTTAAATTAAATTAAAATTTAAAAAATCCAACATGAAATATGAGTATTATGATTGAAATTGAAAAGCTAGTCTTGGCATGAGTTGCTCAATAGAATAAATTGCATAATAAATAAGTAAAATGTTTCAAAACCCAAATATTAATATGACACATATGTTTAAAATATTTGAAAATTTAAAAATATTTGATTATAATCTATATGAAAATTTAAAAATATTTGATTATAATCAACCCGCGAATTTCCTCGATTTTCTAAATAAATTTAAAAACAATGTATTTTATTGGCTTTTAGATTATATCTATTTTTTGTGTACCAAATCCAGAATAATTAAAAATTAATTTTTAAAAAATATGTAAATATTGATATAATTTCAATGATAAACTGTAAAAACGGTAAAAATTAATAGGGGAGGGGGGCGCTAGAAAAAAAAGTTGCATGCGGGCGCTAAGGACCCCAGGACCGGCCCTGTATATATACATATATAAAAATAGATCTCTGGCTGCTGTGTGTGTAGTTATTATGTATTCATAAACCGTATGTTCGATCGCCGCGAAAATTTGGGTAATAGTTAAATTCCGAGACAGGTTTTCGGATATTTTGATTGAGCCAAGTGATAGGGGTTGGCCGCACCGAAGCTATTAAAAAAAAACTTTTTCAATTAATTTCTATTTTTCTCATTTCTTATAATGCTTATATTATATAAAATAATATTATATAAATAAAAATATTTTTTTTTGAATTTTTTTTTTCTGATTTTTTTTTTTTTTATTATTTTGACATATTGTGGAAGATCTGAACTTTCTTTTCAAAGCAATCGTTCTGCTTTAACTGCATAGGGACAAAATATAAAGCGCGTAAGCCCCGTGTCAATGTCTAACGCATAAGCATTGGTACGGAACCCATAGAAATGTTAACAAAATGTATACTTATTGTTAAAATCTCTATAAAATATCTGATAATTTGATGTGCATATGTCTAATGATTATTTTTGACCGCCAAATGGCTCATTTTTTTACTTTTTCCTCCATATCTCCGAAACCGCTAGGCCTACCTTCATGAAAATTTTATCGATTCTTCATCTTGTCAATACAAGTGAAATGTTTTTTGAATTATTAAAATCGGACGCTCTGTTCTCTTTAAAACTGAGTTACCGTTTTCGGCATTTTTTGCCCCGTATCTTCGGAATGGCTAGACCTGCCTTCGCCAAAAACTAATCAGCACGTCTCCTTATCAATACGAATCGAATGTTTTTTGAATTATTCAAATCGGTTGATCCGTGTTCCCGAAATCTATCGACGAAAATTTGTATCCGCACATACATACACACACATACATACACACACATACATACATACATACATACATACATACATCAAACACACACACACATACATCCATTTTTTCTAAGGTATGCCAAAATGTTCAGAAACCTCTGAAACGTAAAGATATATAAAAATTTTCATTTTTGATTTTTTTGCGATTACTATAACTTGCACTACGGGAAATTAAAAAAAAAGCAATTTAGCGGTCAAAAATGATCAGACATATGCGCATCAAACTATAAGGTATTTTATAGAGATTTTAATCATGTGTTCACATTGTGTTTATATTTCTATGGATTCCGTAAGAATGGCTTTTATACGCGGCGCTTATGCGCTTCAATATTTTGACTCTAAAAATGTTCAAAAATCAAAATGTTACGATCTTGTCGCAGTAATCAGTTCGATCATGTTTCGCGCCTTGAATGGCTTATTAAAGATGTTTTTCTCGTGTATTTTAGGGACCTTCTTGGACATTCGTAAATATTTCAATTAAAATCAATTAACTTATGCCAGTACTAGCGATTTCGAAAAAATTAAAACCTGTTAAAAGTAATTTGCTTCTAACTCTACTCAATTTATGCAAGAAATAATTGCTATAAACAGATCAATCGATCCATCGGAAAAATGATCAAATGATCCTCTTTGTTCGTTCTGAGTTGGCGAAGATTGGTTACGATGCGATGTAGTACTGTACACGAAACCGTTGGGTTCAGACAAAGAGGACGATACGATTCATTTGTAAACTGCTTTCTTAAAAATTAGCATCTCCGTATGTTCTTACCCTTTATGTCATTTTGTCCCTACTATATGTACAAAATGGTTTTTGTAATAGCTTTGCTAATAAATATATTACTATAGTTCCTACTTAATTAAAGTAGCATTTCATTGGTAAAAATCTGAGATGAGTAAAAACGATTGAGACTGATTATTATATCATTATATAAATAAATATCATTAAAATGTCTTTTTGTTCATACTTCTACTGTGTCTTCGTAGTCTAACAGTTAAATGAGTTTTCTAAATCTTTTTAACTTCCCGAAGGAGAAGTTTATGTTTTCATCAAAAAATCCGATTCGCTAATTTTATGTTTTCTCGACGTTTCAAGCCATTCTGAATCGAATGAGACCAAATTTGGAAAAAGTATGTGTGTGTGTGTGTGTATGTGAACAGATTTTTTGCCGTAAATCGACGTTTTCTCGAAAACGGCAGGGTCGATTTCAAAAATTTAAAATTTGTGCAACGATCTGGCAAGCCGTTTCTTTGTAATTCGAAAAAAAAGTGTTAAACTTTTTGTCCACATTTAAGCTCATCCTACCGAACCGATTTTAAAAAATCAAAAACTGTTCGAAAGATATTAGTTGGGAATGGTTCTGATTAATTTTAGGTGAAAATCTACCGAGCCGTTTTCTTGTAATTAACTATTGAAAAAAAGTGTTAAATTTTCGTCGACATTTAAGCTCATCCTACCGAACCGATTTTAAAATATCAAAAACTGTTCGAAAGATATTAGTTGGGAATGGTACTGATTAATTTTAGGTGAAAATCTACCGAGCCGTTTTCTTGTAATTAACTGTTGAAAAAAAAAATTTAAGCCGATGTTCATGGAACTATTTTGGCGATATACATCATGGTCTTATAGAACTTACTGTAATATTACGGCCTTACGACAAGTAGTTTAATTTTACAAATTCGTCAAAGTTTGCTAAAATTATTATCGTTTTTTTAAAAATAGGATTGATGAAGTATATTACTTACACATTTTTTTTGATTAAGTCGATTATTTACACATATCGGGGAATTCATGTAACTTGCCTCAAGGCTAAATACCAAACCAACTAGTTATTTTATTTTAATTAATTTCTTTAGAATTAGTTTTCATATATTATGTTTATAAATATAAATATTTCTCACTGAATGAAGGCAAGGATTCATTCAGGATCTAAAGATTGATAGTATAATATCTAATGTAAAATTCATTTTTGCTGCGTGACTTGTTTACATTTTGAGAAATAAGAAATTATGTAATAAAATCCGTCGTTTACGATATTTTTTTTTATTATTATTTAACAGCAGCCAGAACATATTGTTGCTCTATGGCTGTGTTTACGATATTGCCTTAGAAGGAGAAAACGTAAACAAAAAAAAAGAATAGAGAAGCCTCTCTTAAGTTAACTTGACTTGTGTTCCAACATCGTAAGGTCATAGAGGTCTACGACCATCCGCAATACACACGGTCTTAAGTTGCATCCTATCTACCCTAAGGGATCTCCATTTCATATATGTAGTACCTACATTAAATAACACGTAGAGTCATATATTCCTATCGGTAACAAATAAACAAACGCCGAACCTGCATAAAATACTTAAACCTAAAAACTTGTAAAATGTAACGATTTGCATTGAGAATGGTAAAATTCATATTTTATTTCTGATAGATTCAATAAGATTAATTAACCACTTAATAACAATATGAGAAAATTTTTACCCTGATTTCATAATATTTTATAATTTTACAAAACTTTTTTCATAATAAATTTATAATTTTACAAAACAAAAAGAAAAGTTTTTTTTTGTATCTCTGTGTAATGTGGATTTTGGATATATTTATTGAGCATTATTTCAGGATATATTTATTGAGCAAAAAAAACTGGTACAATAAGGCCCTGGCATCCCGCATTTATTATCATATAGGAGTTTGTATATTAAAAATGTGCTCAAATTAACATATAAGCGTAATTCATTCAAAAAGCCATTAATACTAAAAATGATGTTTTAAGCTATTCTAAAAAATCACCTTTGTCATTAAAGTTTTTGTTGAATAGTTTGATTGATTTAGTTTGGAAACTTTATGTTCACTTGAACAACTGAAAACTCGTTGATATTCAATAAATTAAAAAAATAATACAAAATCTAAAACTCGTGATATTGATTTTTTTACAAAAAACAGTGAAAACATAAATATTAAAAATGCCATATATAAAAGGTCAATCAATATTATATGAATGCACCATCTAAGCGCAATACCTCAATTAATTTAATTAATTCTACAAGTACCCTTCTATTTTAAATTCCATTCATTCTTCTCATTCGAAATCTCGAAAAAGCGGATAAACTTAAGAGAACCTTTCTATCATAAGTACAATACTCATTTATTAATGCAGTTAATACTCAGTTAGTATCATATCCAATATTTATAGAATCATTTAATAAAGTAAGATCCATATCTCCACTATAAAATTTCCACGAATTCCGTATTAATCTTTCTAAGTCTCTATCGAATTTTAGTGATGTGGCGATTATATGTTTAGTACTGAAAAGTATTATTTTGCAATAAGTCTTAAGCAATTAATAGTAGAAATATTTTGAGGTAAATTGAATCTGGTCGTTTTTAAAGAAATTTAGGCAATTTATATCTTACATATCTAATAGTAACAAAATTATTACTTATAATATCTTATTTAACGCTTGAATAATTCGCGACTTGGAAAATTAAGGATTGAAAAAAAGGCCGTATACTAGTACTTTTTTTAGCCGTATACTAATACTTGTTTATAGTTTCTATACCTCAACAAATCGGTAATCCAACAATATCATCTTATTTTTTTTATCAATTATTGCGGTTCTTGGTGAATATATTCATAACAATTTAAACTACTCCGAGCAAAACCAAAAATATATAGAACATATGTTGCGCACCCTAAGATCAAAATTGTTAGTCCATTTTGTTATCTTATATTCTCAAACTGCTTTCGGCTTGCATCAAAAAATATTCAAGACTTATAATCAGTGGAGGAAAATATATATAGAGAATCTTGTTTGCCAAATTAAAAATATTGCAGAAATTATTATCAACAATATAAAATTCTAAATCATTCTTGAATTTTTCTGTTTTCGTTTATCAAAAACAATTTGGTTACTTTTTTCTCTAACATTAATATCAGGAACAGCTTATGAAAACAGTTAAATAGAATGAACATTACAATGTATATGTATATATATATATATATATATATATATATGTGTGTGTGTGTTGCATGTGTGTGTATATGTATATATCTTCTATATATATAAAAATAAGTCGAGTTTTCCTTCCTGACGAAATAACTCCAGAACGCACGAACCGATTTCGACAATTTTGCATTCGTTGGAAAGGTCTCGGGATCCGCAAGGTATATAGCTAAGAAAATTAGTTGTGCATGGCATCGTGCCTTAATGCAAGCTGCTGGAACTTCACGCACCGTAATTAAAAATTCGAGTAATAAAAATAATCAATAACTGTTTTAAATAATTTCAAATAGATTATAAAAATAAGTCGGGTTTTCCTTCCTGACAAAATAACTCCAGAACGCACGAACCGATTTCGTTTATAGCTAAGAAAATTAGTGGTGCATGGCATCGTGTCCTAATGCAAATTGCTGGAACTTCATGCACCGTAATTAAAAATTCGAGTAATAAAAAAATAATCAACAATTTTTTAAATAATTTCAAATAGCTTATCTACATATATCTACATATATCTACATATATATATATATATATATATATATATATATATATATAAGTTGGGTTTTCCTTCCTGACGATATAACTCCAGAACGCAAGAACCGATTTCGACAATTTTGCATTCGTTGGAAAAGTCTCGAGCTCCGCAAGGTTTATAGCTAAGAAAATAAGTGCGCATGGCATCGTGCCTTAATGCGAGATTGCAATTTCCTGTTCGCAATGACAACTAACAAGCCGCAAGGCCAATCGCTTAGTGTTTGCGGGATAAATTTCAAACAGATTATTTAGAAAATCATTATCTATCACATGGGCAGTTATACGTTGCCTGTTCACGAGTTGGAAAACCATCCGCTTTGTTTGCGTTAACGTCAGACCAAAAAACAAAAAATGTGGTTTACCAAAGACCACTTCCATGAAACGGATAATTTGCGGATTTACTTTTATTCACTTAGAGAAGTTCAACTAAAAAACACTTCATTTTTGTAATCGAAATAAATTCATTCCTGTTGTGTAATAAAAAAAATTTCCTTTTCAAATATAAAACAAACAAAAAAATTCTTCATCTTTCTCACGAAACCATCTGGTGGCGAAACGGAGTTCGACGGGTTTGCTAGTATATAATATATATATATATATATATATGTATATGTGTATATATGTGTATGTATATATATGTATATATGCGTAGGTTTATATGAGTGTACTTATATATTTTTGCCTATATTTTTTAATTATTTATATAATTCTAGTCTCTTTTACCTTTCCTATCTTTTATATTTTGTTTGTTGTTAAGTGTTGCTGTTTGTTAATTTTTCTCTTATTGTATAGTTACTATACCAATCCACATATATTATAATTACCTAGATATACTAACTTTCATACTGTTTTTAGATCCACTGATGATGACATTAAATTGAATGTCGAAACGTTTGGAATTAAAGAATATTTTATAAATCTTTGCCTTTTTCTTTGTTTGATGTATCGCCCTCAAGATCTCACTCATATATTTCAACATCAAAATTAACTACTAAATCATATATATATATATATATATATATATATATATATATATGTGTGTGTGTATGTGTGTGTGTGTTTATGTATTTTGATGTATATTTGAATATGCTTTATAATTCATACTATATATCCATAAATATATGTATATATCTTATTTTATATTAAAAATTATACGTATTATACAAAGCAATTTATAAGACTCTTGAACGTTACAAAAACTCTGAAATAATATCTAAATTGCAGAGATCTGGAATAGCGTGCGTAATCGCATCATTATGTCATGGTCTTTTTGCTAGCTAATAAATTCAAGCGGACCTTAATTCCTTCTCCATTTGTCCACAAATCTCTTAAATCCTGCCGAGCTCTTCTATACTCATCAGCCACCAATTAATTCAAACCAACTTGCTGAGAATTATATCTCGAAGAAATATTACAGTTGAAAGCTTAGAATATGAAAACTTATTTAATTTATCTATGACTTTAGACTTTAGTTATTTAGGGAAAATAGATAAACTAGCGGTGTATCGAATCGCGCCTTAAAGCATATTGCTAAAATTTCCCGTAGTGTGATTTTTTTGAAAACTTTAAAAAAATATATAATTTTGAGAATTTTGAAATGTTTGAAAATAAAGACTTTTTTTATTTTAATGTTTTGATTTTTTTCAAAATTTTATATGTATAATGATCATTTTGTACCGTCAAATGGCTTTTTTTTACCTATTTTATCGGATCTCGAAACCCGCTGGACCTGTCTTCTCAAAAAATTCTGATCAAATGTTCATTTCGTCAATAAAAGTAAAATATTTGAATCGTTCGAGACGGACGCTCCGTTCTTTCTAAAACGAATTTACCATTTTGGCACACTTTGCCCCGTATGTTCGAAACGACTAGACTACCTTTGTTCCTACCTAAAAATAATCAGCACGTCTCCTTACCAATAAGAATGGAATGTTTTTTTAATCATTCATTTCAGTTGATCCGTGTTCTCGAATTCGTTGACAAAAAATTTTGTCCGCACATACTTACACATACACACAAATATATTCATTCTTTGTTTTTGAGACGTAAAGATATATTTACTTTTTTCATAATCTCTCATACTAGGCACTTCTGTCTGTCTGAGATATGAAAATAATGTATATATATATATATATATATATATATATATATGTGAATATATATATATATATATATATATATATATATATATATATATATATGAATATATATATATATATATGAAAATAATATTTATATATATATATATATATAAATAAATAAATTTAAAAAAAAATATTTTCAAATTTTTGTAATTACTATAATTTACCCAACAGAAAGTTGAAAAATCAAAGTATACATGTATTAATTTATACATTTTTCCATTTATACATTTATCACTATCCTTTATTTTGTTCTCTATTTTATTTATATTTGTGTTATTGTTCATTAATGTTACTAGATGTTATATTATTTAGCATTTGTAACAGATATTGTAATTAGAAAAAACAGGATATATTTGATTACTGTTACTGAAAAAATAAAATATTTTATGAAAAATATAATATTGAGACCAAAACGATTTTTGTAATATCCATATAAAAATTTTAATATATTTTCAAATATATATAATAAATTCACACACCTTCACATGTCATATACATTTCACTGAAAATATTTTCATTTTCCCTAATTATTGTTACATTTTGATTGATATGTTATTGCTGGAAAAACCACAATTAAAACCAATTTTGAATTTCACGGCAGTCTTTATAGCATTTTAATTACACAAAATAAAATAAATTAAACTATTAAATTATATCTCATCAATATTGAAACGAACAAAACCATAAAATGTTAACGTTGTATACCAACGCTTATATAGTTTTTAAATTTAAAAGCTTTTACTTGTTCTGAAACAAAGAGTTTAACACATTGTTCGAATTTATGCATTTGGAATGCAACAAGAATTGTACATATTAAAAAACTCATTTCGTTTTATTCAGAGATTATCGTTTAGTAACAATTATTTACTTTGTCTACATCCGAATGTCAAAAAAATAATAAACGTATAAAATAATTATTTTACATATCTATTTAATTGATCATTAAATATATTCAAAATGAATTGTTTTCAACAACCTATCAATGGCCCATGAATCTATATCCATCTATCCACAGCCCACGATTACAATATATTAATTCAATAGTTCACATCAGGTTCGGCCGTTCGTAAATTTAATCCATTCGGGTTTTGAGTTGCTTGCTTGTAATCGTATCTTGTTCAATTAAATATACCGTGGCCCCCCAGCCAGTGGAAGCGTCCCTATCGATGGCATTGAGGAAGGCCTGGGACACGGTCTCAAATAATTCGTTCGGCTGCAACTTGGGACGGAAGACCGCCTCGCACATGCCGTATAGTTGACGGGCACATAGGCCCGCTACGGAGAAATGGTCCGAGACGCTGCGGCTACCGATGCGGTCCATGCTGCAGACGAAAGGGCGACATTTCGAATCTGAGGCTGAAGGTTAAATGAGAATTCAGTTTAAACTACCACGTTTTTTCGAATTGTGCCACAAAAGTAAGTGTTTTAAGTTATAACAGTGAAACCTTTTTAGTTGTAAGTAGAATTTTGCATTATGGGGCACAACTAGTGTGAAATTATCAAAACATCAAATTTTCTTATTCTTCATATTTCGATAGGTTATACATTTAAAAATAACATACCAAAATTTTAAATCGATATCTTGAATAGTTTTTGAGTTACAGCCATTTAAAGAGTATATATATATAGTATATAGCAGGCATCGGCAACCTACGGCACGCGTGCCAGGCTTGGCACGCGATGGGGTTCTGAATGGCACTCTACAAAGTAATCAGGAAAATCGCAAATATATCGAGACGAAGTGATTTTTAAATAAAAAAAATGTTTAATTATAATTATTTATAATTATATTTATTTTTTATAATGTAGCTCGCTAATGTAATTCAACCTACGTTGAAGCACACTTAAAGATGAATTTTCCAGATGCAAAGACTTTGAAGCTTATTCCTTCCTCATAAAACCAGATTTCAAGATCCATCAATTATACCGTTTGATTTTTCAATTTTTGAATGGATGAGTGTTGATGATTTGAAATGGAAATTATCGAACTAATATCCTCAGAATTATGGAAAACAAAATTTAAGGAATTACGAAAAAATCAGAAAGATGACTCCATGGAAAATTAAATTGTTGGATGACTTTGCCGGAAATATTAATTGTTTAAAGAAAATTTAATGCGCTCTCCTTTCAACTTTTGGTCCACATATCTCTGTGAACAATTTTTTTCTCACATGAAATATTTTGAGTTCACAAAGAAGACGTTTAACAACTAAACATTCAGAATTTGTGTGTTACAAATTATACTCCGGATATTGTAATGTTAAGCAAAAATGTACAGGGACAAGGTTCGCATTAATATTGTTTAGTTTATTTTAGAATTTCATGTTATTTGTTAACTTCCCGTAGGGTAAGTTATAGTAATCGCAAAAAAATCGAAAATGAAAATTTTCATATATCTTTACGTTTCAGAGTTTTCTGAACATTTTGGCATACCTTAGAAAAAATGCATGTATGTGTGTGTGTGCGTGTGCGGATACAAATTTTTGTCGACGATTTCGGGAACGCCGACCAACCGATTTGAATAATTCAAAAAACATTCGATTCGTATTGATAAGAAGACGTTCTGATTAGTTTTTGGCGAAAGCAGGTCTAGCTGTTCCGGAAATATGGAGCAAAAAGTGCCAAAAACGGTAGCTCAGTTTTTAAGAGAACGGAGCGTACGATTTGAATAATTCAAAAAACATTTTACTTGTATTAAAATGAAGAAGAACTGTTCAAATTTTCATGAAGGCAAGTCTAGTGGTTTCAGAGATCTAATAGTAGTAGTAAAAAAAGTTAAAAAAATGCCATCTGGCGGTCAAAAATGATCATTAGATATGCACATCAAATTATCGGATATTTTATAGACATTTTAACAATAGTATAAATTTTGTTTACATTCCTATGGGTTCCGTACCAATGTTTATCCGTTAGACGGCGACGCGGTGCTTAGGCTCTTCGATATTTCGTCTCTATGCAGTTAAAGCAGTACGATTGCTTTGAAAAAAAGTTCAGAATTTTCAAAATATTTCAAAATACACTTTTCTCCAAAAAGTCTTTTTTTCAAAAAAAGTAAATTTTTGTCAACAATTTATAGTTTCTCAAAAAATAATTTTCAGAGTAATTTTTTTTTTCAAAAATGTTAATCTTTTTAAAAAAAAATAATTTTTGGTATGGGAAGTTCCAGCAATTTGCCTGAAAGCACGATGCCATACCTAGACTAGTTAATAAATATGTTTAAAAGATAAATTGGTTATAATTCTTCTCCCCTAGAACCTGGTTCTATAGTTTAGAATTAAGGGGCACCCTGAATCATATTGGTAGAGTGGCTTGGCACAC
>NW_020539726.1:302496-326966 GCF_003426905.1 Ctenocephalides felis
AAAAGCAAAAATTGCAGTATACAGCAGAATTTCTGTATAGAACCACCATTTAACGAATATCTCAAAAGCAAAGCTTCCTGCAATATCCTGCATATTTTCTATATAGAACCAATTTAATTACAAAACTAATTAAATATATAAAAATTATAAAACTAATTAAATATTTCAAAATTACAAATCTAATTAAATATTTCAAAAGTAAAAATTTTGCAGTATACAGCTGAATTCTGTATAGATACACCGTTTAATGAAATTAAACAAATCAAATTAATAAAATTTTTATACATGTATTAAAAATACAAATTTTCAGGTGGTGGGGTTTGAACCCATGCTCCCAATCGGACACCAGGCGCCATAGACCGCTTGGCCAACAATTAATAAAAATATAGCATTACACATGTACAATACAACAACATAATATAACGAATCTATGTCAGGTGTAGGGTTCAACCCACGCTCCCAATCGGGCACCCGAGCTTAAATGTTGCGACTTAGACCGCTCGGCCAATAAACATCTGAATTTCTGTATAGAACCACAGTTTAGCTAATATTTAAATTCATATCATTATACATTTAATTAAAAATTTATTTATAGACGTTCAATCTGGCGCCTTAGACCGCTTGCCCAACCTGATCACCAACAAGAACATTTTCAAACTATAATTAGCTCATAATTACAAACAAATTAAATATTTCAAACGCAAAACTTCTGCAGTATACAGCTGAATTTCTGTATAGAACCACCGTTTAATGAAATTAAACAAATCAAATTAATAATATTTTATACATGTAATTAAAAATACAAATTTGTCAGGTGTGGGGTTCGAACTGGGCCTTTAGACCGCTCGGCCAACCTTACCACATACCACACCTTTTTTCAATCTATAATTTTCTGATAATTAGAAAGTACAAATTAAAATTTCAAATGCAAAACTTTTGCAATATACAGCAGAATTTTCTATATAGAACCACAGTTTAATGAATATTTAAATTAATAATATCATACATTTAATTAAAAATTCATTTTGTCAGGTGGGGGTTCGAACCCACGCCCCGGGCGCCTTAGACCGCTCGGCAACCTAACCACGTACAAATCACTTTTTCAAACTGTAATTCCTGATAATTACAAAACAAATTTCAAATACAAAAATTTTGCAATATGCAGGTGATTTTCCTATGGAACTATAATTAGCTGATAATTACAAAACTAATTAAATGTTTCAAAAGCAATATTTTTGCAGTATACAGCAGAATTTCTGTATAGAACCACCGTTTAACGAATATCTCAAAAAGCAAAGCTTAATAAAATATCCTGCATAATTTCTATATAGAACAATTTAATTACAAAACTAATTAAATATTTCAAAATTACAAAACTAATTAAATATTTCAAAAGTAAAATGTTGCAGTATACAGCTGAATTTCTGTATAGAACCACCGTTTAATGAAATTAAACAAATCAAATTAATAATATATTTATACATGTATTACAAATACAAATTTGTCAGGTGTGGCGTTTGAACCCACGTCCCACCGGGAACCAGAGCTTAAATGTGGCGACTTCGACCCGCTCAGCCAACCTGACCACGTATTTTCAAACTATAATTGTTGATAATTAGAAAGTACAAATTAAAATTTTCAAATGCAAAACTTTTGCTATATACGGCAGCAGAATTTCTGTATGGAACCACAGTTTAATGAATATTTAAACGCTCGGCCAACATGACCACGTTCGAAACATTTTTTTAAACTAGAATTAGCTGATAATTAAAAATCACAAATACAAAAATTGGAATGAAACTTTAATTAGCTAATATCATTAAAATCTAATTAATATTTCAAAAGCAAAAATTTTGCAGTACACAGCTGAATTTCTGTATAGAACCACACCTAATGAATATTTAAATTATAAATATCATACAAATACTCAAGAATTTATTTTTGTCAGGTGCGGGTTCGAACCCACGCTCCCAATCGGGAACCAGAGCTTAAACATGGCGCCTTAGACCGCTCGGCCAACCTGACCACGAAACAAAACATTTTTTAAAACTGTAATTACCTGAAAATTACAAAACAAATTACAAATTTCAAATACAAAAATTTTGCAATATAAGCTGAATTTCCCTATGAAACTATAATTAGCTGATAATTACAAAAATAATTTAATATTTCAAATCGTATAGAACCACAGTTTAATGAAATTTAAATTAATAATATCATACATTTACTTAAAAATTTAAATTTGTAGATGTGGGGTTTGAACCCACGCTCCCAATCGGGAACCAAAGCATAAATGTGGCGACTTAGACCGCTGGTCAACTAACAACGTACGAAACAATTTTCAATCATTAATTACTGATAATACAAAACAAATTACAAATTTCAAATACAAAAATTTTGCGATATACAGCTAAATTTCCCTATGGAACTATAATTAGCTGGTAATTACAAAACAAATTATATAATATTTCAAAAGCAAAAATTTTGCAGTATACAGCAGAATTTCTGTATAGAACCACCGTTTAACGAATATCTCAAAAGCAAAGTTTCGTAAATATCCTGCATAATTTCTATATAGAACCAATTAAATACAAAAACTAATTAAATATTCAAATTTACAAAACGAATACCGTTTAACAAATATCTCAAAAGCAAAGCTTCATGCATATCCTGCATAATTTCTATATAGAAACCATTTAATTACAAAACTAATTAAATATTTCAAATTTACAAAACGAATACCGTTTAAAATATCTCAAAAGCAAAGCTTCATGCAATATTCTGCCTAATTTCTATATAGAACCAATTAATTACAAAACTAATTATATTTCAAAAGCAAAATTTTTCAGTATACAGCTGAATTTCTGTATATAACCACCGTTTAATGATCTTAAACAAAATCTAATTAATTGCTTCATGCAATATCCTGCATAATTTCTATATAGAACCAATTTAATTACAAAACTAATTAAATATTTCAAAAGCAAAAATTTGCAGTATACAGCTGAATTTCTGTATAGAACCACCGTTTAATAATATTAAACAAATCAAATTAATAATATATTTATACATGTAATTAAAAATACAAATTTGTCAGGTGTAGGGTTCGAACTGGCGCCCTTAGACCGCTCGGCCAACTGACCACGTTCGAAACATTTTTAAACTAGAATTACCTGATAATTAAAAATCACAAATACAAAAATTGGAATGAAACTTTAATTAGCTGATAATTACAAATCTAATTTAATATTTCAAAAGCAAAAATTTTGCAGTACACAGCTGAATTTCTGTATAGAACCACAGTTTAACGAATATTTAAATTAATAACATCATACAATTACTCAAAAATTTGTTTTTGTCAGGTGTGGGGTTCGAACCCACGCTCCCAATCGGGAACTAGAGCTTAAATCTGGCGCCTTAGACCGCTCGGCCAACCTGACCACGAAAAAAAAACATTTTTTTCAAACTGTAATTACCTGAAAATTACAAAACAAATTACAAATTTCAAATACAAAAATTTTGCAATATACAGCTGAATTTCCCTATGGAACTATAATTAGCTGATAATTACAAAACTAATTAAATATTTCAAAAGCAAAATTTTGCAGTATACAGCAGAATTTCTGTATAGAACCACCGTTTAACGAATATCTCAAAAGCAAAGCTTCCTGCAATATCCTGCATAATTTCTATATAGAACTATTTTAATTACAAAACTAATTAAATATTTCAAAATTACAAATCTAATTAAATATTTCAAAAGTAAAAATTTTGCAGTATACAGCTGAATTTCTCTATAGATCCACCGTTTAATGAAATTATACAAATCAAATAATAATATTTTTATACATGTAATTAAAAATACAAACTTGTCAGATGTGGGGTTTGAACCCACGTTCTCAATCGGGAACCAGAGCTTAAATGTGGCGACTTAGATCGCTCAGCCGACCTGACTACGTATTTTCAAACAATAATTTGCTGATAATTAGAAAGTACAAATTAAAATTTTCAAATGCAAAACTTTAGCAATATATGGCAGAATTTCTGTAAGGAACCACAGTTTAATGAATATTTAAATTAATAATCTTATACATTTAACTAAAGTTTTATTTTTGTCAGGTGCGGGGTTCTAACCCACGCTCCCAATCGGGAACCAGAGCTTAAATCTTGCGCCTTAGACCGCTCGGCCAACCTGACCACGTTCGAAACATTTTTTCAAACTAGAATTAGCTAATAATTACAAAACAAATTACAAATCACAAATACAAAAATTGGAATGGAACTTTATTTAGCTGATAATTATAAAACTACTTTAATATTTCAAAAGCAAAAATTTTGCATTGAACAGCTGAATTTCTGTATAGAACCACCGTTTAATGAAATGAAACAAACCAAATTAATAATATTTTTATACATTTAATTAAAACTACAAATTTGTCAGGTGTGGGGTTTGAACCCACGCTCCCAATCGGGAACCAGAGCTTAAATCTGGCGCCTTAGACCGCTTGGCCAACTGACCACGTGCAAAACATTTTTTCAATTAAATTACCTGAAAATTAAAAAACAAATTACAAATTTCAAATACAAAAATTTGCAATGTACAGCTGAATTGCCCTATGGAACTATAATTAGCTGATAATTACAAAACTAATTAAATAATTCAAAAGCAAAAATTTTGCAGTATACAGCAGAATTTCTGTATTGAACCACCGTTTAATGAAATTAAACAAATCAAATTAATAATATTGTTATACATGTAATTAAAAATACAAATTTGTCAGGTATGGGGTTTGAACCCACGCTCCCAATCGGAAACAGAGCTTAAATCGGGCGCCATAGATTTCTCGCTAACCAGATCATTTTCCAAATTATAATTAGCTGATAACTACATACTAAATGTTTCAAGTGCAATAATTTTGCAGTATACAGTTGCATTTCTGTATAGAACTACCGTCTAATTAAATTAAACATATCAAATTAATAATATGCTTATAAGTGTAATTAAGCATTCAAATTTGTCGCTCGGCCAACCTGACTTTGTAAATGCAACAGTTCTCTTTATCTAACTGTAGTGAACTTATAATTACAGAACAAAATATATCAAAAGCAAAGCTTCATGCAATCTCATTCATAATTTCTATATAGAACCACCGTTGCATAAATATTTAAATTAATAATATTATACATACAATCAAAAATGTATTTTTGTCAGGTTTTTGTTTGAAACCACGCTCCCAATCGCAAACCAGAGCTCAAACCTGGCGCCATAGACTGCTTGGCCAACAATTAATAAAGATAAAGCATTATACATGTATAATTCAACAATATAATACAATGAATTTCTGTCAGGTGTGGGGTTCGAACCCACGCTCCCAATCGGGAACCAGAGCTTAAATCTGGCGCCTTAGTCCGCTCGGCCAACCTGACCACGTACAAAACATTTTTTCAAACAATAATTACCTGAAAATTACAAAACAAATTAAAAAAGTTCAAATACACAAATTTTGCAGTATACAGCAGAATTTCTGTATAGAACCACCGTTTAACGAATATCTCAAAAGCAAAGCTTCCTGCAATATCCTGCATAATTTCTATATAGAACCAATTTAATTACAAAACTAATTAAATATCTAAAAATTATATAACTAATTAAATATTTCAAAAGTAAAAATGTTGCAGTATACAGCTGAATTTTTGTATAGAACCACCGTTAAAATGAAATTAAACAAATCAAATTAATAATATTTTTATACATGTAATTAAAAATGCAAATTTGTCAGGTGTGGCGTTTGAACCATGCTCCCAATCGGTAACTAGGCGCCATAGACCGCTTGGCCAACAATTCATAAAGATATAGCATTACACATGTACAATACAACAACATGCTCTCAATCGGGAACCAGAGCTTAAATGTGGCGACTTAGACCGCTCAGCCAACCTGACCACGTATTTCCAAACTATAATTTGCTGATAATTAGAAAGCACAAATTAAAATTTTCAAATGCAAAACTTTTGCAATATACGGCAGAATTTCTGTATGGAACCACCGTTTAATGAAATTAAACAAACAAAATTAATAATATTTTCATACATGTAATTAAAAATATAAATTTGTCACGTGTGGGGCTTGAACCCAAGCTCCCAATCGGAAACCAGAGCTTAAGCCAGGCGCCATATATCGCTTGGCCAACATTTAATAAAGATATAGCATTAAACATGTATAATACAACAATATAATATAACGAATCTATGTCAGGCGTGGGGTTCAATCCACGCTCCCAATCGGGCACCCGAGCTTAAATGTGGCGACTTAGACCGCTCGGCCAATAAACATCTGAATTTCTGTATAGAACCACAGTTTAATTAATATTTAAATTCATATCATTATACATTTAATTAAAAATTTATTTATAGACTTTAAATCTGACGCCTTAGACCGCTTGCCCAACCTGATCACCAACAAGAACTTTTTCAAACTATAATTAACTGATAATTACAAAACAAATTAAATATTTCAAACGCAAAACTTCTGCAGTATACAGCTGAATTTCTGTATAGAACCACCGTTTAATGAAATTAAACAAATCAAATTAATAATATTTTTATACATGTAATTAAAAATACAAATTTGTCAGGTGTGGGGTTCGAACAGGCGCCTTAGACCGCTCGGACAACCTTACCACGTACCTCACCTTTTTTCAAACTATAATTTGCTGATAATTAGAAAGTACAAATTAAAATTTCAAATACAAAACTTTTGCAATATACAGCAGAATTTCTATATAGAACCACAGTTTAATGAATATTTAAATTAATAATATTATACATTTAATTAAAAATTTATTTTTGTCAGGTGTGGGGTTCGAACCCACGCTCCCAATCGGGAACCAGAGCTTAAATCTGGCGCCTTAGACCGCTCGGCCAACCTGACCATGAAACAAAACATTTTTTCAAACTGTAATTACCTGAAAATTAGAAAACAAATTACAAATTTCAAATACAAAAATTTTGCAACATACAGCTGAATTTCCCTATGGAACTATAATTAGCTAATAATTACAAAACTAATTAAATATTTCAAAAGTAAAAATTGCAGTATACAGCAGAATTTCTGTATAGAACCACCGTTTAACGAATATCTCAAAAGCAAAGCTTCCTGCAATATCCTGCATAATTTCTATATAGAACTAATTTAATTACAAAACTAATTAAATATTTCAAAATTACAAATCTAATTAAATATTTCAAAAGTAAAAATTTTGCAGTATACAGCTGAATTTCTCTAAAGATCCACCGTTTAATGAAATTAAACAAATCAAATTAATAATATTTTTATACATGTAATTAAAAATACAAACTTGTCAGATGTGGGGTTTGAACCCACGTTCTCAACCGGGAACCAGAGCTAGAACACAATTTAATTACAAAACTAATTAAATATTTCAAATTTACAAAACGAATACCGTTTAACAAATATCTCAAAAGCAAAGCTTCATGCAATATTCTGCATAATTTCTATATAGAACCAATTTAATTACAAAACTAATTAAATATTTCAAAAGCAAAAATTTTGCAGTATACAGCTGAATTTCTGTATATAACCACCGTTTAATGATATTAAACAAATCTAATTAATTGCTTCATGCAATATCCTGCATAATTTCTATATAGAACCAATTTAATTACAAAACTAATTAAATATTTCAAAAGCAAAAATTTTGCAGTATACAGCTGAATTTCTGTATAGAACCACCGTTTAATAATATTCAACAAATCAAATTAATAATATATTTATACATGTAATTAAAATACAAATTTGTCAGGTGTAGGGTTCGAACTGGCGCCTTAGACCGCTCGGCCAACCTGACCACGTTCGAAACATTTTTTTAAACTAGAATTACCTGATAATTAAAAATCACAAATACAAAAATTGGAATGAAACTTTAATTAGCTGATAATTACAAATCTAATTTAATATTTCAAAAGCAAAAATTTTGCAGTACACAGCTGAATTTCTGTATAGAACCACAGTTTAACGAATATTTAAATTAATAACATCATACAATTACTCAAAAATTTGTTTTTGTCAGGTGTGGGGTTCGAACCCACGCTCCCAATCGGGAACTAGAGCTTAAATCTGGCGCCTTAGACCGCTCGGCCAACCTGACCACGAAAAAAAAACATTTTTTCAAACTGTATTACCTGAAAATTACAAAACAAATTACAAATTTCAAATACAAAAATTTTGCAATATACAGCTGAATTTCCCTATGGAACTATAATTAGCTGATAATTACAAAACTAATTAAATATTTCAAAAGCAAAAATTTTGCAGTATACAGCAGAATTTCTGTATAGAACCACCGTTTAACGAATATCTCAAAAGCAAAGCTTCCTGCAATATCCTGCATAATTTCTATATAGAACTATTTTAATTACAAAACTAATTAAATATTTCAAAATTACACAATCTAATTAAATATTTCAAAAGTAAAAATTTTGCAGTATACAGCTGAATTTCTCTATAGATCCACCGTTTAATGAAATTATACAAATCAAATTAATAATATTTTTATACATGTAATTAAAAATACAAACTTGTCAGATGTGGGGTTTGAACCCACGTTCTCAATCGGGAACCAGAGCTTAAATGTGGCGACTTAGATCGCTCAGCCGACCTGACTACGTATTTTCAAACAATAATTTGCTGATAATTAGAAAGTACAAATTAAAATTTTCAAATGCAAAACTTTAGCAATATATGGCAGAATTTCTGTAAGGAACCACAGTTTAATGAATATTTAAATTAATAATCTTATACATTTAACTAAAGTTTTATTTTTGTCAGGTGCGGGGTTCTAACCCACGCTCCCAATCGGGAACCAGAGCTTAAATCTTGCGCCTTAGACCGCTCGGCCAACCTGACCACGTTCGAAACATTTTTTCAAACTAGAATTAGCTAATAATTACAAAACAAATTACAAATCACAAATACAAAAATTGGAATGGAACTTTATTTAGCTGATAATTATAAAACTACTTTAATATTTCAAAAGCAAAAATTTTGCATTGAACAGCTGAATTTCTGTATAGAACCACCGTTTAATGAAATGAAACAAACCAAATTAATAATATTTTTATACATTTAATTAAAACTACAAATTTGTCAGGTGTGGGGTTTGAACCCACGCTCCCAATCGGGAACCAGAGCTTAAATCTGGCGCCTTAGACCGCTTGGCCAACCTGACCACGTGCAAAACATTTTTTCAATTAAATTACCTGAAAATTAAAAAACAAATTACAAATTTCAAATACAAAAATTTGCAATGTACAGCTGAATTGCCCTATGGAACTATAATTAGCTGATAATTACAAAACTAATTAAATAATTCAAAAGCAAAAATTTTGCAGTATACAGCAGAATTTCTGTATTGAACCACCGTTTAATGAAATTAAACAAATCAAATTAATAATATTGTTATACATGTAATTAAAAATACAAATTTGTCAGGTATGGGGTTTGAACCCACGCTCCCAATCGGAAACAGAGCTTAAATCGGGCGCCATAGATTTCTCGCTAACCAGATCATTTTCCAAATTATAATTAGCTGATAACTACATACTAAATGTTTCAAGTGCAATAATTTTGCAGTATACAGTTGCATTTCTGTATAGAACTACCGTCTAATTAAATTAAACATATCAAATTAATAATATGCTTATAAGTGTAATTAAGCATTCAAATTTGTCGCTCGGCCAACCTGACTTTGTAAATGCAACAGTTCTCTTTATCTAACTGTAGTGAACTTATAATTACAGAACAAAATATATCAAAAGCAAAGCTTCATGCAATCTCATTCATAATTTCTACATAGAACCACCGTTGCATAAATATTTAAATTAATAATATTATACATACAATCAAAAATGTATTTTTGTCAGGTTTTTGTTTGAAACCACGCTCCCAATCGCAAACCAGAGCTCAAACCTGGCGCCATAGACTGCTTGGCCAACAATTAATAAAGATAAAGCATTATACATGTATAATTCAACAATATAATACAATGAATTTCTGTCAGGTGTGGGGTTCGAACCCACGCTCCCAATCGGGAACCAGAGCTTAAATCTGGCGCCTTAGTCCGCTCGGCCAACCTGACCACGTACAAAACATTTTTTCAAACAATAATTACCTGAAAATTACAAAACAAATTAAAAAAGTTCAAATACACAAATTTTGCAGTATACAGCAGAATTTCTGTATAGAACCACCGTTTAACGAATATCTCAAAAGCAAAGCTTCCTGCAATATCCTGCATAATTTCTATATAGAACC
Source organism: Ctenocephalides felis (assembly GCF_003426905.1). Lineage (NCBI taxonomy): Eukaryota > Metazoa > Arthropoda > Insecta > Siphonaptera > Pulicidae > Ctenocephalides > Ctenocephalides felis. The sequence continues at coordinate 312,830 of NW_020539726.1, forward strand.
AATTTAATTACAAAACTAATTAAATATCTAAAAATTATATAACTAATTAAATATTTCAAAAGTAAAAATGTTGCAGTATACAGCTGAATTTTTGTATAGAACCACCGTTAAAATGAAATTAAACAAATCAAATTAATAATATTTTTATACATGTAATTAAAAATGCAAATTTGTCAGGTGTGGCGTTTGAACCCATGCTCCCAATCGGTAACTAGGCGCCATAGACCGCTTGGCCAACAATTCATAAAGATATAGCATTACACATGTACAATACAACAACATGCTCTCAATCGGGAACCAGAGCTTAAATGTGGCGACTTAGACCGCTCAGCCAACCTGACCACGTATTTCCAAACTATAATTTGCTGATAATTAGAAAGCACAAATTAAAATTTTCAAATGCAAAACTTTTGCAATATACGGCAGAATTTCTGTATGGAACCACCGTTTAATGAAATTAAACAAACAAAATTAATAATATTTTCATACATGTAATTAAAAATATAAATTTGTCACGTGTGGGGCTTGAACCCAAGCTCCCAATCGGAAACCAGAGCTTAAGCCAGGCGCCATATATCGCTTGGCCAACATTTAATAAAGATATAGCATTAAACATGTATAATACAACAATATAATATAACGAATCTATGTCAGGCGTGGGGTTCAATCCACGCTCCCAATCGGGCACCCGAGCTTAAATGTGGCGACTTAGACCGCTCGGCCAATAAACATCTGAATTTCTGTATAGAACCACAGTTTAATTAATATTTAAATTCATATCATTATACATTTAATTAAAAATTTATTTATAGACTTTAAATCTGACGCCTTAGACCGCTTGCCCAACCTGATCACCAACAAGAACTTTTTCAAACTATAATTAACTGATAATTACAAAACAAATTAAATATTTCAAACGCAAAACTTCTGCAGTATACAGCTGAATTTCTGTATAGAACCACCGTTTAATGAAATTAAACAAATCAAATTAATAATATTTTTATACATGTAATTAAAAATACAAATTTGTCAGGTGTGGGGTTCGAACAGGCGCCTTAGACCGCTCGGACAACCTTACCACGTACCACACCTTTTTTCAAACTATAATTTGCTGATAATTAGAAAGTACAAATTAAAATTTCAAATACAAAACTTTTGCAATATACAGCAGAATTTCTATATAGAACCACAGTTTAATGAATATTTAAATTAATAATATTATACATTTAATTAAAAATTTATTTTTGTCAGGTGTGGGGTTCGAACCCACGCTCCCAATCGGGAACCAGAGCTTAAATCTGGCGCCTTAGACCGCTCGGCCAACCTGACCACGAAACAAAACATTTTTTCAAACTGTAATTACCTGAAAATTAGAAAACAAATTACAAATTTCAAATACAAAAATTTTGCAACATACAGCTGAATTTCCCTATGGAACTATAATTAGCTAATAATTACAAAACTAATTAAATATTTCAAAAGTAAAAATTGCAGTATACAGCAGAATTTCTGTATAGAACCACCGTTTAACGAATATCTCAAAAGCAAAGCTTCCTGCAATATCCTGCATAATTTCTATATAGAACTAATTTAATTACAAAACTAATTAAATATTTCAAAATTACAAATCTAATTAAATATTTCAAAAGTAAAAATTTTGCAGTATACAGCTGAATTTCTCTAAAGATCCACCGTTTAATGAAATTAAACAAATCAAATTAATAATATTTTTATACATGTAATTAAAAATACAAACTTGTCAGATGTGGGGTTTGAACCCACGTTCTCAACCGGGAACCAGAGCTTAAATGTGGCGACTTAGATCGCTCAGCCAACCTGACCACGTATTTTCATACTATAATTTGCTGATAATTAGAAAGTACAAATTAAAATTTTCAAATGCAAAACTTTTGCAATATACGGCAGAATTTCTGTAAGGAACCACAGTTTAATGAATATTTAAATTAATAATATTATACATTTAACTAAAGTTTTATTTTTATCAGGTGTGGTTCGAACCCACGCTCCCAATCGGGAACCAGAGCTTAAATCTTGCGCCTCAGACCGCTCGGCCAACCTGACCACGTGAAAACATTTTTTCAATTGAATTACCTGAAAATTACAAAACAAATTACAAATTTCAAATACAAAACTTTTGCAATATACAGCTAAATTTCCCTATGGAACTATAATTAGCTGATAATTACAAAACTAATTAAATAATTCAAAAGCAAAAATTTTGCAGTATACAGCAGAATTTCTGTATTGAACCACCGTTTAATGAAATTAAACAAATCAAATTAATAATATTGTTATACATGTAATTAAAAATACAAATTTGTCAGGTATGGGGTTTAAACCCACGCTCCCAATCGGAAACCAGAGATTAAATCTGGCGCCATAGATTTCTCGCTAACCTGACCACCTACCAGATCATTTTCCAAATTATAATTAGCTGATAACTACATACTAAATATTTCAAGTGCAATAATTTTGCAGTATACAGTTGCATTTCTGTATAGAACCACCGTCTAATTAAATTAAACATATCAAATTAATAATATGCTTATAAGTGTAATTAAGCATTCAAATTTGTCGCTGGGCCAACCTGACTTCGTAAATGCAACAATTCTCTTTATCTAACTGTAGTGACAGTATTCGTTCAGACGTTGAGCTGTTAACATCGGTGAATAAATAATAACCTTTCCATAAATATCAAAAAGTACTAATATTTTTTCTACCTGTCCAGTGACCCGTGTTAGTGACTGCATTGTGTACAAATAGATACCGTTAAACACGTGTCCCCTTGCCGGGGGCACGCAGTGTCGTATAAACATTGTGTATTTTATATTAATATAAGTGGTAATTAAGTAAATTAACCGCATTTTTGTTGTGCTAATTAAATCAATGTCTTTATGGAGTCCGATACTGGACAATTAAAGGGCCGTCCGCCCGATAAAAATCCTCCTACATGTTCGGAAATTGGCGTGACTGTTCCAAATGCAATGAATGTGTACTATGTCGGAAATGAAAATAATACAGATTTACGTAATTCTAATAATGAGGAGATCATAATAAGAAGGGAACATAATCCAATGCAAATTAATAGTGCTGAAACGGTGATTGAAGAGTCAATTCGAATTGAAGAGTCGATTAATATGGATAATGTGTGTGACAAAAGCAATGAAGCACAAAATATTGAAATGATAGAGCAAGTACCTAGTGATGAGAATTCTAATCGAAATAACGTTGATAAAATACATTTACCGAATCGTTTTGATATGTGTGATACTGGACCTTTTTACATTTACGTAGAATCTTTAAGTAAAAACATTGGACGTTTACACCCTATGGCTCTCGGAAAATTACTACACAGATCACGATCGATTCTGAAAGAAGATTTGCTGGAGATTATCGTGATTGGTAACAATAAAGTCAAACTAGTTCTTAGGAATGGTAAAACAGCAAACAGCCTTCTTGACGATAATTTTTTTAATGCTAATAATTTGAAAGCTTACATTCCCAAATACCTATTAATTAGGGAAGGTATAATCTTTGATGTAGACATTAATCTCACGGCAGAAGAAATATTAGAAGAGATAGAATCAGTCATTCCAGTAATAGACGTAAAGTGTTTTATACCAAAAAACATCAACAAACGCAGAATCAACTCGCAATGCGTGAAATTATCTTTCAGAGGTTCAATTCTGCCGGATAAGGTAGGTATACATTCTGTAAAATGCCCAGTCAGCCCATATATTAAGAAGATCACCCAATGCCACAAATGTTGGCGTATTGGCCACGTTCGGGAAAAATGCCGGAACGACCTAAGGTGTCCCAAATGTGCAGGTCCTCATATTAAAGACGTATGTTTAGAAGATACCAACTATCTATGCTGCCTGTGCAAAGATAACCACGAGGCTTATAATAAAGATTGCAGGATCTATAAAAGATATAAAAATATTAATGAATTAATGGCAACACAGAATTTATCTTTCTACGAAGCAAAAAAAATCTTTGATAACGATAAATACTCGAGAACAGTTAGAGTTAACCTTAGCAGCTTGAATAAAGATAAAGATTTCCCTCCTATGAAAATCAAGAACTCTAACCAGAGTGGGGCTTTAACAAACAATAAATTCATGGTTCTATCGGACCAGGAAGAGGAGGAAGACCAATGATATGTTGCAAACTTCCAGACATTTAATAAACCTAAAAGGATTCATGTTCCACCCTCAACCAAGAGAGAAAAGAATGGGGCTGTAATCGGACATAGCATAAAACCTGTTTATAAAGAAAATATGGCTGACAAGGGAAACTTTATAAACCCTAGAAAAAGAGTGAAAAACAAATCAGATTCTGATTCTGAAAATGAAGTAAAATCTAATAGGAAAAGTGAAGATCCTAACACATCAGGAGGCCTATATCATTTCATTAGGCTGCTAAAGGACGTCTATAATCCAAATGATCCCGTATTAAAAAATTTGTTAAGTGATGTTTTTCTCAAAATGGTAAAAATTAAACACAAAATAGATCCTGCAAGTTTAAAAAAGAAAAAATCTAATAAGGATTTACCTGTGAGTTCAGAAAAATAAATCAATCAGTACTCCTTTCATTATGAAACAAATAAACATTTTACAATATAACTGTAGATCAATGTTAGCAAACAAGAGTAGTATAGAACATTATATGTGGTCTCATAAAATTCATGTGGCAGGTCTGTCCGAAACCTGGCTTAAAGAAGGTCACAAATATTTTGTCAAAGGTTATCGGATTTTCCGAGAAGACAGATTTGACGGTTATGGCGGTACTGCCATTCTAGTCAAAGACAACATATTATGCGAGAAAATTAACCACCCATTTCAGTGCCATCTTATCCAAATGTGTGCAGTGATTTTAAAATTAGAAAACCCGGTATGTATTATTTCAATCTATTGTGCGCCGAACTCTAAGGAATATTTCAAGAACATTAAAGATTTAATTGAAACTATTTCCATGCCAATACTCATAATAGGGGATTTTAACTGCAAAAATTTAGCTTGGGGTAGTGCCTCCATTGACAGAGGAGGCGAGATTCTATACAACATAATTGAAGACCTAAACCTCACCATAATGAATGATGGAAGACCAACCACTATCAGCACGGCAAGTAGGAAAGGTACGCCAATAGATCTTACTTTTTGTTCCAATAATCTATATGACAAAATCCAGTGGGACATTTATGCGGGCAGCTTAGGATCTGACCATTTGCCGATTAACATTACATTAAAAACTAACTTTGATGTAAAAGATTATATATATCCCTCCAGAAAATGGAATACCAAAGAGGCCAATTGGAAGAATTACGCATGGGAAATAGAAGATAAGTTGAAAAAAGTGGTACTCCATGAGGATCATAAGTCAAAATATGATGCCATTATCGAGATCATAAACGAAGCAGCTGGTAAACACTTCAAGGAACGTAAAACAGTGGCAATTAAGCAATTTAAACCCGCTATCTGGTGGGACGAAGAATGTGAAAACCAGATCAGGCAAAGAAAAATAGCGTACAAAAAGATGGTAGACGAGTTTACTTACAACAATTTTATTGAGTATCAAAAAATAAACGCTATTACAAAAAAAATTCTCAAATCCAAAAAGAGAAAAAAGTGGATGGATTTTACAAACTCACTCAATAGTAATGTTAATACATCAAAGCTTTGGAATATAGTGAAAATTTTTAACAACAAAAATAATAGAAACTCATCTAAGCCTCCAGTCGCTAGCTCATTCTTCGAAGACATGCTAAAAATGTTCGTTCCAGACTTGGTCTCCAATGAAATCAATCTGAATTTTGCAAATAATCTCGGAAGAGATCCCGATGACTTAATTTCCCCTATCAGACTATATGAATTTGATAATATATTAAAAAATAAAAAAGACAGCGTGCCAGGAATGGATAATATCTCATACATTATGTTAAAGAAGAGCCCCATAGCATTAAAATGTCTAATCATAGAGGTATTTAATTCAATTCTTTCTACATGCTGGATTCCAGAGGATTGGAAAAAAATTATAATTATTCCCATCTTGAAACCGAATAAAGACCCTTTGAAGATAGAATCCTATCGACCAATTTCATTATTATCTTGTTTGAATAAGACATTTGAAGCCATCATCAAGAATAGATTGGAGTGGTATATAGAAAACAAGTCTCTCTTCAATCAAAACCAATTTGGATTTAGACGAGGTCAAGGCACAAGTGATCTGTTAAGTACCTTATCTAATGACATTCATATATCTAATTCGAATAACGGATACCTCCTATTGTTAGCGACGGATATACATAAGGCTTACGATAATGTTGATCATGGCATTTTACTGAACAAACTTAAGAAATTGAACATTCCCTCTAATATTATGAAAGTGATAATTCTTCTACTAACCAATAGGTTGCTATATGTAAAAAATAAAAATAAATTAACAGGTCCCAGAGTAGCTCTTACAGGCTTACCACAAGGTTCTATATTGAGTCCGTTATTATTTAATATTTATATGTCGGACTTTACTGAAGTTACCCAAGACGATGTTAAGAAACTACAATATGCTGATGATTTATTTTTGTACATTTCTTGCAACACACTTGAGGAATGCATTCACAAAATGAAGTCGTCGATCACAGGTGTCTCAGAATGGATGAGGTCCAACCACCTGAACCTTTCCTTGGTCAAAACAAAGGGTATCCTGTTCACCAGGCATAGAAAATTCCTTTACCCTCAAGAAATCAATATGGGGAATTGGATCTGTAAAATATACGATATTGTGAAAATTTTAGGGGTTACCTTTGATAAAAAGATGACCTTCCGGGTGCACGTTGAAGAGGTGATCAAAAAATGTGAAACAGGTAAGAATATCATTAGAAGATTGGTTGGAACTGACTGGGGAGCCCACCCAAGTTCATGTTTAGCTATCTACAAATCCATAATTAGATCACATATTGATTATGGATACTTCATTTACGGAGGAATCTCAACCAATACACAAGGATTACTAGATAAAGCTCAACTTTCGGCTTTAAGACTGTGTTTGGAGCTATGAGGTCAACGCCTCGCATTGCCATTTTAGCGGAAGCCGGGGAAGCCCCATTAAACATTAGGAAACGAATACTAACTAATAGATTTCTAATTAAAAAATTCAACTCGGATTCTGAACGAATCCCGAAACAATTGGAACATTTAGCTGTTTTACATTTTAGGGTAAACTATTGGAAAAATAGACCGACACCTCCATTAATAACTGGATTTTATAATTTGAAACCTCTAGAAGATCGAATAATTACAAATAATAAACTACCGTATCATAGTCATTCTTGGAATTACTCATTTCCCAAGAAATATATAGTCTTGAATGATTTCAATTATATGACTCATCATTCCAATAAAAGTATAATAAACAGGGAGTTTGAGAATTGGTTAGACACGAAATGGAAAGATTTCACTGTTATCTACACTGACGGTTCCAAGTTAGAAAATAAAGTGGGGTGTGCTGTCTATGTACCTAATAGAGAGAAAAATTTACAATTTAAATTACCGGATTTTGCCTCAGTCTTTTCGGCAGAACTTACAGGTATCAATGCTGCTTTAGACTTTGTTATACAAGAAAAGATTCCAAAAACCTTAATCCTAACAGATAGTAAATCCGCACTTCTGGCTCTAAACCATCCTAAAGAAAATTGCAATGATTTAATTTTTGACACCATCCATAAAATAGAAAGCGTCTTAGAAAATAAAAACACGATTAAATTAGTATGGATAAAAGGGCATTCCAATATTCATGGAAACGAATATGTGGATGGTCTTGCAAAAGAAGCCTGTTTATCAAATTTTCCTTCAAGAAAGGCTCCAGCGTCTGACTTAAAAAGCTGGGTAAGGAAACAAGGATTAAGGTTATGGCAAAACGAATATGATATGGAAGGCAGAAAAGGAACTTTATTTAAATTTTGCAAACCAAAAGTGTCTTTTAGTACATGGTTTGCCAAATCTAGGTTGAACAGAGACGAAATAACCGTTATCAATCGTATTAGATCGGCCCACACATTCTGCAAATCTCATCTTTTTAGAATTGGCATGGCAGAAGATCCCTTCTGTTCTTGCGGATTGGAAATTCACAATCTTGACCACATGTTTTGGAAGTGCAAGCTCTATGCTAATCAAAGAACATTCTTACTACAAGAACTGAATAAATATAACTTCATTTTTCCTATTAACACTACAATAGCCTTTTCTACTAATGATGAAAATATATATAAAATTTTTCTGTTTTTCTTAAAAAAATGTAACATTAAAATATAGTTCTAAAAATAAAGTATTAGTTATTAAGGTTTTAAGAATTAAGTCGCAATATTATGTTGTAAATAATTTGTAAAATATGTATTTTTCTGGTATTTGTAATTTTGTAACATATTATTTATGTATTAAAAGGCTAAATGACCACACGGTCAAATGCCATAAATAAATAAAAAAAAAACTGTAGTGAACTTATAATTACAGAAAAAAATATATCAAAAGCAAAGCTTCATGCAATCTCATTCATAATTTCTATATAGAACCACCGTTGCATAAATATTTAAATTAATAATATTATACATACAATTAAAAATGTATTTTTGTCAGGTGTGGGTTTGAAACCACGCTCCCAATCGCAAACCAGAGCTCAAACCTGGCGCCATAGAGCGCTCGGCCAACAATTAATAAAGATAAAGCATTATACAGTATAATTCAACAATATAATACAACGAATTTCTGTCAGGTGTGAGGTTCGAACCCACGCTCCCAATCGGGAACCAGAGCTTAAATGTGGCGCCTTAGACCGCTCGGCCAACCTGACCACGTTCGAAACATTTTTTTAAACTAGAATTAGCTGATAATTAAAAATCACAAATACAAAAATTGGAATGAAACTTTAATTAGCTGATAGTTACAAATTTAATTTAATATTTCAAAAGCAAAAATTTTGCAGTGCACAGCTGAATTTCTGTATAGAACCACAGTTTAATGAATATTTAAATTAATAATATCATACAATTACTCAAAAATTTATTTTTGTCAGGTGTGGGTTTCGAACCCACGCTCCCAATCGGGAACCAGAGCTTAAATCTGGCGCCTTAGACCACTCGGCCAACCTGACCACGAAACAAAACATTTTTTCAAACTGTAATTACCTGAAAATTACAAAACAAATTACAAATTTCAAATACAAAAATTTTGCAATATACAGCTGAATTTCCCTATGGAACTATAATTAGCTGATAATTACAAAAATAATTTAATATTTCAAAAGCAAAAATTTTGCAGTACACAGCTGAATTTCTGTACAGAACCACAGTTTAATGAATATTTAAATTAATAATATTATACATTCAATTAAAAACTTATTTTTGTCAGGTGTGGGGTTCGAACCCACGCTCCCAATCGGGAACAAGAGCTCAAATCTGGCGCCTTAGACAGCTCGGCCTACCTGACCACGTATGACACATTTTTTCACTCTGTAGTTACCTGATAATTATAAAACAAATTACAAATTTCAAATACAAAAATTTTGCAATATACAGCTGAATTTTCCTATGTAACTATAATTAGCTGATAATTACAAAACTAATTAAATATTTTAAAAGCAAAAATTTTGCAGTGTACAGCAGAATTTCTGTATAGAACGACCGTTTAACGAATATCTCAAAAGCAATGCTTCATGCAATATCATGCATAAATTATATATAGAACCACTGTTTAAAGAATTTCAATTGATAATATTAGGCGTACATTCAGAAATTTATTTTTGTCAGGTGTGGGGGTCAAAAACACGCTCCCGATGGGAAACCAGAGCTTAAATCTGGCGCCTCAGACCGCTCGGCCAACCTGACCAGTTTCGAAATATTTTTTCAAACTAGAATCAGCTAATAATTAAAAAACAAATTACAAATCACAAATACAAAAACTGGAATGGAACTTTAATTAGCTGATAATTACAAAACTACTTTAATATTTTAAAAGCAAAAATTTTGCAGTATACAGCTGAATTTCTGTATAGAACCACCGTTTAATGAAATTAAACAAATCAAATTAATAATATTTTTATACATGTAATTAAAAATACAAATTTGTCAGGTGTGGAGTTTGAACCCACGCTCCCAATCGGAAACCAGAGCTTGAACCAGGCGCCATTGACTGCTTGGCCAATAATTAATAAAGATATAGCATTACGCATGTATAATACAACAATATAATATAACGAATTTCTGTGAGGTGTGGGTTCGAACCCACGCTCCCAATCGGGAGTCAGAGCTTAAATGTGGCGACTTAGATCGCTCGGCCAATAAACATCTGATTTTCTCTATAGAACCACAGTTCAATGAATATTTAAATTCATATCATTATACATTTAATTAAAAATTTATTTATTGACCTAAAATCTGGCGCCTTAGACCGCTTGCCCAACCTGACCACCAAGAAGAACTTTTTCAAACTGTAAGTAGCTGATAATTACAAAACAAATTAAATATTTCAAACGTAAAACTTCTGCAGTATACAGCTGAATTTCTGTATAGAACCACCGTTTAATGAAATTAAACAAATCAAATTAATAATATTTTTATACATGTAATTAAAAATACAAATTTGTCACGTGTGGTGTTCGAATCCACGCTCCCAATCGGGAACCAGAGCTTAAATCTTGCGCCTTAGACCGCTTGGCCAACAATTAATAAAGATATAGCATCACACATGTATAATACAACCATATAAAATAACGAATTTCTGTCAGATTTGAAGTTCGAACCCACACTCCCAAACGGGAACCGAGCTTAAATCTGGCGCCTTAGATTTCTCGCCAACCTGACCACCTGCGAGATCATTTTACAAATTATAATTAGCTGATAACTACATACTAAATGTTTCAAGTGCAAAAATTTTGCAGTATACAGTTTCATTTCTGTATAGAACCACCGTTTAATTAAATTAAACATATCAAATTAATAATATGTTTATAAGTGTAATTAAGCATTCAAATTTGTCGCTCGGCCAACTTGACAATGTAAATAAAACAATTCTCTTTTTCTAACTATAGTGAACTTATAGTTACAAAACCAAATATATCAAAAGCAAAGCTTCATGCAATCTCATGCATAATTTCTATATAGAACCACCGTTTAATAAATATTTAAATTAATAATATTATACATACAATTAAAAATGTATTTTTGTCAGGTGTGGGTTTGAACCCACGCTCCCAATCGCAAACCAGAGCTCAAACCGCGCCGTAGACCGCTTGGCCAACAATTAATATAGATAAAGCATTATACATGTATAATTAAACAATATAATACAATGAATTTCTGTCAGGTGTGGAGTTTGAACCCACGCTCCCAATCGGGAACCAGAGTTTAAATGTGGCGACTCAGACCGCTCAGCCAACGTATTTTAAAACTATAATTTGCTGATAATTAGAAAGTACAAATTAAAATTTTTAAATGCAAAACTTTTGCAATATACGGCAGAACTTCTGTATGGAACCACAGTTTAATGAATATTTAAATTAATAATATTATACATTTAATTAAAATTTTATTTTTGTCAGGTGTGGGGTTCGAACCCACGCTCTCATTCGGGATCCATAGCTTAAACCTGGCGCCTAAGCCAACCTGACCAATTACCAATTTTTCCAAACAATAATTTGCTGATAATTAGAAACTATAAATTAAAATTTTGCAATATACAGCTGAATTTCTCTATAGAACCACCGCTTAATAAATATTCAAATTAATATTATTACACATTTAACTGTTACAATTATTTTTTTAACGGTAGATACCATAGTCTTCTAGATCATGCTGAAATATTACCGCCCTACGGCAACTCGTTTAGCTTCAAAAATTCGTCAAAGTTTGCAAAAATTGGTATAGTTTTTTTGGCATTTGTCAAAATTAGACCTTTCAACGCCGTTTTCTCAAAAACGCCTGAACCGATTTCAGAAGTTTAAAAGCCATATGATGTACCTCAATGAAGAGTATCGTTTGTCAGTTTTGTGCTACGATCGGCCAAGTCATTTATTTGTAATTTGGAAAAAAATTGTTGAACTTTTCGACCACATTTGAGCTCATACTACCGAATCGATTTTAAAAAATCAAAAACTGTTCGAATGATATCAGTTGTAAATGAAACTGATTATTTTTAGATGAAAAGCTATCAAGCCGTTTTCTTGTAATTAACTGTTGAAAAAAAAATGAAGACGAATTTTATGAAACTTTTTTTGGCTATATATATCATGGTCTTATAGAACTTACTACAATATTACGGCCTTACGACAAGTAGTTTAATTTTAAAAATTTATCAAAGTTTGGGAAAAAAGTAGTTTTTGTTAAAATTAAAATTAGACGTTTTACTTGGTATAACGATAGAGTACTTGGTCTTAATTAACATACTAAACCATTAAAGTCTTATGGAAACTGGTTCAATTATAAAAAAATGATTGATTTTTGAAAAATTATTTTTAGAAAATACTCCGAGTAAACGTGTTTGTTCGTTTTCAATTATGTGTAATAAATCCACTCGGAATACCTTTAATTAATTATTTACTCATGATTTAATTTATTTCTTTTTGGTTAAGTCGATTATTTACACATGTAATTTGCCCCAAGGCAAAATACCAATACCAACTAGTTTCTATATAGAACTACCGTTGAATGAATATTTAAATTATTAGAATTATATACTCGGCCAACCCGACCAAGTATGAAAACTTTTTCCAAACTATTATAAGCCGTTAATTATAAAGTTAATAAATTAAAAATTTCAAATGCAAAAATTTTGCAGCATACAGCTAAATTTCTGTATAGAACTACCGTGTAATGAAATTAGACAAATCAAATTAATAATATTTTTATACATGTAATTAAAAATACAAATTTGTCAGGTGTTCTCTATGGGACCACCGTTTAATGAATATTTACATTAATAATATTATATATGTAATTGAAAATTTATTTTTTGCATGTGTGGGGTTCGAACCCACGCTCCAAATTAGGAGTCAGAGCTTAATCCTGGCGCCATAGACCGCTTGACTTGTAGAACAACAATATAGTATAACCAAACGTTGTCAGGTGTGGGGTTCAAACCAACGCTCCCAATCGGGAACCACAGCTTAAATCTGGCGCCTTAGACCGCTCGGCCAAACTGACGACGTACAAGACATTTTTTCAAACTATAATTAGCTGATAATTACAAAACAAATTACAAATTTCGATTACAAAAATTTTGCAGTATACAGCTGAATTTCTTTATGGAACCACCGTTAAATGAATATTCAAATTAATAATATTATACATGTAATTAAAAATTCAACTTTGTCAGGTGCGGAGTTCTAACCTGACATCTACGAGAACTTTTTCCAAACTATAATTAGCTGATAATTTCAAAACAAATGAAATATTTCGAATGCAAAATTTTGCAGTATACTGCTGAATTTCTGTATAGAACCACCGTTTAACGAATATCTCAAAAGTAAAGCTTTATGCAATCTCCTGCATAAATTCTATATCGAACCACCGTTTAAATAATATTTAAATTAATAACATTTTGCACATATTTAAAAATTTATTTTTGTCAGGTGCGGGGTTCAAACCTTCGCTCTCAATCAAGAACCACAGCTTAAATCTGGCGCCTTAAACCGCTCGGAAAACCTGACCACATATGAGACCATTTTTAAAAATATAATTTGCTTATAATTAGAAAGCATAAATTAAAAAATTCAAATGAATTAATAATGGTATTTACATAAATAAAAATTTTACTTTGTCAGGTATGGGTTTCGAACCCACGCTCCCAATCGGGAACCACATCTCGGCCAACCTCATCACGCACGACCGAATTTCTCTATGGGACAACCGTTCAATGAATATTCAGATTAATAATATTATACACGTAATTAACAATTCAATTTTGTCATCTGCGGCGTTCGAACTCACGCTCGGCCAACCTGACCACGTACTGACGCGTAATATAACAAAACATTGTGAGGTGTGGGATTCAAACCCACCCACCCAATCGGGAAACAGAACTAAAATCCAGCGCCTTAGACCGCTCGGCCAACCTGAAAACGTACTAGA
>NW_020539726.1:327966-352186 GCF_003426905.1 Ctenocephalides felis
GAATTGTTTGGCCTCAAAAGTATTGTTTGAATGCTCTTACGATTCTGTGGCACTGTTGAATTGTAGAGTGTTGACTCCGAAAGCCAAACTGATGTTCTGAAATATATTCGCGCTAGTTAAGATATGTTGAAGCAGGAGTTTTTCGAGCACGTTTGAAACAATTGGTAGAAGGCTGATTGGTCTAAATGAGGTAATCATATTAGGATCTTTTCCGCTTTTATGGATCATTTTTACTACAGATGTTTTGTAGAGAGTTGGCCAATAATTTAATCTAATTATTGAGTTGAATATATACGTTAGAAGGATGAATCCCTTCTTTGGCAGTTCTTTCAACATTTTTGCCGTCACTAAATCGTAACCTGGAGATTTATTATCTTTCAGTTTACTAATCTCTTCAATTATAATCTTTAATGAAAAGAACTTTATGCTGTTCATTGAGTTGTGAGAAGGAATCATATTGAGTAATCTGGGTTCGGTTTGAAAACTGTACTTAGATAATGAGCAAATACTTAGATAATTAGTACTTAGATAATTAGCTTCTTCTGCATCACTCCTAGCCCAAGATAGATGATTGCTGTCATCCCATCTAACAGGCGGATTTTGAATACGTGGTTTTAATTTGTTTTTAATTGGTTTCCAGATTGAGTTATCAAATCTATTTAGGTTTGATACGTAATTGTTGAAGTTTTGGTTTGAAATTTCTTTCAATCTGGATTTTAGTTTATTGCTTAAGTTATTGTATGTGTTCTTATCCGATGGAAAGTGAGTTGACTGCCATTTTCGTCTTGCTTTCCTTTTCTCTGAGATTAAATTTTTAATTTCAAAAGATAGATGTTGATCCTGTTGAACTGTTGTTTTTGGAGTAGCAGTTAAAGCAGCATCATGAAGTGTTTTATTAAATTTGTCAATAGCAGAGTCAACTTCCGATGAGTTCTTAAAACTAATTTTGAGATCAGTATTGTATTCTATTTTGTAGCGGTATAGTTCCCAGTTTGTTTTTCTCGAATGAAGTCTATAAGGTTTACAAACATTGATAATTGAAGAACAGATAGTAGCAGTTATAGGTGAGTGATCTGAAGAGAGATCGTAGCTTGAATGAACATCTGTGTACCTAGAGTTTAAGCCTTTCATTATGAAGAAATCCAATAAAACGGGTTTCTTCATTGGGTCAGTTGGCCAGTAAGTCGGAGTGCCCGTGGAAAGAGTACCATAGTTTTGTTGGACAATAACTTCATACAGTTTTCTTCCTTTTGGATTAATCAGTCTTGATCCCCAAAATGTGTGCTTACTGTTAAAATCTCCACTAACTAAAAACTTATATCCAAGAGATTCAAAGAATTCAGAAAATTGTATATTACTGATTGTATGACGTGGAGGACAATATACGGCAGAAATTGTTGTTGCAAAAGATGACGTTTGTACTTTGATGGATGTTGCTTGTAAGTAATCTTTATTATATTTTTCAAGTTCATAGTGAGATATATTAGATTTTATTAATACAGCTGTACCCCAGTGAGCTGTGCCATCTGGGTGAGTAGTATGATATACACGATAATTAGGAATGAATAAGTTTATGAGTTTCACTTACCAGAAAAACGTCTATTTTGTTTTCATTGAGGTATAATACTATTTCGTGTTTATGGAGTTCCATAGTCCTATTCTTAAAAATTTAACCATACAGCTAATTAGTTTTGTTGATGTTGGTGAGGGTAGATAACATATTAATAATCATAGTATTATGTTGCATAAGTTGTTGAAACATATTTTTAAATTCAGAGAAGAATTGAGAAAATTCATTATTTGCATAGTTACTATTTTGTATATTTGAGTTTTCGCTTCTATTGGATTTGATAACTTGAGAGTATGACATGTGCTCCGTGTTTGTTAGTCTACCAAATCGTTGAGGAGTGGCAGCAGTTTTGATGTTCATAGGAGAATTGTGTGATTGTTTCGACCCGTTTTTGTTGTTGAAATCATTTTTAGATTTAGTTTGTAATAAATTCTTATAGGCAGAACAACCTTTGTAGTTTGCTGTGTGAGCTTCTTCACAGTTCACACAAAAAGCTGGGGATTCTTTCGATTTCGTACATCGTTTACTGTCATGTGGGAGTCCACATTTTACACAAATAAATGGACGATTGCAATACGTTTTAGTATGACCATACATTTGGCATTTTGTGCACTGTGATATCACTGATGGTTTGAACGGAGTCTCAAAATGTATAATTTGGTTAAGTATCTTATTTATCTTAAAAATTTCTGAATTGTTTTTATTTGGTTCAAGATCAATGTAAAACATATTGAGAGGGGTCTTTTGCCTATAGCGTAATATATTTGTAATGTTCCTGACTTTATGCCCTTTGGTTTCAATTTCATTTTTCAGTTCAGAAATATCTGTTGAATGGTGGATGTACTTCAACACAACTCTATATGCCCTTTCAGTACTGACCTAGTATGTATGGAAAACTGCTTTGGTATTAGGTAGGAATTTTACTAGCTTTCTGTAGTCTTCAATATTTGAAACATTACATTTTATGTTATTGTTTGATAAAGTTTTAGTTGTATAATTTTTATTGCCTAAGAAATTATCAATAGTACTAGTCATACCTTTATAATCTGTATCTCCGTATATAAAAATAGGAGGCGGAATAATTTTTTTGATTGGTGTAGGACATTCTGGCTGAGCCTTTGGTTCCTCATTTGTTAATACTTCAAATCTATTATTTAATTTAATCGGTTCGTCATTTTGGCGTTTTGGTCGTTTTCTTTTCGGGCTAGTAACAACTTGGCAAGGAGCAGAATTCCAAGAAGTAGACGCAGTTTGAAAATCTATATTATCCATGATCAAATGCTCATTGCTTGTCGATGGAATTTGATGATTACTATTCAATAGAATAGACGGTTTCATTTCACTTGCATCTGTGGTTTCAGTTTGTTGTTTATTCTTTTTATTAAGTTTAATTTGTTCCGTGATGTATTGAGAACATGTTTGTGAATCATCATAGAGTATTCTGTTCACATTTTCGATGGGGATATCTGCAAAACCGTCCATCGTATCCCCCGAAGGGTGACACTAATTTGTCATTAAAATGACACTTCAATTTTGTGATTTACTTTAACGTTTAGAGTATTATATTTAATTTTGTATAAGATAAATATATAATTAAATATATAATTTATCAATGATTTTCACTAATTTAGTTAGTTTATTGGCTTAATTTTTTAATTGATTATATCAATATACGTAATATTTACTTTTATTCAAAATTTTTTAACTTTATTGTTTAGAGCAACATATGACTCACCATATTATATTCAAATGTGTTATAGTGGCCCTATTGTTTATGAATTATTATATAATAGTTTTATATCATGTTAAGTATGATAATGATTAGATTAAGGGATCCGATATAGAAATAAAATGGTTCATGGTGGCATGGTGGCAATAAAAAAATAATTTAAGGAGGTCCTATAGGTTGTTAAATAGTATTAAATTCGTACTTCATTAGATTTAAATTAATTATACTCATATATACAAATATGTAAAAGGGAAGATTGTGTCGTAACTCTTATCATCACTTTTTTCTATTACAACGTAGAGCAGGCTTGCTGCCTAGTGACGTAGCGCTAGTCCGGGCGGCGAAGGCAAGCGACAGTACGTTAGTGTTGAACGAGCTGGACTCGATTCACCAGATTTTTAAATTAGTGCGACACGTTCTATATTAGTAAATTGAGAAATCGTTTCGGTCTAGAAGCAAAAGATAAAGAATTTGCGGTTGAAAATTACTTTTTTGATTCTTAATCTTTCCTTCTTGCATATTACTCTTAAATAAAATATAGGAATAAGTTTAGAGTTTAGTACGATATACAAGGATTATTATATCACTCAGATTTAGGATAGTTGTTAAAAGTAGGTTTGCCATTTCGAGTATATAGTATAAAAATAAGTATTAAGACTTATATGAGAGCGCTATATCGGATCTACGTTTTTGTTTTATGTGTATATAAGAGTTGAAAGCTGGGCTCAGTAGTCCACGAACAAAGACCATTGAGATATCCGAATCGATGGACGCGTACGGTTTCAATCGGGAAAACCGCCCTTAATCAACCCCGCAGCCGTCGAATTATTATGTGAATTGTGATGAATTATGTTGGAATATTCTGTGAAGGTACCTTCAGCGAGACCGGGATGGCGACATAGGTCGCAGCACGTCATCTCCCGTAAAGAGCGCAACTTGGGGTACTCTTGTGCCGGGCTGGGGGACTCCAGGTGTGTCCCGCTTACATAGGTGTTTAAATGTAAGTTTAAGTGTAAGTTATTTTTGGGTGGGCACAGACGATCAGTCTAGAGTGATATTATTATGATGCGGGGCGAGCAAGAAGGAAAACGAGATCTTAGCCCCCATCTGTACTTTTGTATTTGGGGGGCAATCACATCAGTAGAGGATGAATTACTGTAAATGTCGCGTTCGTAAAAGTAAACTAGTTATTTAGATATTTGAATTTTGTAAATTGATACGTAAATATATTGTTCCTTGTTTATCGTCAAATTAGTTTTTTTTTTGTTTTTCCGCGCGTTACGCAGTAAGAGATTGTCCATATCATCGGGATCATCGATTTTGGCAAACTAATTTCCATTCCACGATTATTCCATTAAATCTAATACTACAACCAAGGAAATAAGTGACAGCACAACCACATAGGATAAATTTGCTGTTCAAGGCAACGTGTTACGAAAAAACTGTACAAAAAACGATTGTACTTCGAATATTTTCTTCACTTGTTGTTTTTTATACATAACTTTTTTTATTTCAAAGTCTAGCCTTTCTGTTTTAAGTTTACTACGCACAGTTTTTCCTGACACGATTTCCTTGAGAACGAAATAGGTTAAGATAGTTTTAAGCAAACGGATTTATTAACTTCCCGAAGGAGAAGTTTATGTTTTCATCAAAAAATCTCGACGTTTCAAGCCATTCTGAATCGAATGAGACCAAATTTGGAAAAAGTATGTGTGTGTGTGTGTATGTGACCAGATTTTTTGCCGTAAATCAACGTTTTCTCGAAAAACGGCTGGACCAATTTCAAAAATTTAAAAGCCACTCGATGTATCTCGATGAGGACTATTGTTTGTTAGTTTTGTGCGACGATCGGCCAAACCGTTTCTTTATAAATCCTAGAAAAGTAAAAAAATTTTCGTCTACGTTTTAGCCCGCAATTCTGAATCGATTTTGAAAATTCAAAAACTGTTCGAAAGATATTGGTTGGGAATTGTGCTGATTAGTTTTTGGTAGAGATAGGCCGGGCCGTTTTCTTGTAATAAAGTTTAAAAAAAAATCGACGATTTTTATGATTATTTTTTTGACGGTAGATACAATAGCCTTCTGGATCATACTAAAATATTACGGCCCTACGACAACTGATTTAGCTATAAAAATTCGTCATTAATTAGTATGGTCTATAGCGAAAATTAGTATGGTCTTTTTGGCATTTGTCAAAATTGGAACATTCATCGACGTTTGCTCAAAAACGCCTGAACCGATTTTAGATATTTAAAAAGCATTTGATGTATCTCGATGAGGATCATCGTTTCTCAGTTTTGTGCGACGATTGCCATTTTTTTGTAATTTAGAAAAAATTGTTAAACATTTCGTCCACATTTAAGCTCATCCTTCCGAACCGATTTTGAAAAATCAAAAACTGTTCGAAGGATATTAGTTGAAAGGGATACTGATTAGTTTTAGGTGAAAATCTACCGAGCCGTTTTCTTGTAATTAACTGTTGAAAAAAAATTAACCCGATTTTCATGGAACTTTTTCTGGCGATATATATCATGGTCTTAAAGAACTTACTAAAATATTACGGCTTTACGACAAGTAGTTTAATTTTAAAAATTCATCAAAGTTTGAGAAAATGAGTTGTTTTGACGTTTGTTAATATTATAATTAGATGATTTTGTTGGTATAACGATAGTGTACTTGGTCTTGAACGTACTAAACCATTGAAGTCCTACAGAAAATGGTTCAATTATAAAAAGTGTTGATTTTTGAAAATTTGCTTTTAAAAAATACTCCCAGTTAACGTGTTAGTTTGTTCGTTTGCAATGATGTGTAATAAATGCACACGGAATACTTTTAATCATTCATAAATTAATTTATTTTTTATTGATTAAGTCAATTATTTTCTCATTTCGGGAAGTTCATGTAACTTGCTTCAAGGCAAAATACCAAAACCAACTAGTTTTTGTATTGTAATTTTTGTGTTACTGAAGGATTTTTTTTGTTTTTTTTTGTATTAATGATGTTTGTGTATTTTTTTCTGACCTGTATATATAAGTTCATGTTTACTAGCTGCTACGTGTTTTGTGTTTATAAACAAAGGGGGAATAACTTACCAGGATACTAAGAATATCTGACCGGAACCACAACACCCAAGGCATGGCCGGCACACAACCACAACCAAAATCATCGTCCATTAGCCAAGGATCACACTTGAGCAAGCTCATTTAACTACCCAACCCAAAGTCAAGGACCAAAAGGCAAAACAGAACCCTAGGTAAAACACCGGAACAACTCGGAAAACCTAGGGGAAGGCAAAATTTCAACTTTGGATTTAAGAGCCGAGGGTGGCTCTAGTGTGACAGGAGAGCGTGAAACAATAATTGGTATTGTCGTCAAAGGGTTGCACAACCCTTAGTGCAAATGGGCTCCCCCACCTACTTATACTATGGTTCCTGCCATATAAGGTCCAAGTCGAGGGTTGAAAATTAGCATTAACAAATTTAACATCCTCCGAGGAGGTCGGTCGGGTCCAGGCGCGAATCTTTGGACCCGCTTTGTGTATAGTGATGTGTGTGTTGTGCCAGGAGAGGAGAACCTGTTCCAGCAAAGATCAGATGTATTGTTTAGTAGCTATTCTCTCCAATATTCCGTCAGTTAAGTTAATACGTTTACCTGACAACGTACGACCGAATTTCTCTATGGGGCCACCGTTTAACAAATATTCAAACTAATAATATTATATATGTAATTAAAAATTTATTTATTATTAAATTAATAATATTTTTTTGCATAAATTAAAAATTCAAGTTTGTCAGATGTGGGGTTAGAACCCACGCTCTCATTCGGGAACCAGAGCTGAAATCCGGCGTTTTAGACTGCACGGCCAACCTGACCACGTACGACCATATTTTTCTATGGAACCACCGATTAATGAATATTGAAATTAATAATATTATATATGTAATTAAAAATTTACTTTTGTCAGCTACGGCGTTCGAACCCAAGCTACCAAGCGGGAACCGGCCAACATGTACACCCGCGAAAACATTTTCCAAATTATAATTAACTGATAATTACAATACAAATTAAATGTTTCAAGTGCAAAAATTTTGCAGTATACGGCTGAATTTTTGTATAGAACCACCGTTTAATGAAATTAAACAAATCAAATTAATAATATTTTTATACGTGTAATTAAACATTTAAATTTGTCGCTCGGCCAACCTGACTATATAAGGGAAACAATTATTTTTTTCTAACTATAATGAACTTATAATTACAAAACAAAATATCTCAGAAGCAAAGCTTTATGCAATCTCATGAATAATTTCTATATAGAACCACCGTTTAATAAATATTTAAAATAATAATATTATACATATAATTAAAAAATTATTTTTGTCAGGTGTGGGGTTCTAAGCCACGTTCCCATTCGGCAACCAGAACTTAAATCTGGCGCCTTCGACCGCCCGGCCAATAATTAATAAAGATACAGTATTACGCATGTATAATACAAAAATATAATATAACGAATCTTTGTCAGGTGATGGGTTCGAATCCACTTAAACGCTTAAATCTGGCGTCTTAGACCGCTCGGCCAACCCGACCACCTACGACACATTTTTTCAAACTAGGATTAGCTGCTAATTACAAAACAAGTTACAAATTTCAAATACAAAAATTTTGCAATATACAGCTGAATTTCTTTATGGAACTATATTTAGCTGATAATTACAAAACAAATTAAATATTTCAAACGCAAAAATTTTTCAATATATAGCTGAATTTCTCTATGGAACCACCGTTTAATGTTCAAATTAATAATATTATACATGTGATTAAAAATTCAACTTTGTCAGGTGCGGGATTCGAACTCGACACGTATGAGAACTTTTCCCAAACCATAATTGGCTGATAATTTCAAAACAAATTAAATATTTCAAATGCAAAAATTTTGCAGTATACAGATGAATTTCTGTATAGAACCACCGTTTAATGTAATTAAACATATCAAACTAATAATTTTTTCATACATGTTATTTAAAAAAAAAAAAAATTCTCAGTTATGGGGTTTGAACCCACGCTCCCAAGCGAGAACTGCTCGGTCAACCTCACAACGTATAAGAACTATTTTCAAACTATATTTTGCTGATAATTAGAAAGCAAAAATTTCAAATGCAAAACTTTTGCAATATACAGCTAAATTTCTGTAAAGAACCACCGTTTAATGAACATTCAAATTAATAATATTATACGTGTAATTAAAAATTTAACTTTGTCAGGCGTTTTGTTCTTACCCACGCTTCTAACGGAGAACTAGAGCTTAACCTATCGCCTTAGATCGTTTGGCCGACCTCACAACGTAATAAACCCTCTTCTAAATTATAATGATCTTATAATTATAAAGTATAAACAATTAATAAAGACATAGTATAACACATGTATATTACAACAATATAATATAACGAAACGTTGTCAGATGTGAGGTTCGAACCCACGCTCCCAATCGGGAACCAGAGCTTAAATCTGGCACCTTAAATCGTTCAGCCAATCTGACTATATAACCAAAACTCTCTTTTTCTAACTATACTGAACTTATAATTACGAAACAAAATATATCAAATGCAAAGCTTCATGCAATATACTGCATAATTTCTACACGAAACTACCGTTTAATGGGGTTTGAACCAACGCTCCTAGTCAGAAACCAGAAGTTAAATCTGGCACCTCAAATCGTTCGGCCAGCATGACTATGTAAGAATTGTCTTTTAATAACTATATTGGACTTATAATTACAAAACAAAATATCTGAAATGCAGAGCTTCATGCAATATACTGCCAAATTTCTATATAGAACCACCGTTTAATAAATATTTAAATTAATAATATTGTACATGTAATTATAAATTTAACCTTGTCAGGTGTAGGATTCGAATCCACGTTCTCAACCGGGCCCAGAGCTTAAATCTAGCGCCTCAGAACGTTCAGCCAACCTGACTATGTACAAGAAACAATTCTCTTTTTCAAACTATAATAATGAGCTTAAAATTACAAATAACAGATGCTCTCAAACACAAAATATCATGGACCATATTGCAGAATTTTTACATAGAAACAACTTCTATTGAATAAACAAAGAAATAATATTATACTTGTAAATGCAAACGTAACTTTGGTCGGCCAACCCGTTTACGTAAGAAACAATTTTTTTTTCAAAACTATAATATGCTTATAATTACAAAACATATGTAAACAATAAATGGAAAAATAACATTATATATGTAATAAAAAATTTAAGGTTGTCATGTGTGGGGGTTCAAGCCCACGCTCCAAATTGGAAACCAGAACTTAACTCCGGTGCCTTTCACCGCTCGGTCAGACTAAAATCGTGCGAGACTCTTTTCCAAACTATGATGATCCTATAATTACAAAACATTAACATTAGATAAATAAATAATAATACACATGTAATTAAAAATGTAACTTCGTCAGGTTTAGGGTTCAAACCCACGTTTCCAATCAGAAAACTCAGCTTAAGTCTAGTACCTTAGACCGGTTGGCCAATCTGAAAACGTCCGAGGTGATTTTCCAAATTATATTGATCTTATAATTACAAAACATAAGTAAACATCAAACAAAGAAATGTTACTATGCATGTAATTAAAAATACAACGTTTTCAAGTGTGGAGTGTAAACCCACAATCCCAATCACGGAAGCAGGGCTTATATCTGGCACCTCAACCGCTCGGCCAACTTGACCACGTACGAAACCCTTTTCCAAACTATAGTTTGCTTATAATTACAAAATAAAAGTGAATGATTTCAAATGCAAAACTTCATGCAATATACAGAAAAATTATTTTATAGAATCACCGTTTATCACCCTCCCAATCAGGGGCCAGAGATTATTCTGGCGTCTTAGACCGCTTGGCCAATCTGATCACGTACGAAATTCTTTTCCAAATCATAATTGGCTCATAATTACAGAACACAAAGGTTTCAAATGCAAAACTTCATTCTGCACACAGTAGAATTTTTATATAGAGTTACAAATTAATAATATTATACATGTAATTAAAAATTCAGCTTTTTTGTGGGTTGGAGTTCGAACCCTAGGTCCAAATCGAATCCAGAGCTTGAATCTGGCGCATTAGACCGCTCGGCCAAAACGACAACGTGCGAAGTCCTTTTCCAAACTATAATGACTAATATAAACTTATAATTACAAAATATAAGTAAACAATTAACAAAGAAATAATATTATATATGTAATTAAAATTGTAACATTATAAAGTGTGGGGTTCGAACCCACGCTCCGAATTCGACCGCTCGGCCAACCACACAACGTGCGAGGCCCTATAAGTTGAAGATTTCAAATGCAAAACTGCAAAATTTCTAAATAGAACCACCACCTGACAACATACAAGACTTTCTAAAATGCAATGAGCATTTATTATGACAAAACACAAGGTAAAAGTTTTTAAATACCAAATTTCTTGCAACATACTGCAGAATTTCTATATAGAAACAGCGTCTAAACATAAAACAAAGAAAAAATAGTGGTGCATGGCATCGTGCCTTAAGGCAAATTGCTGAAACTGTCCATACCACATTAAAACTCATATAAAATGAGTTTTTGAAAGTTTTGAAAAAAATGACTTGTTTGAAAAATATAGTTTTTTTTTTTAAATTGAAAAATGAAAATTTTTATGTATGTATCTTTACGTTTGAGAGGTTTCTGAACATTTTGACATACCTTAGAGAAATTGATGTATGTGTGTGCTCTGATACAATTTTCGTAGACAATTTCGGAAAGACGGATCAACCGAATAATTAAGAAAAAGCATTAATTGGAATTGATAAGGAGACGTTCCGATTAGTCTTTGGCAACCGCAGGTCTAACCGTTTCAAAGATAAGAGGCAAAATGAAAATATCGTAATTCAATTTTTGAGAGAACACTTGGCTTGACTAAACAAAGAACTGTTTAAATTTTTGGTAAAGACGGGTAGAGGTTTTGGACTCTGTCTGTATCTTTGTAGTCAGTAGCGTCGGTGATCTTGATGATTTGTATATGGCAGTGTCGTCAGCAAAAGTCAGTAACGTTGTGTCGGCGTCAGTTGGTATATCGTGAATGTAGACGTTCAACAGTGACGGTCCCAGGATCGAGCCCTGCGGTACTCCCGCCGTCACTTGTTTAACCGTCGAAAGTCCGTTGGCTACTTGTACGGTAAAGTTACGGTCTGAGAGGTATGAGTGTAATGTTCTTGTAATGTATGGTGGAAAGTTGAGTTGGATTAGTTTATAAATAAGTCCGTCCATCCAGATGGTGTCGAGTCGAGTAACACCAATCCGGTATGGTTTCGTCTGTTAAAATTGAGAACGGTATTTTCTATGAGTTGTGTCAGTGAGTGTAGTGTGGAGTGTCGTTCTTTGAAGCCGTATTGTGTGTCAGGTATTATATTGTTGTGTCTTATGTGTTTGTTATGTCTTTTGAGTAGTACCTTTTTGGCTACCTTACTCATTGTGTTGAGGAGGCTGATCGGTCTGTAGTTTTGTGGTAAGTCCGGCTGTTTCCTTGGCTTTACTATTGGAAATATGGTGGAGGTTTTCCAAGAAGAGGGAAAGCAGCCTATTGTCATTAGTCTTTTTATTATGCGGGTAAGTAAAATGTGAGCGTTCTTCGGCAGTTGTTTAAGTATTATGTTTTGTAGTCCGTCCGGTCCTGGTGCTTTTCTGTTCGGTAATTTTTTTAAATATTGTCTTTATTTCTGAAATTGTAGCAGGGTCTATTCGTAAGTCTTTGTCCCTGTGGAGGTCAGTGAAGTTTTGAATTGTCTCGTATACGTCTTGTGTCAGGTCTGCGTTTGACATATTGGCATTTTGTTTATGTATGTTCTCAAAGTTTTTTGCCAATATTTCCGCCTTGTCTGCTGGTGTCGTTGCGTAATTGTTGTCAGTTAATTTGAGTGGAGGTATGGATGTTGGTTTCCGCGTCAGTCTTTTTGCTGTCTGCCAAATTTTGTGTGGATCAGTATTTAAATTGTCGAGTCTTTTGGTCCAAGTGTTGTATCGGTGGTCACGTATTTCATTGGAAATAATTTTTGTCAGTCTGTTTACATGTTCCTTGAGTAGTCTGTCACAGGCTCACAGGTACGCTTCCACAGTTTCTTTGTATGATTTTTAAGTTGTATTTTCAATAAAATGTGTTCTGGCAAGTCGGTGGCTGGTGCTGTTCTTGAGTCTAGTGTCGGTATAGTCTGTTGTACAGCATCTGTGATTGTCAGTGTAAGGTGTGTTACAGCCTCCTCAATGTCAGTGTTGGTATCGATTGGCATAGTGTGTCGTGTGTTGTCTGTGATGATGTCTCTGAAAATTGGGCAGTTGGCTCTGGTGTAATCTAAAAATTTGCGTTTGGGAGTCTAGTCGACGTCTAATCTGTCTGAAATGGTCATAAAAACTGGATTATGGTCAGAGTTAAAAAGTGTTCTTGTTACGGGTTCGGATGTAACGTGTAGATTTTTTGTCAATGCCAAATCGATCGTGCTGTGATGGTGTGCCTGTACGGTGGCGTATCTGGTAGGCGTGTCAGGATAGTGTAGTTGTGCGTCTGTGGTGTTGTGCTCGGTCAGGTATTCGTAAAGTCTGTTTCCGTTCGCGTTGTTAAAGTTACAGTTCCAAGATGTATGTTGTGCGTTAAAGTCTCCTGCCATAAGTACAAATCTGTTCGAGTCCAGTAGTCTTTGTAAGTCCGTATGTTCTAGTCCGCTTGCCGTTATGTAAATCGATATTATGGTTACTTTTTGAACTCTCTTGTATATAATGATTGCTGTTATTTCAGAACCATCCGCTGTCAGGTTTGGCACTTGCTCGTGTCTGATGTTAGACTTGATCAAGATCGCAGTGCCTCCCCATCCGCGTGCGACCGTCTGTCTGTCGTTCCTGTAAACTTTGTAACTGTTGATATAGAGTCTGTCCGTAGGTTTTAAGTGTGTCTCGTTGATCAGTACTATGTCCAGATCGTATTTTGTTATCGTCTGTCTCAGTTCGTCGACGTTGTTTTTAAGTCCGTTAAAGTTAACGTGCATTATGTGTAAGTCGCGCGTTTGATTTATGGCGATGCTGTTAAAAAGTTAAGTATTGTTGTGTATTTTTCGTTATATGTCATGTTGGTGTTTAGTGATTTTGTCAGTTTAAAAAGCTCACTGAAAATTTGTTTTACCTAAGGATCGGCAAACAGTATCCTGATCTTGCCCATAGCAGCAAAAAGTCCCACTGGTGTATTGAAATCTGGATCGGGCTGGCTGGTACTAGGCCGGGTTGGTGATTGCGATAGTGCAGGCCGGATCTGTGATGGTGATGATGCAGGCTGAACCATTGTTCGTGAAGACTGGATCATTGCTCTATATGGTGACGATGAGATAGGGAGTTGAGGATACTCAGTTCTGACGTTGGAACCATTGTTGGTAGCGTTTACAGCTGAGGAGAAGTTCTTCGTCAGTGGCACTGGTGTTGGTGCTGGCCTATACGCTTGTCTTCTCCTGAGAGCGTCGCTTTCCTTCTTTTCTTTGTAGTTGATAGGAGCGCTGCATTTGGAATAATTTGCCGGGTGTTCACTCTTGCAATTGACACACATCGGTGCCTCATGTGGTAGTTTCTGGCACGCTCCTGGCCTGTTCTGAGTCTTATCCTCTACCACTATGTATATGGGCAGCTTATGTTGGCTACCATCTGGTTGTTTCCTTTTAATTTGTATTACTTGCTTAACTTTGGCTCCTTTCAGCTGCAAGTCTTCGCAGATCTCTGCCTCAGATGTTGATGAGTGGAGCCCAGTTATTGTGATTTTTTTACACAAGTTTTGCTGCATAGAATATGTATAAAAAGGAAAGTGACATTCGCGCAGGATGTTTTTGATCTCTTCATGGTCTGAAATTGTATCTGTGAAGATTTTATGCAAATTCGTTTTCAGAAACTGATATCGAAAATTTATTTTTATTGTCTCTCGGATGTAGCGAATAATTTTTAATTCTAGTTCTGCCTTTACGATAATGGGAGGTATTTTTTCTTCGCTCAACTGTTTTTTCTTCATCGGTGTTGTCTTAGCTGGTACTGTCTGTATGCCTGAGGTGGATGGTTGCGGTTCGACAGCTTTTTCGGGCTCTTTGTTCTTCTTTGCCCTCTTGCGGCGTGTCGCCTTCTTATATTCATCAATTTCCCGTATCTGTTCTATCCGATAGTGCATAATATTTATTTTTTAGTGCGCCGCTTGTCTGCACTTCCATTTCGTGATTTTTCGACATCTTGTTTTTTTTCCCAGGCGCCCGCCTGGGAAATCCACTGTTTTCTTCAGATTCTTCTGCACTGATTTTAATGTTTAGTAACGATTAAAATACAAAAACTACAATTTTGAAAAATAAAAAAAGTCACTCTAATGGATGCCTACTCTCATGGGGAGTTATCTTCGAACAAATGCGCGTTGCACTGTTTTGGTCCTGAGTAGTTTCAATTTTTAAAAACAGATGGCTCATGTGCACTCAATTTCAACTACAAATTGTTCGTGGTTCATGCAAGTGGCTGTCAAGTATTTGATCGCTGTATGGCTGTACGAATAACCTAACTTTTTGAACTCGTGTTGTTTCTAATTAATTAAGTTTGTTTAAGCGAACATTTGTGAAATTTAATATGGCAAAGTGTTTTTATAGTACCCAAAAAAGTGTCAAGTGCGGGTTAAAATATTTAGCTATTCCAATACAAGTTTCCGCAAAGGTATTTTCTAATAATAATTGCAGCAATAATTATATATAATCAAGATATGTCAACATGTTATTATATTGAATAGGTGTCTTGGGGGTACCTGCAAATTGCTGCAAAATGCACGAACAAAGCGCAGGAGTACTTTTGACAACCAAGGAATGCAATATGTAATGACAAGAAGGATTCATAAACAATGCAATAATTTAAGGAATAAGTCGTACAAAAAGTCTCCAAAAGTCTACTATTTTTGGAGACAAATATTTATTTTGCCATGTCCTCAAACATTGAGAAAGTTGCATTCAGAGATACAAGTGTATAGCGATATTTATGAGTGTCTATTTAAAACATTAGGTTCAGCTATTTCTTTTAAAAAGTATTAGAAGCAGATACTGTGTTTTGATGTTTGATGAAATACCATTATCTTCGGAATTGTTATATGATTGGATTGAATCTCATATTGTTGAAGTTGCAAAACAGTTATTCAGCTAGTATGGTTTAAATGTTCATCAACGTAAGTTCATTGTTATATTTAATAAGATTATCTATTACATTAGCAAATGTAAACACTTATAAAGTAAACTAGTATTGGTTTAAATGTTCATCAACGTAAGTTCATTGTTATATTTAATAAGATTATCTATTACATTAGCAAATGTAAACACTTATAAAGAGAGTCTATACCATACATAATATTTTAATGTATTTTGATTGAAGATTAGTGTTATAATTCAAATAAAACTTGTGTAACATCCCAATATAATGTTTAAATTCAAGATATATTTGTTACCGACCTTGGGAATCAAAAATATTGCTTTTATCTTTTGATTCATAAACAATTGTATGTGCATAAAACATTATTCTGTTCATTGTAAACACTTTGTTGATCTTTTATGGCAATTTCAATGATAATGTTTTCATGATGGAACATGGCTAAATGTAATGTTATAAAACACTCGTACAGAAACTATTCGAAGGTTTTGTTAAATGCAACTTCACTATTAATTCATTAGATAGCGAAATAACTATTACATGCAGAATTAATAAAGAACAATGTCTCGTAAATGAGTTTTAATCCTAGGAATTTGAATTTCTCTCAATTTTGATATCAATATATATATTTTATGTTTTTAGGACTTTTTTGTTTGTGAAGTATTTGTACTTTTTAACAAATTATTTGTTTTTTTCTTAACCCTTTAAATTTTTGTATTATTTGTCATTCCTTCTAAATTTGTAATTTCATTGCGTGCTCCTGTGCTTGTAGTTTCTTCTTAGTTTTTAAGATTTTAATATATTAATATTAGTCATTAAGTAATTAATATTAGTCAGTTATTTGTGCTTAGTTTAGTTAAATACTTCTGTGATTTTCTTCACTTAGATATTTAGTTTTTGAAATATTTTTTAAGCATAATTGTGAAATTATAATACTTTTATAATTATGTATAATAATTATTATATTTTCAAACATTTCATAACTGTAATTATAATTGTTAATATAAACATAATTTTAATTGTTCTTTAAACATATGTAATATCTTTGAAAATATATATTTTGTATTTCGTATGATTTGTTCTTATTTCCAATATTAAAAATTATTCAGGTTTTTGGGGCTGTATACGATACGTACAAATTAAGAAGTAAAACCAGGGGTAATTTAAATATTATACATGTGCTGCCATCTATTTTTAAAAATTTGTATTTCAATCGAGGTAACGTCAAATCGCCAGACATAGCGATCTATTATACTTGTTTATCTATGCCTACTCTCTTCCCATTACCAATCTCAATCCAAGATTGGGGAAGAAAAGTAGGCTATAAGGCACGTTTACCTTTAAAATTTTGACAGATATAATAATATATATCTAACTTGTAAGTATTAAGCCCGGTGCCTTTAAAAAGGCAAGATTTATAATCAATTCCGGACTTAATATTTATTTCACAAAATCTAATGACACTTCACTGAAAAACAAATGACAATCTCCCTATATTGGCCAAAACAAAAACAAAATTTGAGCTTGTTATTAAAATCTGTATAAAATATCTGATAGTTTGATGCCGTTTGATGTGCATATGTTTAATGATAATTATTGACCGCCAATGTTTTTTTTAACTTTTTAACTTGATCTCCAAAACAGCTAACCCTGTCTTCCCAAAAATAATCATTGTATTTTTTGCGATTACTCGAACTTACCCCACGGGTAATAATTACAACTGCAATTTAATATTTATTTGATAAATGAAAGGTTCAAATAAATTAAAAAAATACAATGGTCTATTAAATATAATAATATAGTAATAATATACCAGTGGCGTAATAATTTCAACAATCAAAGAGCTGCGTTCACGTTCTGCCTAACGCTACTAGACCCCGCTACGGAGGTCAGTTAGGGCGATATACCACCCGACGACAGTGTGTTAATATTCTACAAAGGTTTCAGAACAAACTTATAAGGCAAGTAGTAGATGCACCTAGATATGTCCGAACTTGGCTGCATCAGGATACTAACCTGCCAACAATAGAAGAAGTATTTCTGTGAAAATCTTTTATTTCACAGAAATACAAGGATACAATTGACAATCATTGCAACAATCTAATGGCCATGCTATGGCGGTCAAAAATGATCATTAGACATGTGTAAATCAAACTAGTTGAAATTTGGCTTAAAGCAAGTTGCATGAACTTTCCGAAATGTGTTATAATGGACTTGATCAACCAAAATTGAGATTTAGATATTTATATAAAATTTTCTAGTGTTTACTTCGCGAATAAAAATTTTGATGAATTTTAAAATTAAACGACTAGTCGTAATATTAAAGTTTATTTTAGTATCAATCGCCAAAAAACATTTAAAAAATTCAAAATTTTTTTTTGAACAGTTAATTACAAGAACTTGTACCAGCGAATCTTTACCAAAAACTAATCAGGTCGATTTGCAATTTTTCAAATCCATCGGCTCTTAAACTTTTGAAATCGTCCTAGTCATGCCCCGCTAGTTAATTCAATTTGTGCGGCGGGATTAACTCGCAAAGTAGCGTTCCCGCTTCACACGCTGGAGGTTCTAAGTTCGAATCTCCGGGAAGAACTTGTAAAACAATAAGTAGTTAATTTGGAATTATAGTAAAATTATGAATTGTAATAAAAATGTGTATAAAAAATAATCAGAATATATAAAAATTAGAGAAATAGAATTAAAAAGAATTGAAGTAAGAAGAGAAGTAAAAGATGAAATGAAAAGTATAGTGGACGAAGTAACAGAAGTGTTTAGAAGATGAAATGAGATACTAAAAGAAGAAGAAAGAAGAATAAAGATAAGTTAAGAAGTACAAAAAGAATAGGATTTTATGAAGTAGATAATATGAAATTGAAGGTTGCATAGGATACATTGTATAGAATAATTTAAAGTGGCTGAATGCTCGAGTAAGCGAGGTCAATAAAAAAAAGAAAAATTCAACTTATCTAATATATATTCTAATTTAATGAAAAAAATATTGAGTTGAGCCGAAAGTGAGAGGTATAACAAATGTCTATCAAGCTTCAACAATACTATTATTTTGTTAGTGACTAATAAGTCACCATTTGATTATAATATCAAATATAAAAACATTACTTCAACATATTTTAAACATGAAAACATTCATGTAAAAATTCAATTATTAAAATGACTAAACTTCTTTCTTTAAAATAGTTTTGTATATAACCTGGATTTTCGAACCATCATGAAATATTATTCAAAGTTAACATATTATTATAATAAAAATACTTATTTTTTTATCTAAAAAAAATTTGATAAGCATCTGATTTTTTTTTCATTATTATTATTATCTAAATTGCATCGAAAATTAAGCAGAATGTTGTAACTTAACAGGACTCCTAGAGCATCTCTGTGCAACTAGCAATACGTATTTATTATATTCAGATAGCGGCAATTTCGTGAAGACTCGAATCTTTGCTATAGCAACTGGATACAAAAATTCGAATATTAGCCGAGCAAATACGCGAAACTCGAGAAAGTAATATCGGGGCACACCGCGTGGTTTTAATACCGCTCCCAAGAAGGAGCTTGTAGTTCCAGCAAAATAGCACAATAAACCAGTAGTATTACTTTCGTCATGAGAACGCTCTTAGAAATTGAATTTCTCTGAGCTATTGTAAGAATTAAATAAGTAGAACCGCACTACATGTGCCCATGACAATAATGATTTTCTTTTTTTCCTAAATCGGAAATACCTTTATTTCATGATATTTTCAAGCTCAACGAAACTTTTGGCAATCTAATACATTCAATTGCAATAAGAATCGCAAATTTTATTAACTTCCCGTAGGATAAGTTATTTATTTATTTATTTGGCAATATATACATTTCCAAATCTCAATCAGACTGGGGTGCCTGGTATAGTCATAGTAAAGGCTAGTACGTCTTTCATTTGTTTTAGAGTGTTTAATATGATAGTTTTAATTTGACAAATAAATGCGGTAATCTTATAAAGCATTATTATTAATCATTTTTAAAGTTATTGTCAATACAGGAAATTTTCTTTGCTATGTTTTTACTCACACAATACACATCACCAAGACTTAAAATATATAAGCAGTGTGCAGAAAGTAATTCTATATCCAAAGTATCTGCAAAATGAAGAGCTATTAATTCTAAGCTAAATATCATTACTCATTGCAAAAAAGCATAAAATTTTTTGTTTGGAATTTTGACATGCTCTAGAAAAAAATTATGTTTATGTCTATGAAATATTTGTGAAGGCATTCAGCGGTCAAAAATGATCATAAGACTTATGCATTAAATTATCAGATATTTTATTGATGAGTACTAATTATTATTCAAGCTATATATATATATATATATATATATATATATATATATATATATAGATACAATTTTTTTTTATTTTGTTAACTTCCTGGAGGAGAAGTTTATGTTTTCATAAAAAAATCCGATTCGCTAATTTTATGTTTTCTCGACGTTTCAAGCCATTCTGAATCGAATGAGACCAAATTTGGAAAAAGTATGTGTGTGTGTGTGTGTGAACAGATTTTTTGCCGTGAATCGACGTTTTCTTGAAAACGGCTGGGCCGATTTCAAAAATTTAAAAGCCATTCGATGTATCTCGACGAGGACTATCGTTTATCAGTATTGTGCGACGATCGGCCAAGCCGTTTCTTTATAAATCGCAGAAAAGTGAAAAAAATTTCGTCTACGTTTTAGCCCGCAATTCTGAATCGATTTTCAAAATTCAAAAACCATTCGAAAGGTATTGGTTGGAAATCGTGCTGATTAGTTTTTGGTAGAGATCGGCCGGGCCATTTTCTTGTAATAAAGTTTTAAAAAAAAAATTTCAACGATTTTTATGATTATTTTTTTGACGGTAGATACTATAATACGGCCCTACGACAACTGGTTCAGCTTTAAAGATTCTTCAAAGTTTTGCAAAATTTTTTTTTTTTGATTTATTATACATAGCAAGCTATACAAAGTACATTCAGCTACATTTGTTACAGTTATATAATAATTGACGGCGTGAGAAGGATCGCTATCCTGCGATAGCGCCTTCATAGATTTTAAGTTATATTTTGTAGTAAATCATTGCAGATTCTTTTTTTGAGACGCTTTGGGGGAAAAGGCTTGAGCAGATCTAACGCTAATACGTTTGGATGACGACTTAGACGAGCTTTGTATCTGGTGCAGCAAAAGACTAATTTCTTCTTCTATAGTTCGAATTCTGAGATCTTGATGTATCAACCAATTGGGAACGTATTTTGGAGCGTTCACGATTTCTTTCAAAATTTTATTTTGGAACCTTTGTAGAATAGATATGTTCGATTTACTGGCCGCACCCCATAGTCGTAGGCCATAAGACCATATTGGTTTAATAATTGTCTTGTATATTAGGAGTTTATTTTCTTTTGTGACCTGTGATTTCCAGCCCATTAACCAATTAAGTTGTCTACGTGTTAATTCAAGTTGCTGACGCTTCTTTAGAATATGTTCATGCCAGGTTAATCTTCTATCTAAATGTAATCCCAGATATTTAATAACGTTGGATACAGGAACCAAATCACCATTCAATCTAACAGGGGGGCATGAACCTTGTGGTAAGGTAAAAGTAACGTGAACTGATTTAGAGTTATTCACTTTTATTCTCCATAGTTTCATCCACTGTTCTACTTCATCTACATGTTTTTGTAGAATTTTCGACGCAAGCAATTGGTTGTCATGTTGAGCTAGAGATCCCGTATCATCTGCGAAGGTTTGCACAAATTGATATCGTTTTTTTGGCATTTGTCAAAATTAGACGTTTGATCGACGTTTTCTCAAAAACGCATGAACCGATTTTAGAAATTTGAAAGCCATTTGATGTATTTCGGTGAGGACTATCGTTTGTCAGTTTTGTGCGACGATCTGCCAAGCCGATTCTTTGCAATTTGAAAAAAAGTGTTAAACTTTTCGTCCACATTTAAGCTCATCCTACCGAACCGATTTTAAAAAATCACAAACTGCTCGAAAGAAACAAACATTTTGGGATAAGTATGTATATCTTGCAAAGTAAAAGTGAAGTTTACGAGAAAAAAGAGTTTCACTTCAACAATTATCCAGAAAACTATGAAAGTATTTAATTAGTGCAATTTAGTTTTACAAGTATATTAGATGAAAGTATATTAAATAAAAATATTTGTATTGTATTATCTGAAATATACAAATACAAATACAGAATAGTACAAAAAACTCGACGACTGCCACTCAAACATGAAATAAATCAACATAACTGCATAAATAATGATCACAACGAAATTAGGCAAATCACAAAGGTAATCTAAGATTTTATAAATGATACAAAATATATGGCACCGGAAAGAGTATTAGATAAAATTAAACAAACATTTTGGGATAAGTATGTACATCTTGCTAAGTAAAAGTGAAGTTTACGAGAAAAAAAGAGATAACTATGAAAGTATTTAATTAGTGCAATTTAGTTTTACAAGTATATTAGAGTAAAGTATATTAAATAACACTTACACCGCAGTGCCCGAAATGGGCTTATTTTCAATTGGAAACATCGCGCTGCCCGAAGTCAGGTTACCAGAGCGTGGAATCGAACACGCGACCCTGTCCATACAAAGTCAACGCGTTAACGACCTTGGCCACGGTGAACCCCTATATATATATATATATATATATATATATATATAAAGCGAGAGGTTTTTCTTCAGATGGTGAAATAATATAATAAAATTGTTTCTTGGGCATCCATCCAGTAATTAAAAAACAGTTTTAATGAAAAATGTTTTTATTTATAGAGAACATACGTTTCGGGTCTGGATTTGACCCATCTTCAGTGCTACAATTAAATAATTCAGGGTTACAAATTAAAAACAATATAAAAAAATACATAATTAACAGACAAAAATAAGTAAAACAGTGTATATGAAAAGTATATATGAAAAACAACCATAAAATAAACAATGTAAAGAAACTCACCATACAAATAAACTTTGAAAAACAACACAAAAACACAAAATTGCACGAAAAATAAATAAAAGTGAAATAAAAAATTGATGAAACGTCGAGTTATGGAAATTTTTAAAAAAAATTGTAAAATTAAAATGAATGATATATTTTATTATAAAAAAGCTTATTTCAAACGAACATGTTGTTAGTTTGGAAGTTGTATTACGAGTGTGTACGAGAGTAAAATGTGTGCGAACGTGTTTGCGGAAAATACTGGAAACTGTATCGTCATTGGTGAGAGAACGGGATAGAGAGAATTTTGGTGGTTCCATATTACGAAGATTTTCTCAACGATCATGCGCAGTAGGAACATAGTAAAAAATTTATACATGTGCAAGACATCCATAATCAAATCCCAAAAATATGTGAATGAAGAGAAAATTATTAGGAAAAAGTATAGATATTAACAGAAAAACGATAATAGTTATGGAACGATAAAAGTTACATAAAAAATTATAACATAACATATATATGTATATATAAACGCAAAACAAAAAATGTAATATATGTATACACATACACATACACATATATGCATACACAAAAGAATATGTAGAATACATAAAAGAAATGTTAGGATGTATTGCGCATATTGAAAAAATTATTTGAAGCATCGCGGTAAATATTGCAAAGAGAAGCCGAATCAAATCGTTTGTTAATAGAAGGTAATATTTGTATGAAAATACTCTCAGCGAACTTTCTGCGTAAAATGTTAGATTCACGATGAATAACTCTTGGATTGGTGAAATTAAAAGAATGTTTAAATTTGGAGACATGCTCGGTGATCATGGTTTTATTTTGTTTTCTGTTCAAACTATTAAGTTCGTGTTGGCGCATTCTTTTTGAGAGAAATTGTGAAGTTTCTCCAACATAACAGCTTGAACAATCATTACAATCAATGACATATACGATGTTTGAAGTGCGGGAAATAGGGGTAGGAGTTTTTAAATTAGTGTATAAGTCTGAGAGAGTGTGTCCAGTCGAACACACTAGCTTCAGACCAACGGATGAAAAAAGTTTTTTCCATGAGTGGAAAAGGCAGTCAATGTACGGTAATGAGATGAAGGAATTGAGAGATAGTGAATTTTCAGGAGGCTTCACAAGGTTTTGTGAAATGATACTATTTTGTTGTGATTGGGAGGTAAATGAGGAAGCTGTACGGAATTTATTACGAAGAAAGGGTAATCTATTATTTATTACTGAGCGTAAAAGTTGTAGTGGATAGGAATTATTTTGAAGGGTAGAATATATCAAATTAATATTTTTTTCCCAATGTGATGGATGAGAAAGAAGGATGGCATGATCTAGTAAGTTGATGATGGATGCAATCTTGGTAGATTTGGGGTGATAGGAATGGTAGTTTAAATAGCGTCCAGACCAAGTGGATTTTTGATACCAACATGTAGTGATAGAGTTGTTATTTATGAAAAGAGTAATATCTAAAAAATTAATGGAGTTGTTAAATGAGTCTCTAAGGTAAAACTAAGGTGTGAGTCAAAATTATTAAAAGAATTTAGGAAATTGGTTATGTTATAAGTAGGAATGCAAGTTAAAAATGTCGTCAACGTAACGTTTGTAAAAAGAGGTACATATGACAAGGTATTAAGAGTAGAGTTCTCTAGGAACTGCATACAAAGTTCAGCAAGAGGGGCACTCAAACTGGAACCCATTG
>NW_020539726.1:353186-371074 GCF_003426905.1 Ctenocephalides felis
ATATATATATATATATATATATATATATATATATATATATATATATATATAGGGTGCGTCGATTTAAAGGTCTCTTAGGCACATATGATTTTCGGATACTAGAGATCAAAATAAGATACTTTGCTGAAGAAACCATAACTCTGAAATGAATTCTGATGTCCCGTGCGTCGACTCAAAAATGAGGGTTGAATATTGAAATGCGAATATTGGACGCGATTGGGACACTCTAAATGAGTCAAAATGGAATTTTTGAAATTTCAACGCTTATTTTTGAGACATTGTACGAAACATCAAAATTTATTTTAGATGTGTAGTTTCTTTAGTTGTGCAAACTTTCTTAAAGCTCGATAAA
This sequence comes from Ctenocephalides felis, assembly GCF_003426905.1. NCBI lineage: Eukaryota > Metazoa > Arthropoda > Insecta > Siphonaptera > Pulicidae > Ctenocephalides > Ctenocephalides felis. The sequence continues at coordinate 353,539 of NW_020539726.1, forward strand.
AATGATATACACACACACTTGGAACTTTCCGTAATCAATAAAAATTATTCAATATACGAATAAATAATGTGTATGTTTACAAAATGTTTTTTCAAAATTTAATTTTTTTTCGAAGTCCTGAAATATTTTTAAATTGATTTTTTTTTTAATTTTTGAACATTTAGAAGTTTTTTGAAAAAAATATTTTTCACGCCGTCAACCTAAGCAAGCCTGCCTTTACAATTATTCATTACAACAATGCAAGTAATATAATTTGTGAATCTTTCAAATCGAACGCTCCATTCTCTCAAAATTAGTATTGCCATTTTTTACACTTTTTGAACCATATCTACTTTTTTAACCATATCTACTAAACAGAAGTTAATAATACTCGTTATACATTAAATTTATTGTTCAAAATATTATATGTAAATATTTTCCTTTATTCTCTTTAAAAAATATCACACTAGCCGATAACAAAAATATTCATTCCTATTTTACGACTCAAAGCAAAACTCCGAGCCCTCTTCGGAAGAGCCCTCTTCGGAAGAGGCGTATGTTTGATAAAGCGTACTTATTATTCCGATCGTGAAATCGCAAAATGTTCTTGGATTATTGAATATTTTTCTTTTAACTTATAAAACGTAAAGGTAGTATCTAACTTATACTTATGCTACGGTGAGAGAATAAGATGTTATTTATTTATGAAAAAATATAATTGTCTGTATGTATTCTGTTGTAATACAATAATTTCGTTGTTAATCATTCTCCTTGTCAAAGAGCACGCATATCAATTTAGAAACCTCATTACTAACTATAGTTATTATTAACTATAGTCATCAAATGATAAAAATAACATCCACATTCTAAAATCTCATTGTATTTTATTGCATTAGAATTCATTTTTATCACATTTTATTATATGCGATATAAAAATTATTTAATATAAAAATCAGATACGAGAAAATTCTAATAAATTTCTATAATATTGGCATATAAAATATAACTTTTAATCATTTAACTTGCTTAGTCCTATACAAAAGTTATAGTTTTCTGTGAAAGCAATTGGATGTAATGTTTGCCACTTACAACGTCTGCCCATAATAAAAATCAGAGGTAATTTCCCTTTGTAAAGGAGTGAAAATTTTCACTTAGTTTATTGATTTTTGTTGTAAATTAAATTTTATTAGGGTAAAATATTTGAAATAAATATGTATTTATCCCTATTTGCTCATTTTTTATTCTATAAAGATAATTATTATTTAATATAAATGTAATGATTTACTTCAATATTTAATAATTTGGATTTATTTAAAATATCTTGTAATGAAAATATCTGATTGTAATTAAAACAGATAATTATACAAGTAAATAAGTCAAGTATTCAATTTGATTAAATAATTCATTTTAAAATGCATATTTATTGAAGCTCTGCAATAATATAAATTATTTTTAACTTCCCGTAGGGTAAGTTATATTTATCGCAAAAAATCGAAAATGAAAATTTTTATCTTTATGTTTCATAGGTTTTTAAACATTTTGGCAAACCTTAGAAAAAAATGTAAGTGTGTGTGTGTGCGGATATAAATTTTTGTCGACAATTTTGGGAACACTTATTAACCGATTTGAGTAAAAGTGCCAAAAACAGATAAAGAACTGATTAAGTTTTTGGGAAGGCAGGTACAGCCGTTTCGGAAATCTAGTAAAAAAAAATTAAAATATGCCATTTGGCGGTCAAAAATGATCATTAGACATATGCACATCAAATTATCGGATATTTTATGAAGATTTTGATAATACGTATAAATTTTGTTTACATTTCTATGGGTTCCGAAACGTCGTTTGTCCGTTAAACGGCGAGTCGGCGCTTACGCGCTTAGTTATTTCGTCTCAATCGCTAAAGCAGTGCGATTGTTTTGATAAAAAATTAAAAAAAAAATTCTATTTTTTCAAAAATTCTAGATTTCTCAAAAATCTATTTTTTTTTTCAAAGTTTAAAAAAATATTTAATCTTTTTTAAAAAAAATAATTTTTGGTACGGGAAGTTTCAGCAATTTGCCTTAAGGCACGATTCCATGCAATACTAGTTGTTTTTCATTTTCAAATGAAAAAGGATATCCCTCCTGTCTGGTATATGATTGCAAGCTTGGACTCTTGTAGGTCGGCTTCAATATGGGAGTTAAAAAGGCAGGGACATGAGAATAAAAAACAGGTAAGCTGCGTAAAAAAATAAGTGTGCGTCAGTGTGTTTTCGTATAAAAAAATAATTGCTCAATGTGTTTCCCTTTATTTAAATTGTGATAAGATCAAATAAATGTGGATGCTTGATTAAATGTGCTGATGCAATAAGGCGAGTTGAAAACGATGCTTATGTAGGTTCGGCGAGAGTTTGAATTGTAATGCACAAACGCGCACGCAGATTTTAATACCCAATATAAATAATTCGAAAGGATATTAGTATACACGTTCACGGTTTCCAAGACGGGTTTATTAAATTCAAGGGGATCATATTACGTGCCTAGATACATACAGTTTGCTAGTTGTTTTCGCGTAAGGGTTAGGAACGCGTTTAATTTAACCGGATGATACAGGACCATTAATTTCGCGGTGCGGGTCGGCGTACGGCTTATGGCTTAATAAACCCTACGCTAATGCATCACCGCGCGAATAAGGAAAAGCAGCAGTGGTTAGTAAACAAAGCTGACATACATTCTCTAACTGAATAACTAGGCATTCAAGCAAACTACGGTCTTTTAAACAAACAAACAAGAGTCAAACAAAATAAACGAAACATACGCGAGCCACACAGATAGCGCTGTCCAAACAATGGTCATTATGCGCGACATATGAAAACTGGCGAACTTGTGATATGCCGGCGAAAGATGAAACGAGCCGAAGACCGAAGCCGTTCTCCATCTCGCCGACAATGTTACTAGGTAATGCATATATGCATGGGCTTTGCCGCATCAAAACTTAAACATATGCACATATGTTCTCTTATGTGTAAAGCCCTCACGTTGACACAGGCTAATATGCTCAGTCCGAAGTCCTTTGGATAGAGCTGCCGTGCTTGCAACTCCGCCATCCGTTTATGTGTCAGCGAGTAATTTCAACAACTCATTGCCACGAGCACTTAAGTTTCCACTTTGCCCGTGGAACGAGCAAATTTTAGATGCACAACCCAACTTCATCAAAGAATTCGGCAACGATGCCTCTAAACATTTAATTGCGACTGCTCAGGAAGTTTGCTGGAAAGTTCTCATGTCATAATTATCCAAAGTGTTGATGAACAATGTGATATCACCTTAAAGTTAAGTACGATGATACAAGATCAGACAGCTTCAAGATCATTGAAGTTTCTATTAATATTTCTTACATAATTTTATATATTTAAATATTATTTTTTATTGAAATTTGATAAGAAACATTTATGTTATCAATATGTTACTAAGCGCTTTTTACTAAGATATGAGGCTAGTTTAAAATATTATTGTAGTTATATACGTACGGTAGATGGTTCAGTTTTAGCATATAATACATACAACTTAACTTACTTACACTTAAACGTAAAATGATAAAAGTAAAAATGCCATTGGCTTGGCAGATCGTCGCACAAAACTGACAATCGTTAGTCCTCGTTGAGATATTTATAAAAAACGGCTCGGCTGATCGTCGCGCAAAATTGATAAACGCGATCTCGATTGATAAATCGAGATACATCGAATGGCTTTAAAATTTTTGAAATCCAGCCGTTTTTGAGAAAACGTCGATTTACAGCAAAAAATCGGTTCACATACGCACACACACATACTTTTTCCAAATTTGGTCTTATTCGATTCAGAATGGTTTGAAACGTCGAGAAAACATAAAATTAACGAATCGGATTTTTTTATGAAAACATAAATTTCTTCTTCGCGAAGTTAATTACATACTTAAACAGTAAAGTAACGGAATTGACTTAGTTAAAAATAACAGCGTTATTATTATACAACTGATAACAATAAATATAATTTAATAACTCTATGTGAAAAATTAAAATACATAAAATAAATTTCAATGGTTTCGCCGTAAATACTTCGCACTGCACCTTGACCGCAGACTTATCAAAATTAGCGACAAATCTTAACAAAACCTTCGTGTTGGTTGTTCGAAAATATCAAAAAAGCTTCATGAGATTAAGGTATTGTTATACAATACTATAAAAGTTCCTAAATAAAATATAACACAATTACTATTAGATAGAATAATATAAAATACATCAAATAGAAAAGACAATCATTGGGTTGACTCATATGGAGCCACGTTGTTGTGATGAATGAAGAACTCCTAGTTCTCTCATTACTGTTTAAAAACAAACAAAAATTAACAGAAATTATTGAAAAGTCTTCAAACATTATATAGTATATATAGTAGTGTAGGAAAAAGTTATGAATATAAAATATAAAATCCATTGGATAAAATTATAAACAATTTATTAATTACAAAATATATGATAAATAAAAATGACAAAAACCTTTTGTTTTTCCTCATATGTATGTATATATATAATATATATAGTATGTTTGTTTTTCCTATATATGTATGTATATATAGTATATATAGTAGCTTTGGTTGAAATAATTATCTTGAGTAATGTAATTATCAATGTTATATTACAAATTTTCAAAACCGCATGATTATTTTTTGCGCCCCGTACCGTCTTTCGCATAAACTAACCAATGTATATCCGGATAATTATAAACCGAATGTTTTTTAAATCATTCAAGTCAGTTGATTCATACTGTCTATTCAAATGTCGAGGATATATATTTGAACCATACAAGTGAACATTAAAATCTTGCCACTCATTATATAAATGTCTATAAAACATCTGATAATGTGTAATCTGATAATCATTTCTTACAAAGCTTTATTTATCTCTTTCAAATCATTTATTGAAAAATGTTATCCGCACATACATACATAAACACCATACATATACATACGCACATACACACATACACAAACCATGAAAACGTAAAGATACTAGTATATACAAATTTTCATTTTCGATTTCATGCGACTATTAAAACTTACCGAGAAGTTAAAAATTCATCACATAATATAACTTAAATTTGAAATTACATAACTGAAAAAATTAACACGATAATCTTTTTTTTTAATTTATTGTTATTAGATAATTTAATTAAAAAAGTATCAAGGAAACTTAATGTAGTCGTATCAAAGAATAAACAATTTTTTGCCAAAATTCCTGGAAAATACAATTTTTAACTAACCGTGGAGTAAGTAAGTTATAGTAATCGCAAAAAAATACTTTACAGAAAATGGAAGCATGTGTGTGCTATGTATGTATGTGCTAATACAATTTTTCGCCGACGTTTTCGAGATTGGTAAATTCGGAACGAAACGTCTGATTTCAATGATTCAAAAAACAATTTATTTGTATACACAAAATAACGAACTAGTAAAAATTTTGAAAAGGCAGGTCCGGCTCTATTAATTTTTTTTTCGATATTGTCACGTATGTCGGACATATATGGCTCATGTAAAACATTTTAGCGGCAGACGCTTATGACCGATAAAGATTTGCATATGTATTTTGATCATTTCAGCTGTCAAGCATTGATATGGACAATATGGTAAAATGTGAGAAATCTTCATGCTTAATATGCATGCCTTATTATTTACTTCCGGAAGGAGAAGTTTATGTTTTCATCAAAAAATCCGATTCGCTAAGTTTCAAGCCTGTTTTCTCGAAGTTTCAAGCCTGAATCGAATGAGACCAAATTTGGAAAAAGTATGTATGTGTGTGTCAACAGATTTTTTACCGTAAATCGACGTTTTCTCAAAACGGCTAGACCGATTTCAAAAATTTTAAAAGCCATTCGATGTATCTCGATGAGGACTATCGTTTGTCAGTTTTGCGCTACAATCGGCCGAACCGTTTCTTTATAAATCGCAAAAAAGTGAAACAATTTTCGTCCATGTTTTAGCCCACAATTCTGACTCGATTTTGAAAATTCAAAAACCGTTCGAAAGATAATGGTTGGGAATCGACCTAATTAGTTTTTGGTAAAGATCGGTCGGGTCGTTTTCTTGTAGTAAAGTGTTAAAAAAATTTCGATAAATTAATTTATTTTTCATTGATTAAGTCGAGTATTACACATATCGGAAAGTTCATGTAACTTGCCTCAAGACAAAATACCAATACAAACTAGTTAAGTACTAATTGTACCCGTTTATGTTTTGCCATGTTTTATTTTCAATTAAAAATTTAAACAAAAATGCATATTTGTTACATTTAGCCTACCCGTCTATATAACTAACTGTCTACCTCTGTACCAGTCTACCAGTTTAGCTTTCAACCTGTTTATCACTCAACCTGTTTGTCAGTCAACCAATCTACCACCCCAGTAGAAATACATCTGAGCTGGAAATGTTTTTAATGCAAGCTAAATATTTACGCGTGAAGCTATGTTGAGCCCACGTTCACAACGTACGATTAATGGGAGCGGTATATGAGACGGCAAATATTAGATTTACATGAATTTTCCATATTGCTAAATGTGGAATGAATATGAGCGATATATGATATGTTTTACATATGATTTTTCCATATTGCTGAATGTGAGCGATATATGAAACGCTGAATATGAGTTTTACATGGTTAATTCATATTGCTAAATGTAAGCTGTGTATGAGATTACTAAATATTGTAGGATTTAGAATATAGAATTATTCACATACAAATCATTTAAGATTTTGCTAATAAAGAACGAATGTGGAATATGTTTTTTCTTGTATTGCTCTATATATATATATATATATATATATATATATATATATATATATATATATTATATTATATTGTTGTGCACCCCTGGGTTAACAACAATTTATGTTGTGGATCCGTTGCCAACAATTATGTTGCCTCACACCAACGATGTCAACAATTAAAATTTAGGTTCTTCTGCTGCTGTCATAAACTTTACCACTGTGAAATACTTAATTAAACATCTGAAGACATTTATTAATATTTATTTAATTCATTACTTGGTTACACTTAATACACAATTGATATTTTGAATCAGAGTGATGTGAACTGTTTGGCAAGTAAGCTATGAGTGACCACGTTTTGCCCGTCCTCCGGCTTTTTATAATCTCTGATGGTGACGTAATCATCCTTCTAGAAGGTTCGCTTGTTTTACCGTTAGAAATGACTCACTTGTTTACTTTAGGCGTAGTTGCGGTTACAGATCGGTACACGTGCATGCTTACAATGTTGCTTATCTCTAATACTTTGTTGCAAGTCCATGAATCATTTTAACTGCGTAATTCATATTGACTGTTACATCGATTTACAATATTATTTATAACTATTGTAAAGGGGGAATACCACTACACCTCACCCGCCGAAAAAACGCGCGCCCTCGTGCGTTCACAAAAGAAAGCATTTCGAGTGCTTCAAAAAAATGTTTGTGCTCATGCTATTACATTGTACAGATTTCTTATAATTATTTGTTTGGATATAATTAATATAATGTTAAAGTTCATATAATATTTCAAATACATTTTCTTTTCTCTTCATGAAATTTCGAAAAATCTAAAAAATGTTAATTAAAAAAAATTCAAAAATTGTATTTATTGTAGAACAATATCATGAATTTACAATTAAGCATAATTTTATTTTAATGGTATTATTTTCAAAATTTCATGATTACAGTTGAGTTATATAACATCTTTATAATATTTCAAAATATGACATTTCATTGATTAATAATAATGTAAACAGTTTTACAATAATTATCATGACTTATAATATAACAATGCTCTTTTTTTTTAAAAAAAAAAACTTTGATTTCATTTACATTGTAAATTTTAATGTTTGTGAAAAAAAAAGTTTGAGAATCTTTGGTTGTGACAATTTTATTATAATTCATTTGTTTTTTTTTTTTCTAACATTTAATTCATTTTTTCTTTGTAACTTAATTTGTTGTCTATTATTGACAATTGGAATATTTATTTCATTTTTGGTTTTGTAAATTTCAATTCGCAAAAAAAAATCGTTGTCAGTTGGCATGTCCTTTGTCGTTGATCCGTATGATCCGTCCTGTACCATTTTGTCTCAAAAAACTCTGTATGCATCTTTAAATAGAGGCATCAGTTTTTTGGATTTACTTGCATAAGGATTTTTGTCTGTTAATAATTCTAAATCGTCGTTTTTGAATGTCCGTTGCGGTTTCATGTACTTGTCGTTGGATTTCTTTGATTTGGTTTGTTGATAACGATGTTTGGTAATAGTTGTGACTGTAACTACCTCTGGTTCTTCAACTTTTTTGATCGTTTTGTTTGTTTGAAATTCTGAACTTTTGTTCGTCTGTGAAATTTGTGGGTTTTTTAAAATTTTGTCTTTCTGTTCTTTGTCGTTATTTGATTTTGTTAAAATTGGAACGTTTTTGTCATGTCTTTCTTTAGTTTCATCTTTGTCTTTTAATTTCTGTTCTTCGTTTTTTGAACCTTGGTCGTTGCTTGGTTTTGTACAAAAAGTTTTGTTTTCAATTTGTAACGAAACATTTTTGTTTTTGAAATTTACTTCCTTTTCGTCGCTTTTGTTTATTGAAAATGAATTGGAAAATTGTGCATTTAGTTCACGTACCGTAATTGTTTCGTTTTCTGATGTTGGTTTTGGAACTTGGGTTTGGGAATTTGTGGTTTGTTGGTTTTCGTCACAGTTTGACATACTGTGGGTATGTGCGTTTGATGCATTTTCAGCATGTGTGTGCGAATAGTTGCACTTTTGTTTGTGTTCGTTGGTAGGTAGGGTAATAAAAGTTTTTGACATGTTGTAATAATTTCGATTTGTATTAAAATTTCTTCGATTTGGATTTCTACATTCAAAAATTAAATGACCTGGTTTTTTACAATAATTGCAAAATTTTTGGTTAATATTTGAATTAGGATTATTCTTTTTATTTAAGAAACATTGTGGAGCAATATGACCACGTTTTTTGCAAATGTAACATATTATATTATTCTGATTATTTCTGATATTTGACGAATTTTGACAAGCTTCTTCTTGCAAAGCGAAGTCAATAGCATCTTTAATATCAGAAAATCGACAGCATTTTACTAAAGTTTTTAACGGTTCTCTTAAGCCATTTTCAAAAACTTTTACACCTACTTGTTGGAATGTCACTTGTGTTGTTGTTGCATAGTCATGTCCTACTCTAATTGTGTTTGAATAATGAATTTGTCGTAATATTTCTTCAATTCTGTTTCCAAAACTTTTTACTGTTTCGTTATATTTTCGTTTTAAATTATTTAATTCAATTAATAAACTAGCAATTGGTCGTTTTACAACATATTCTTTGATCAAATAACATTTTAAATCATCCCACGTTTCAAAATTAATAAATTGGATCTTTGCAAAAATTTGTGGGTCTAATTTCAATTTTATAACTGTAAGCAATTTTTCCGCTTCTGATGGACTCAAATCCACCGATAATGCATCGCAAGCAGTGATAAATGAAGGAAGCATTGAAGGTTCCCCATTGAAATTCGGAATTAACGCGATAGCAGTTTGAATATTTAATTTACCTTCGCGCAACATATCTACTGGTTCATTCATTTTTGAAAAATATGTGTAAAACTACTAAAACAGAAGCGCAAAAATTTACAAAAATATATTAAAAATAAGCTTACTGACAATGAGTTGTAATCCTTTCTTAATTTAATATCCTTTTGGTTCACTCGAATTCACAATCACTTAAACTTTTGTAACCTTGAACAATGATTTTATAACTTTTTCATAACACTTTTTATTTTATTTTTCACTTTTAATTTTTCACTTCACTAAATATAACACTTTGAACTTCTTGGTTTTTCTTTCTTGATTTATATTATCTTCTTTCTCTTCTTTGTTTCTTGATTATTGATTTGATATTCTTGTTTCTTCTTGTTACGATTTTTCTCTTTTCTTTGTTTCTTGATTCTTGATTTGATATTCTTGTTTCTTCTTGTTACGATTTTTCTCTTTTCTTACTTCTGGATTTTTGGAGTCCTCACTTTGTAGTTTCAATAATATTTCTACTTCGGTAAAGCTTTTACCTTTTCTTGAATCTAATTATTGCTATATTTCGGCGTATTTTTCTCAAATATCCGTTTTCCAAATATGCAATAATTCTATGTTCAAGACATGTTATGGTAATAATTTAGCATTTTTTTAAAAAAAAAATTCGCAGAATCCCACACTGCCACCAAATAATGTTGTGGCAATCCCAACGCTGCCAGCAAATAATGTTGTGCACCCCTGGGTTAACAACAATTTATGTTGTGGATCCGTTGCCAACAATTATGTTGCCTCACACCAACGATGTCAACAATTAAAATTTAGGTTCTTCTGCTGCTGTCATAAACTTTACCACTGTGAAATACTTAATTAAACATCTGAAGACATTTATTAATATTTATTTAATTCATTACTTGGTTACACTTAATACACAATTGATATTTTGAATCAGAGTGATGTGAACTGTTTGGCAAGTAAGCTATGAGTGACCACGTTTTGCCCGTCCTCCGGCTTTTTATAATCTCTGATGGTGACGTAATCATCCTTCTAGAAGGTTCGCTTGTTTTACCGTTAGAAATGACTCACTTGTTTACTTTAGGTGTAGTTGCGGTTACAGATCGGTACACGTGCATGCTTACAATGTTGCTTATCTCTAATACTTTGTTGCAAGTCCATGAATCATTTTAACTGCGTAATTCATATTGACTGTTACATCGATTTACAATATTATTTATAACTATTGTAAAGGGTGAATACCACTACAATATATATATATATATATATATATATATATATATATATATATATATATATATATATAGTTATGTTCAAATGCAATATTATAAAATATGTTTTGCCATTGATAAAAATTAAAACAGTAACAATATAATACAAATATTATTATTAAATACAATATTAGCTGCAGTTATATTTAAATTATTATTATCGAAAATAATTATATAAAAATAAATTTGGGCTTGACAAAATATTGTCGATAATAATCTTTTGAATGTTTATATTGGGTCGCCTATATCCACACAAGTCTCCTTTGCCTAATTATATACAATATATTTGTCCATGTATGCGTGCCCAAGGGGCTGCGAATCCGTCTTGCAAGTTGCAACGCATATGTTCTGTCCCTTTCAACTACTCTCTTTCTGCCCAGCCGCGATCAGTTATGGCCAAATATATACCGTTATGTGTACATCAGTTATATATACAAATTCGGTAACGATTTATTAACCAAAATTATTAAATTTATAAATTTTTTAAACTATTCCATATCGTAAAGTTCGACAGATTGCGACTCTGATTTTTGACTCACTAGCCTAGCATAAAAACGTCGCCGCTTATTATATAGTATATAATATATAAACAATGAAGATATATATATATATATATATATATATATATATATAACACTAATAATTTATAGATTACGTTTTTGAAGGAACGTGAAAACTGGCTGTCATTAAAAACGCTGGAAAAATGTCTTGAAAGATGTACTGTCTGATATCTATTTCCGCATAAATAAATAATTAAATAAATAAATAATATATATATATATACATATATTTATATATATATACGCTCACTAACTCATATTTTTATTGTATTAAATATAAATATTTGATGGAACCGCACGTTAATCATCAGTGTGCGAAATTCGACAAACACACACTCATAGAAACGCGTCTTCACTGCACATGGTACTGCAGGAGAAAGTTCTCGAAGCGTTGTTCGAAAAATTTGTTAAATCTTCAAGTAATAAACAATAATAATAGTGTGTAAACTGTGATAAAATTAATAAAAGTTAATGTGTGGATAAAATATTATGTTGTGAAATTAAAAACGAAACTTGGTGTGTGAAATTGTAGTGATTAATAGAATCAGTGGTGGGTGTATAATATGAAATAATAATTTGTTATAACCTCACTAACATGGAAAATCAAGTAAACAGACAAGTGGACTCTTAATATCTGAAATGATTAGTACTTATACACAAACAAACATTAATTATGGCACGAAAAGTTGTATCATAAATATTAAATATATTTTTAATATTTTATATCCTATAATAATGAAAAATAATATGTAGACTGTAATAAAATTAATTATGGCGCAAAATGTTATATTATAGATACTAAATACATTTTAAATATATATAAAATTTAAAATATATTTAGTATGTAATGTTATATTATAGATACTAAATATATTTTAAATATTATATATCCTATAATCATGAAAAATGATTTAAAAATTGTAATAATGATAAAATTCAATATATTGACTATTTAAAAAATGTACATATTTACTCAGAATACATAAAAAATTTTTTATTAATGGTGTTTGTTCAATATTAATTAAATAATATTTAATATTTCAGAATATAGGGTCAATAATTTTGAATATGGTTTATATAAATTTTTCAATATGGTATAAATATTATTTCCACATATTCTCCTTTCATTCAGAATATGAGCGTAATATGGAAAAATGTTAAGCAAATCGTATAAGCTAAATATCATATTCCCGCATTCGTCCCTCATTACGAATCTGAGCGGAATATGACCGAATGTTAACAAAATCATACGGGCTCAATATTTGAAAATCATATTTAGCTTACATAAAAATCATATTCAGATCAGATTCATTGCTACTAGGGCAGTCTACTAATTTACCAATCTGCCAGTTTCCTATCAACGATTTTACCTGTCCACCAATTTACCTGCCTGCTAATATACCAGTCAACCTGTTTATTAGTCTAAAAATTTAGCTGTCCGCCAATTTGCCGCTAACAATTTTCCACTTCACCAATTTACCTGTCCACCAATTTACCTGTCCATTAATTTACTTGTCTAGCAATTTACCGGTCTACCAATTTACCTATCAACCTGTTTATCAATCCACCATTTTACCGGTTGTCCAGTTTCCATGTCAACCCGTTATACATGTCAACGAATTTATATGTCAACTTGTTTATCTGTCAAAATATTCGTCTATAAACCAGTTGTTCTGTCTACCAGTTTACATATTCTTGAATTTATCTAAGAAGAAAAATAATAGAGATCATCAAGCTGAAGATAGGAAATATATAGATTACGTCAAAACCTCACATCTGTTACATTGCCTTGATGCTTGATGCTTGATTGAATTTCAATCATCAGGTGGAACACGTTAGTGCTAAGGCCTCAGTAGTTAGGATGAGACTCTCTAGACTGATGCCTAATTAATTCGGTACTTACATATGGGCTTTTCCATATGGGCTGATGCTCTCAAAACTCAAAAATTGAGGAGAATGACAAGGCATATATATCGTCAGAGTGCTTAAAGAGTTGCCTTCGCATTTCGCACAATATTGAAGGTACAGTGAACACTGCCTCATTTAGTCTTAGCAAAGAAAATACGGACAATTTACCATCGAAGACACCAACAACTGAATCCAGAAAAGTTGAGAATAGAAAAAGGGCAGGAAAGCATTGACCGATGGCATCAACTGTGGGATGACGCAGTGAAGGGTAGATGGACGCATTGTCTCATTTCAAACATCAAAGCCTAGCTAAATCGCAAGCATGAAAAAGTGAATTATTACACTACGCAAATGCTTCCTAGAAATGACTATTTTCGAACCCATCTTGCCCATGTTTTTTGGGCGAAATCGAAGATGCTGAAATCGTGTTTTCCGTGTGCTCGCGATTCAGTGCTCTACTGTACGGTGTAGAAGAAATGAATCAAAATAACCTGCATTGATCACATATGTAGCCATCTCCACACTCTGGAATGTCTGCACATTTATGTTGGATGAATATTCTTAGATATTTCAAAAAAAAATCACTAATTATCCACCCTTTTGGGTGGGCCACACCGATACTCTCAGCTGGAGCATTCATCATAAGATTTTCATTCTTTGACTAGGAAATACGAAAAATGGGGGTATGTAACGACCGTTAGCATTCATACAGAACAAAATTAAATAATTATAATAAATTACGTCAACTCTCACAACAAATATCTGTATAATATATATAATATGTTTACTGTCTGAATTTGTAATAAAAGAAATTCTTTCTGACAAATAGTTAAAAACTAGTAATAATTTTCAAAATTATTTGACATTTCATACATCAAAAATAAATTTACTCGCATCATAGTGTTTTGTTTATTATAATTTTGTCATGTCAAATATTTTTTTTCATGTGTCAACAAAGAAACATCTCTAATTAAATGACCTTATATGTAAAAAAATATTTTCTTTTCGGTCAAAATTTAATATAATATGATATAATATTTAGTTTGTCTAGTTTGTTTTTGTCAGATTCCAATGATACCCTCAGATTGTACAATTCCATTTAAGAGATTACAATTGAAGAGATGACAATCAAAATATATCTTAACTGATATATTAATAATAATAATATTTTATTTTAATTACACAAATTTCTTTTCACTTCGATAATTAATCCCAACGCATCATAGTGTTTTGTTCATTTTAATTTTGTTTTTATCTAAATATACATTTTTTATATATTCAACTTTTTACATTTGTATTTAATTGAAAAATAGTGAATGTCAATTTCATATATCCAATATGCACTAAATTTATAAATGTCAAAATATTTCTTTTTTGGTCGAAAATTAATTAATATATTTATTTTACAATAATGTTTTGTATCTATAATTTGTTTGGCAATATTGCCTATAACATAACTTTGAATAATTAATTTATTTGTTTCTTATTGAAGTCGTTATTTTTTTTTGAACTATTATGTTTTTGAATTATATTTTTTGAACTGTCAATTTTTTTTTCAAAAATCATAAATCCTTTTTTCTCAAATTTTCCATAAATTTTGACATTTAGTGTTTTGTTTTTTTGCCATTTTCTGTCAATTTTTTTTTAAATTTATAATTATTATATATTTTAAATTTACTTTTCAAAATTTCCTATAACCTAAGTTGGATATATATGCACACGATGAGCCAATAAAATTTAAAATCGGTTCAGTAGTTTGGGCGTCCATCGCAAACCAACATCGTGACATGAGGTATATATATATATATATATATATATATATATATATATATATATATATATAGATATATAATATATGTATATAATATATAAGTCTTCGGGGCGGCCAATCCCTACCACCTGTCCGGGAATTTACATAACAGTTTCCCAAGTTTTCACACCGATCGGATGTATGACGTATGAATGCATAACAATTACACACACACTGACAGACACACACATTCACATGTATACGAGTATATATATATATATATATATATATATATATATATATATATATATATATATATAGTAAGGTCTCGTATATACATATATAGTAAGGTCTTTGAAAACCTCACATGATCTAACTTTTTGCGCAATCTCATGAAATAAGTTATACTTATTTGATCTTACCCACCAATCAGTTATAAATGTTTTCATAAAAATCAAAATTGTTTAGTCATTTTTGTATACTGGCTTATTATCCTTTGATGAGTAATAGTGTAAAATAAGTAATTGCATGTGGCTGAATCACAATTACAAATTTAACTATCCTTTCACAAGCGTTTCAATGAATGTATCAAATAGTTGACTATGTGAAAAATATGACCCAGAGCTGTTATCGATATCGTGGAATGCATCCCATTGTTCTAGTACCGGTAATGTTTTCAATTTCGGGATGATAGTGGCTTTTGCATAGACTCCATCATTCAGCGTCCGCATTCACGAAGCGAATAGTTGCAGGACGACGGTACACATGACACAACTGCTGCCACCCAATGATATAATACCCCAAGCGAATATCGTTCGTTCGCTATCGTTGTGTGCGGGGCTGCGCGGTGTACGTGCACATCCAGTCGCTGATCGTGCGCGTGTATAATACTCATCTCTCTTGTCCGTTTCTCAGTTTGCTTCGCGCTTTTGAACTGACTTGTCGTGCGTGTCTGCGGCTCCGGTAATCTGTTCGACCACGTGTTTGTCCCGAAGCCGGCGAAAGCCTACGGCGCGTACACGATTGTGCATTATCGATAGGCAAACATCCTAAAACTCGAATTCTATCTATTACCGTTGTTTGATCAAATTATATCGGTCATGTTATTGTGCGGTTAACAGTGCATTCTGATATCTGTGCAAGTGTTAATTTAACCTAATGTTGTGTTTAGATTAGGCCTTTGATTGTTAACAAGGTATTTGTGTCAGACCGGTGTTATGGATTCATGTTCTAGGTTTAAATGGTGATTGTGATTGTGTTTGGCTCATATTAAAGCTGCTGAAGTATTGACAAAATGCCGCGGTTACGGTAAGTGCTATACGATTGTTTATATACTAAACTGTTCTGTCGCTTGAAACATTAACCAGATAAAAAATAATATTTTGAAAAACTTTTACCTACAATATTATTATAATTATATTAATAAATATCAATCATTAACCCTTGCCAACTGATTCACAACAATCTATCAGCAACTCGGTGCTGATTACTATGACTATTGTGACAAAAACGCACGTACTGTAACTGTAACATATTTGTGTATGTTATGCAATTAGTTCAATATAAATCTGTAGATATTGAAGAACATAAATTTACAATAATATCTAAATTTATTTTCTTCAGCATGTTGAAGTTGGAAGCAATTTCCAAAAGGCATAGAAGGTTGATTCCGCTATCATTATAATTACTTACAATTAGTTGTCCAGACAGTTTTTCTTATCGTTCCACAGTAAAATGTAGTATATCGATTTTTATTTGTCCTATTTTTTACGAATTTACTAACTGTTTCAGTCGTTTTGCTCTCAGGCAGTATTTAAATTTCAAAATTTTGTGACGGATCACACTTATTAAAGATTTACAAATCTTGGATATATACTAGTGAATATTATAATATAAAAATACAACATTTAAAATATTGTGTAAATATTTAGTATATTATTGCAGAACAAGAAAAGAATACTTTATAAATAATTTATTGATGTAAGAAAGTTGATGAAATATATAGAATTCTACTTTGAAAATGCTTGGGGGCGCACAAAAATATATAAAGTCCCGCAAAAAGCCTACTGGCTGCGGGTTGCTCATCTTGATCTATTGTATTTGATGCAATTTGGACTGAGTCATTGTACATGAACATGCCTCTATGTGCCTCAAAAGAGACAGACGTCCGAGTTATATGTTAGGCTACCTTGTCTCTGCAAGAAGACAGCTTGGTTAGCATCATGAAAAATTAATGTTTTAAATAGTTTTTGTCTTCAATATTATCCCTAATTATTTTCACATGTAAATACCAATCATTAATAAGTGTTAAAAAGATTTATGTATATTATATGAAATTAATCAAATTTGCTACTTATCATCCACTCAGGTTGAAGAGATGCAAATCAAAGCAGTAAATTATAGTTTTTCCACTAATATTAATAAATTATAATTTTTACATCAAAATTAAAGTTTTTTAAAGAAAAATGAAGAATATTCTGAATTA
>NW_020539726.1:372074-392383 GCF_003426905.1 Ctenocephalides felis
TATATATATAGATATATAATATATATATAATAATAAGTCTTCGGGGCGGCCAATCCCTACCACCTGTCCGGGAATTTACATAACAGTTTCCCAAGTTTTCACACCGATCGGATGTATGACGTATGAATGCATAACAATTACACACACACTGACAGACACACACATTCACATGTATACGAGTATATATATATATATATATATATATATATATATATATATATATATATATATATATATATACGATATATAGTAAGGTCTCGTATATACATATATAGTAAGGTCTTTGAAAACCTCACATGATCTAACTTTTTGCGCAATCTCATGAAATAAGTTATACTTATTTGATCTTACCCACCAATCAGTTATAAATGTTTTCATAAAAATCAAAATTGTTTAGTCATTTTTGTATACTGGCTTATTATCCTTTGATGAGTAATAGTGTAAAATAAGTAATTGCATGTGGCTGAATCACAATTACAAATTTAACTATCCTTTCACAAGCGTTTCAATGAATGTATCAAATAGTTGACTATGTGAAAAATATGACCCAGAGCTGTTATCGATATCGTGGAATGCATCCCATTGTTCTAGTACCGGTAATGTTTTCAATTTCGGGATGATAGTGGCTTTTGCATAGACTCCATCATTCAGCGTCCGCATTCACGAAGCGAATAGTTGCAGGACGACGGTACACATGACACAACTGCTGCCACCCAATGATATAATACCCCAAGCGAATATCGTTCGTTCGCTATCGTTGTGTGCGGGGCTGCGCGGTGTACGTGCACATCCAGTCGCTGATCGTGCGCGTGTATAATACTCATCTCTCTTGTCCGTTTCTCAGTTTGCTTCGCGCTTTTGAACTGACTTGTCGTGCGTGTCTGCGGCTCCGGTAATCTGTTCGACCACGTGTTTGTCCCGAAGCCGGCGAAAGCCTACGGCGCGTACACGATTGTGCATTATCGATAGGCAAACATCCTAAAACTCGAATTCTATCTATTACCGTTGTTTGATCAAATTATATCGGTCATGTTATTGTGCGGTTAACAGTGCATTCTGATATCTGTGCAAGTGTTAATTTAACCTAATGTTGTGTTTAGATTAGGCCTTTGATTTGTTAACAAGGTATTTGTGTCAGACCGGTGTTATGGATTCATGTTCTAGGTTTAAATGGTGATTGTGATTGTGTTTGGCTCATATTAAAGCTGCTGAAGTATTGACAAAAATGCCGCGGTTACGGTAAGTGCTATACGATTGTTTATATACTAAACTGTTCTGTCGCTTGAAACATTAACCAGATAAAAAATAATATTTTGAAAAACTTTTACCTACAATATTATTATAATTATATTAATAAATATCAATCATTAACCCTTGCCAACTGATTCACAACAATCTATCAGCAACTCGGTGCTGATTACTATGACTATTGTGACAAAAACGCACGTACTGTAACTGTAACATATTTGTGTATGTTATGCAATTAGTTCAATATAAATCTGTAGATATTGAAGAACATAAATTTACAATAATATCTAAATTTATTTTCTTCAGCATGTTGAAGTTGGAAGCAATTTCCAAAAGGCATAGAAGGTTGATTCCGCTATCATTATAATTACTTACAATTAGTTGTCCAGACAGTTTTTCTTATCGTTCCACAGTAAAATGTAGTATATCGATTTTTATTTGTCCTATTTTTTACGAATTTACTAACTGTTTCAGTCGTTTTGCTCTCAGGCAGTATTTAAATTTCAAAATTTTGTGACGGATCACACTTATTAAAGATTTACAAATCTTGGATATATACTAGTGAATATTATAATATAAAAATACAACATTTAAAATATTGTGTAAATATTTAGTATATTATTGCAGAACAAGAAAAGAATACTTTATAAATAATTTATTGATGTAAGAAAGTTGATGAAATATATAGAATTCTACTTTGAAAATGCTTGGGGGCGCACAAAAATATATAAAGTCCCGCAAAAAGCCTACTGGCTGCGGGTTGCTCATCTTGATCTATTGTATTTGATGCAATTTGGACTGAGTCATTGTACATGAACATGCCTCTATGTGCCTCAAAAGAGACAGACGTCCGAGTTATATGTTAGGCTACCTTGTCTCTGCAAGAAGACAGCTTGGTTAGCATCATGAAAAATTAATGTTTTAAATAGTTTTTGTCTTCAATATTATCCCTAATTATTTTCACATGTAAATACCAATCATTAAATAAGTGTTAAAAAGATTTATGTATATTATATGAAATTAATCAAATTTGCTACTTATCATCCACTCAGGTTGAAGAGATGCAAATCAAAGCAGTAAATTATAGTTTTATCCACTAATATTAATAAATTATAATTTTTACATCAAAATTAAAAGTTATTTAAAGAAAAATGAAGAATATTCTGAATTATCATGGCCTTAATGTTAGCATTTCAACTACGATTTAATCAAATTTTCAATATCACAAGAGTAGTAAGTAAAAATTTTAACAAGGTTTTAATATCTAGTTTTGACTAATGTAAATACATTATAATGTTTTAATATCTAAAATTATATTAAAATAAGAAATATGAAAAGCAATGTTTTGAAACTATTTATTGCAAATTATCAAGACAATAAAGTTCGCATTTTAACTAAGAATTATTTAAAATTTCAATATTCAAGTTTCAAGTATAAATAACAGGTTACTAGATTTAAGTTTACTGGTTTAAATCTAGTTTACTGATGAATTTGAAACAAAACGGCTGCAGCAAAATTTTCAAGGTATTTGAAGAAATGTAAAAAAATGTCCAAAATTCACACCTTGCTGAATATATTGGAAAATTATTCCAACTAGTTTTATTCAAAATTTAATTATATAGATGCATACAACAGTTTTTACGAAATTTTAGTGAATGATATCTCTTATACTATTGTACACAAAAAATGCTCAGAATAGACAATTTATATTTTAGAAATGTCCTTAATTACATATTGCTAATTATAAAAATACTAAATATTCAATACAATTTGTAAACCGATTTTTGTTAGTAGCATTCCGGCCGCGAATTAATTTTTACATTTACTGTTGAATATTTTATACTTTATTGCTTAATCAAGATTTTATTAGGCATATCGCAAAAGTTTGGCATGGATTTGAAGATATAAAAATTTGTAGATAGGAAAAATTGGTAGTATTGAAAGTCAAATGATTGTTGCTCAAATAAATTGCCGTTGTAAAATTAATGACAGATACAAGTGCAGTGCATAGGACGATTCATCATATAAAGATAGGCTTGTCATCTGTTAAACCATTGTAGTTAGTTTAGTTGAATAATCATAGCAGCTTATAGTTTTTGAACAGCAATTAGAACCTAGAGTAGAAGTCCTATAAGCTGTTGGTTTTACAGATGGCGACCTAAACAGTCATCTCTGTGTGATAATCTTCATTATCGCAATTTTTTTTAGAAGGGTGATTATTTCATTGATGCAACAATGCCGGAAACATATTGCTATTCATTTCTATTGATACATTGCTATTCATACTATTGCTTGACATTAGGCTCCTCTACTTATAGTTCAAAAAATTATCAAATAATATTTTGTGAATCAGAATTGAGTTAAACCCAACTCACGCTTTGCATAAAAATGTAAATAATAATATAATGCTACAAATTTGAAATAAATGTTGTGGCGAAAATAGCTCAGTCAATAGACTGTCCGATTTGCCGAATTGCTTGTTCAATTCCTGGCACATTCTAGAAAAATAATGAATAGTAGTGATGAATTAGTATGTGTAAACATACTTGTAATTGAATGCATTAGTATATAAAGTATGTTAACCCTCCGTCGGTCGGCGTGGTCTGGCCAGACTTTTTTCGACTTTAATTAAAAAAAAAATACTTCTAATAATCCTATCGACTTGAAATTTCTTGACTTTTCCTAAAATTTCATTAGCTGTCGATCAATGAAAAAATCAGGACGAAAAAATGTGCAGAAGGATAATTATAAGGATATTAACTTTTTTATACTTCGAACGGTCGGAAAGGTCTGTCTAGACCACCCATACAATTTGTATGAAATATACGATTTTTGATATATGTAAATCAGTATTTTGTCTTTTTTCATGGTATTTTCTATTCAAACTGCGTTGTTTATATTCTTTGCTATGTGTTGTAACATGAATGTTAGTATTTTCATGACGGGAGTTCCTTGAAAACCTACCAAACTTATTGGTAATCGCAAACACTGAAAATCGGATGAGTAATGCACACATTCATTTCAAAGGCGCCGAAAAAGAATGAATATTGTTTTTCATTGATTTAAAACAGAAAAATTAACAAAAAAAGCAACGATTTTTTTAAATTTCTTGATTTTTTTATATAATCGTTAATACATAAGACGCCAAAAACTCATTTATCCCATATAAGTGCATGCAAAATGAATGGTGGTCCAGCCAGACCTTTCCGACCGTTTGAAGGTCAAAAAATATCCGACCGACGGAGGGTTAATATAGAAGAAGTATGGAACAACCCAATATCATGTAAAAAGTTCGACAGAAAAAGTTAATAGAAGAAAGAAGAAGATGGATCTAAGAAAAAAAAATCGTGTGATTATGATGATGTAATATTGAATAGGAATGGTTATAAAAATAAAAAATAATGTATGTGGCTAAATTCTAGTGCAAAGACCACGAAACGAAAAAATGACAAATTTATTATCAAAGCGCAAATATTCTCAACTTTTATTACTTTATTACTGCCCTACGACAAGTAGGTTAATTTAAAAAAAATAACAAAATTTGAAATAATATTATAGTCAAAGTTTGTGCCAAACATCGTTTTTGTGATGTGATGAGTCATACATTTTCAATTCATTAAAATTTGGAATAATATGCTACAATTTTAGGATATATGCTCACTATTATTTGTAATCTGTAATTATATAATTAATATAATTACAGATGATTTAAATGTGTTTGAGAGATATCAATTGGAAATCGCAATTCTTAGATTTAACTGAAAGCGAAAACTTTATTTTCAAAACAAATAATAGGTTGTCAAATATCTCCCTTCCGCCTTTTTGTATAATAAACCAAGAGCAAAAAAGCGGAAGGGAGATATTTGACAACCTAATATTTGAAAACCTCATCTAAATATCTAAATCTCAATTTCGGTTGATTAAGCCAATTAGAGAACATTTCGGGAAGTTCATACAACTTGCTTTTTTAAGGTTAAATGCTATTTTCAACAAGTTATAATTTTAATTTTAATATTAATTCCGTATTTGAGACCTGACTTTTTGGAATTTAAAAAGAAGAGCATACTTTTCAAAATAAAAAAATATTTTAAAATTCAGACACTGTAGGCTTAATTAGTTTTAAATGATTTAATTCCCTATATTAAATGTACAAAGAATAATAAAAATAGTTAAAAATATATGTTCCACTCACATAATATCTATTCCATGTGTTGTAATTAAATGTTTTGTCGCTTCTGATGTTATTAAGCTAGCAAAAAATCAATTTGCAAGTGCTAGTTTGAGACAAGTTAACTCCGCACCGGTGCATACATATTAATGTGCTGCACTAGAGTATTCTGGATCAAGAGGTTTGCCATCAGTCTCTTTACGATGTTCGCGTACGGAGAGGGAGCAAATTCTCTTTCTCGGTCCGAACTGCAAAAACTACAGACAGCTTGTGAATTTTCTCACCTGTTCTTGACATATCATGCTGTATTGCTTTCCTAACAATACGTTTCAGCGCTAATTAGGATCCTTGCAAACCGAAATAGAGTATTAATTACGTTGAAAACTCACAAGTTTTAAACATCTCGCTTGGAACGTTATGGGAAACTGCATTAATTGCTCGCTAGATGAAAAAATGTTTAAAGATGGAGTTGAGGAAAAGTTTCTGTTCCAAAATAATATTCGTGAGATAATCAACTGGGTTAAGTCATGAAGTCTTTAAAGTATAGCCTTAGTTGCTTTAGTTAAGTGAAATTCGGTGTCTGTATTATTAAATAATACATGACTCGTTACTTTTTCCAAAATTTACTTTCAGTACTGTTTTACCTTATCTCAGTTATCTTTCATTTTTGGTTTATTGTTCATAGCAAACTATACACACAGAATCTATCTCAATTAGCTATTAAGTTTTTTTGTGAATACAGCACCTGTCCTTGACATATCTTGCAAATATATTTTTAACCTTCCGTGGAGTAAGTAATAGTAATGGGCCGAAAATCGAACATGATTTTTTTTATATCTTCACGTTTCATAGGTTTCTGACATTTGACATACCTCAGAAAAAAGTGATGTGTGTGTGTGTGTTTTGGGTGTCCGCAATTTGAAATTTTGAAAGAATGAAGCAACCGATTTGAATGATTCAAAAAACTTGCTGCTTCTATTGGCGAAACGATTGCTTTTGAGAGATTTAATTTTTTTTTGAATATCGAAAATAATTCGGATTCTAACTTAAGTTTTTAAGTCCACATATATACTTCGTGGTGGGATTAACGTTCCCGACTCACACGCTGGAAGTTCCGAGTTCGAATCTCCGGCAAGAAATTGAAAAATATTAAGTAGTTAATATGGAATTGTAATAGAATTATGAATCGTAATAAAAAAAATATGTATGTAAAATAATTAGAACGTATAAAAATTTGAGAATTAGAATTAAAATCAATTGAAGTAAAAAGAATTTAGAAGATGAAATGAGAAATATAGTAAAAGAAAAGGAAGTGTATAGAAGATGAAATGAGAAGATAGCAAAAAAGAAGGAAGAAAAATGAAGATAAGTTAAGAAGTATATGAAGAATATGATTATATGAAGAAGATAGTATGATATTGAAGATTGTATAGGATATATGATTGCATAGAATAACGTAGGTGGCAAATTGCTCGAGTAAGCGAGGCCAATAAAATATAAAAAAAACATATATACTTTAAATGAATAATTTTAACTTTGCAATTCGATTTACATAATTCTTATAAATATTAGACAATGCCCTTCATTTTAAATTCGATTTTTAAAAACATTTAATATTCCTCGAATATTCATTACCGTACGGGAGGTTCCAGGAATTTGCCTTAAGGCACGATGCCATACACCACTAGTTTTATATTATTTACAAAACGCGAAGATCAATATTATTCCTGTGCTGTACTAAATAACAATTTTATTCAATCTGATTGATATATTACTACATGTTTTAAATAATTAACATAATTAATTTATTAGCAATGCATTAATTAGCAATACAATAATATTATACAACATGGTTGAACTCATGTGCAATTATATTTATTGAAAAATACACTGCGGGAACATAAAATTAATGCAATTATAGTTTTTGCTATGTTGAGATAAAGTTTCAACAATATATACAATTTTGTTCAAGTACAAACTTTCATTACTAAATATAAAGTTTCTTGAAGGCAAGAAAAAGATGTTTATGCTAAATATTTTTATCGTACCTAAGACTTTTTGACGCAAGTTTTTTCATTTAATACATTCTATAATAAACCCAATTTCACATTCATTCTCATCATGTATTATATTGTGCTAATTTAAATTATGCAACCATAATTCGCGAAACTGTAATAATAATTTGCTTAATACACTATAATAATCAAATTTAATTTAGTATAGCGAGATTTTCATAGCAATTGGATTGGTTAATATTTGATAAAAAAAATTTAAAAGTTGATTTCAGTTTGTTTTGTTGCTAACAAAGTAAACGTTTTATACTATACCAGAAATATAAACGGACATAAGTGAAAACTTTGCGGTAGTTTATACAAAAATGCTGAGTTCATTCTTCGGGACTATTTCTCATATGTCCTATTCGGTCCACTTGTTATCGATATTGTTATGGTGATTTATAGCTTCAACCCTTATGAATATATTCTTTAGAAAATCTATATTTCACATAAAGTTTTATTATATATTATGTAAAAAAAATTGCTTTTTGAGATTTAGCAAATTTAAACGTAAATATTATTGTGAATGGTATTAATGATGTACTACTTTATTTTTGAGATATTTGATTGCTTTTAAATATGAGGTTATAAAATATAAAATTATTTTAAAATAAAAAGCATTCCTTAATTCCTGTTTACACAAATATACCAATTTTTAAAAAAAAATATTTTGAGCAGCAATCAAAACCCAATTTATCTAACCAAGGATCAGGAAAAATTGAAACGTTTAGAACAGAAGGAATGGATTACCAGAATTTATGACGTGAGCTCATTATATATTCGCAGTTGAAATAGATTCATAAACCTGTGTTTAATTTACAGGAATTGAAATTTCTAGTTGACTTGCTACTTTACATTGATCGAAGAGGGATCGAACCCGGAACCTCTGACCCAGGTCCAATCGTTGTAGCCACTCACATATGAGCGAGTCCAAACTGATCATAAATATTATATTGATTGTAATCCGTTATCAAAATTGTATAAAATAAACTCAATTGTTGAATATGCTGCCAGCGCATTTGCTTTGATGTAATTTTAGTATTATATTTAACTATATATATATATATATATATATATATATATATATATAACAATTAATCACCACGCTTTGAAAATAATACATGCATTATTATGGAATTAACAAATTCAATGTTAGTACTTTCAATATGCTTCAAGTGACATATGATTAATTTATTTATGCTTGAAATTAATCACCTTTTTACTAATTTTATTTATATATATATACATACATATATATATATATATATATATATATGTGTGTGTGTATTAAACGTAATTTAAATTTTATATATATATATATATATATATATATATATATATATATATATACTTAATGCTAAAAAATATTTTCTTTTCAAGGTAACTTGACTCAGATTATCATTATTCCGATGATACCGATTTATTATTAGGGGGAAGTCCCCGAGTGCCGGACACCTAAGGTTATTTATAAATAAATCAAAAAATATTCTACAAAATGTTTATTAAATTATGACTGATGTTAGATAACAAAGTTAGAAATCGAACTAACTTAACAAAAACGCAATCTTTGCTAAACAATAATTAATACTATCAATCAAACTTTGGTATCAAAAAATATGATTTCAAGCAGTGGCACCAATACCGAACATTTCAAAATAACCCGCATTGATCACATATGTAGCCATCTCCACACTCTGGAATGTCTGCACATTTGTCTTTGACGAATATTCTTAGATATTGCAAAAAAATCACTAATTATCCACCCTTTCGGCTGGGCTAAACCGATGCTCTCAGCTGGAGCATTCATTATAAGATTTTCATTGTTTGACTAGAAAATACGAAAAATGGGGGTATGTAGTGACCGTTAGCACTCATACAGAACAAAATCAAATAATTAGAATAAATTTCGTCAATTCTCACAAGAGATATCAATATGTTTACTTCCGGCGCTAAGGGACGACTTAGTGTCCGGTGCTAAGGGACAGACAATTTCGTTCATTTGGTGGTACCTACTAAAATTGTTTAAAATATCTAATAATATTTTACCATTTTACGGATAACAATAAAGTACTACTTTTATTTTTGAATGTCACTAAAATATAAATGCATAAATACACTAGAATTATTTCCAATGATATTTATGTGACTTTGTGTTTTTGCGCCTATAACAACAAAGGGCTGCTCACACCGTGGCCGTGTGCGTCACAGGTGAGTCTTGGCGCGAGATCCTGCACATGTGTGCCCCCCGCGCACCTTTCACTTGTATTTTGAAATACAAAGATTTATACTCGCTTAAATAATACGTGTTAAATAGAGGCTTTAGGTGCCGTCCGGCGTTACGGAACTTCCCCCTATATATACTATGATTATTTTTTTTATCATCAGTCAGCCGTTGCCCGTTGCATTTTCGCCGTATTTTCAGAAAAACTTGTGAAACTAATTTGAAACCTTGTGGAAATTGCAGACAAAATTTTGTGCTGTTTCGTTATTACTTTTTTTTAAATTTCTATATCTGTTACATCTGCTAAATAATATAATATCTAGTAACATAAATATAAATAGAGTGCAAAACAAACAATAGTATTTTTATTAAAATGATATTAGAATTATGATGGATTAATATAAAACTAGTTGGTATTGGTATTGGTATTTTGCCTTGAGGCAAGTTACATGAACTTCCCGATATTTCGACCTAATCAATAAAAAAATAAATTAATTTATAAGTGGTTAAAAGTATTCCGAGTGGATTTATTACACATATTTGAAAACAAACAAACATGTTAATTCGGAGTATTTTCTAAAAGCAAATTTTTACAAATCAATAATTTATATAATTGAACCAGTTTTCGTAGGACTTTAATGGTTCAGTATGTTTATTAAGAACGAGTACGCTATCGTTATACCAAGAAAATCGTCTAATTTTAATTTTAACAAACGTCAAAAATACTAATCATTTCCTCACACTTTGATGAATTTTTAAAAATAAACTACTTGTCGTAAGGCCATTATATATCAGTCAGTTGTATAAGACCATGATATATATCGTCAAAAAAAGATCCATAAAAATCGGCTTAATTTTTTTTTCAACAGTTTATTACAAGAAAACGGCTCAGTAGATTTTTATCTAAAACTAATCAGTATCATTTCCAACTAATATCTTTTGAATAGTTGTCGATTTACGGCAAAAATCTGTTCACATACACACACACACATACTTTTTCAAAACTTGGTCGCATTTGATTCAGAATGTCTTGAAACGCCGAGAAAACATAGAATTAGCTAATCGGATTTTTTTTGAGGCTATATTTGAGATCTATAACCTCAAGTAGAAATTTGACATCAAAGTTGCCTGATGTCAGGCTTGGCGGTAGCGGGAATCGAAACAGCGAACCTGAAAACATAAAATTAGCTAATCGGATTTTTTTGAGGCTATATTTGAGATCTATAACCTCAAGTAGAAATTTGACATCAAAGTTGCCTGATGTCAGGCTTGGCGGTAGCGGGAATCGAAACAGCGAACCTGGGACTAGTTGGTGCTAGCCCACGTTCTAACCGATATCGCCACCGCTGGCCCTGCGTCGTATAAATTTGGCATTTAAATGACAAATATGTGACAATTTATGTATCGTCTATTTGATTTATTCAAATGAAATTTGATGAACAACCATGTAGTACACAATTTTTAGAAAAAGGCAGCGGAATTTATCTTGTAACTTATTCCTACTACTATCTACTAGAGTAACTAGAGTATATCGATTAGTTGGTTTTTATAATGTCATTTAGTTCATAACTTTGTTAGCCATTTTTATATGAATAGAATCAAGAATTAGATACATTACTCAAGAAATAAATATGTAGATTTTTAATTACCACACAAACTAAACCAACTACATCAAAACAAATAACACATATCAAGCATACAATTATGTATGTTCATTAAAACTGGAATTAAATTTAATTGCAGCTAGTTTCCTATTGTTCACACTTAGCCAATATAAAGGTTTGGGTGGTCATTTTCACTCCTAACACATTTAAGTTATTATAGAGGCTATATAAAAAGCAAGAATCTTACTTAAAAAACAATACATTTAATAGAACAATTAAATAATGTATACTTAAATTAGATTCTGGTATTGTAAACTAAATAACCGTGCTCGAAAACAAAATTACCAACAAAAACAAAAATACTTTAGAAAAACAATGGCAAATGCGTCCAATTAAGCTGATTATATATTCTTTGCCCTATACTTTCAAATATTGGTAATAATAAATTCCTAACTTTACCTGTTTTTGAGATATTGGGAGTGAACCGTTTTACACGCGGACCTTTAACCTTTGTTTTGCTTTATATAGTTATATATTGTCTTGTAATTCAAAATTAAATGTAAAGCACATTGAAAATAATAAAATATGTTTCAAATGCTATTTATCCAAAATCTAAATGCTGAAGTTGTATATTTAATTAAATAGTATCTTCAAATCTAGAATGCTATGTTACCCCAGTTCTCACCAAAATTAACATTGGGTAGAATTCCAAATTTTCTGCACATGAGCACCCGAATTGCTTTTTTGCAACGTAAAACATTGAGCTCCCGATTAACGAGAGTAAACGTTTTCAACGAAAAACTCAATTAGTTTTCGCGTTATCTGATGATGTTTTTACTCTGCCTGCTATGCGGATTATCAGTTACCACAAACGTTCTATAGTATTTCCACAATAGCTGTTAAGAGGAAATTTGAATTTCGTCGGTAATAAAATGTAGATTGTTACTACAATTGAACACATTTGCTTATAAAATCACTAAATTGATTTTTGCAGATCACAAGGACAAATTAACATCAAAAGAATTTGATATCTATTTACTTGATAGTTAAAGAATATAATTATTATCTCTAAATGGAAATTGTATTATATTCAAGATAGTTACTCGTTGAACAAATCAGAATCCAAACTATAGGTCATTTTGGAGAGTAGCTACTCTCAATTTATTACAACTAGTTACTATTTATCATTTAGTGGTTCTGATTATCATGCTTGCATAATAGTATGTGGCATATATAATATAATATGATAAATATTATGTTAATATATGCCTTTTTATCAAATCGTATTTATTATTTTCAATGTACCTACCTAATAATTATTTTATAGTTAAAAGTTAATTAAATTATGAAAATATATTATATATTATTAATTAAAAATATTTTGTTCAGTTCAAAGCTACATTAACGGTTGCTTTCAGTAATACTAATTTATTATAATAAAAAGATGAGTCAAATCATTATATCACTAAGAGTGTTAAGAATTCGTAAATATATTATGATCATTAACGATTCCCAATAGTGTAACATGAACTATTTTTTGTAAGGATCGTCTGTTACTCTAGACCAGTGGTCGGGGAACCGGGGTAAATTACCCCAAATGGGGTAAAAGTGAAATTTTTGGGGGTAAAAAGTATATATTTGCAAAGCACTAAATCAGCTTCAGTAAAACCTACTATCGGAAAGAATTTCTGCATTAGCAGAAAATGTGAAGGAATAAGTAGTTTTCGCACTAAAACAAGTTAAATATCTTGCTTAGTTTAAATCAGCTTCAGTAAAACCTACTACCAAAAAGAATCTCTGCATTAGGAAAAAATGTGAAGTTTTTGCATTAAAACGAACTAAATATTTTGCTATTCAGCTTGAGACAACGTATTTCAGTAGTAATTCACAACTGGTATATGTTTGCTATAAAGGTGCAGATAATTTTGAAAAGAAATTGCTGATTTGTTTTCTTCTCGAGTTCAGTTGTCGTGGAATAGATATTTATAATAAAGTAAACGAATACTTCAAAGCGCAAAGATTAAAATGGGAAAATTGCAGTTTGGTGTCTTTGGATTAAGCTCCATCTATGATGGGTCATATTTATGGTTTTTCAGCTTTTGTAAGGGAAAATAACCCACACTCATGATGTTATCAAGATTATAAATTTTATCAAGGGACATGCACTAAATACGCGGCTATTTTGTGAATAAAGGTAAAGCTGAGACTTACCTTCTTTATTATACAGAAGTAAGGTGGCTCCCTCGCGGTAATATTTTAAATTGAGTATGAACTCTTAAAAATGAAACTGAAATCTCTATGGTTTCTCAAAAAAATATTTTTGCTGAAAAATTTAAAAACTCTTTCTGGGTTGCATATCGCGCATATTTAGCAGAAATGAAATTTTGAAGAAATTGTGTCAAAGATGAAGCAACACCATTTCACCAAATCGTAATGTTTACATTACATGTGTGCGTGTTTATTGTCACTTGTGACATTATTGTTAACTTCCCGTAGGGTAAGTTATGGGAATGGGCCGAAAATCGAAAATGAAATTTTTTGCATTTCTTCACGTTCCAGAGGTTTTTGAACATTTTTTCATACCTCAGAAAAAATGGATGTGTGTTTATGTGTCCGCATTTTTTCGTTCACGTTTTCGGGCGTACGGATGAACCGATTTGAATGGTTCATTCAACATTCGGTTCCTATTGATAAGGAGATATGCTGATTAGTATTTGGCAAAGGCAGGTCCAGCCGTTACGGAGATACGGAGTAAAGAGCGCAGAAAATAGAAATCAAGTTTTTAAGAGAACGGAGTATCCCATATGAATGATCCAAAAAACATTCAATTTGTAATGATTGGGAGAAGTAGTGATTAGGTTTTGGCAATGGTCCAGCCATTTCGAAGATACAGAGCTAAATGTACAAAAATGGCAGTTTTTGAGAGAACTAAACATCCGATTTGAATGATTAAAAAAACTTGCTGTTTGTGTTGACAAAACAATTACTTTTGGGACAGAAAAATATTTCAATTTTTTTTTTCAAAAAATTTTTCTTTTTATATCGAAAATAATTCAGATTTTAATTTTAATTCTGGCTAAAGTTCTAAAGCCGACTTCGAATAAATAATTTTTTTAAATTTTGTAATTCAGCTTATATATATCTTATGAATATTATACAATGTTACAGTATTTATAATAATCTAATTGGAAACATTTAAAATTCCTCAAAAATTTCGTCACGGTGCGGAAAGTTCTAGCAATTTGCCTTAACGCATGGTGCCATACACCACTAGTTAACTTCCCGAAGGAGAAGTTTATGTTTTCATCAAAAAATCCGAATCGCTAATTTTATGTTTTCTCGACGTTTCGAGCCATTCTGAATCGAATGAGACCAAATTTGGAAAAAGTATGTGTGTGTGTGTGTGTGTGTATGTGTGTGTGTGTGTGTGTGTGAACAGATTTTTTGCCGTAAATCGACGTTTTCTCCAAAACGGTTGGACCGATTTCAAAAATTTAAAAGCCATTTGATGTATCTCGATGCGGACTATCGTCTCTGAGTTTTGTGCGGCGATCGGCCGGGCCGTTTCTTTGTAAATTGCAGAAAAGTGAAAAATTTTTCGTCCACGTTTTAGCCCGCAATTCTGAATCGATTCTGAAAATTCAAAAACCGTTCGATAGATATTGGTTGGGAATCGTGCTGATTAGTTTTTGGTAAACATCGGCCGGGCCGTTTTCTTGTAATAAAGTTTTTAAAAAAAATTTTTTGACGATTTTTATGATTATTTTTTTGACGATAGATACCATAGTTTTCTAGGTCATACTAAAATATTACGGTCCTACGACAACTGGTTCAGCTTTAAAAATTCGTCAAAGTTTGCAAAAATCAGTATGGTCTTTTTGGCATTTGTCAAAATTAGACTTTTGATCGACGTTTTCTCAAAAACGCCTGAACCGATTTTAGAAATTTAAAAGCCATTTGATGTATTTCGGTGAGGACTATCGTTTGTCAGTTTTGTGCGACGATCTGCCAAGCCGTTTCTTTGTAATTTGAAAAAAAGTGTTGAACTTTTCGTCCACATTTAAGCTCATCCTACCGAACCGATTTTAAAAAATCAAAAACTGTTCGAAAGATATTAGTTGGGAATGATGCTGATTAATTTTAGGTGAAAATCTACCGAGCCGTTTTCTTGTAATTAACTGTTGAAAAAAAGTGTTAAATTTTCGTCCACATTTAAGCTCATCCTACCGAACCGATTTTGAAAAATCAAAAACTGTTCGAAAGATATCATTTGGGAATGATGCTGATTAATTTTAGGTGAAAATGTACCGAGCCGTTTTCTTGTAATTAACTGTTGAAAAAAAGTGTTAAATTTTCGTCCACATTTAAGCTCATCCTACCGAACCGATTTTGAAAAATCAAAAACTGTTCGAAAGATATCATTTGGGAATGATGCTGATTAATTTTAGGTGAAAATCTACCGAGCCGTTTTCTTGTAATTAAATGTTGAAAAAAAGTGTTAAATTTTCGTCCACATTTAAGCTTATCCTACCGAACCGATTTTGAAAAATCAAATACTGTTCGAAAGATATCATTTGGGAATGATGCTGATTAATTTTAGGTGAAAATCTACCGAGCCGTTTTCTTGTAATTAACTGTTGAAAAAAAATTTAAGCCGATTTTCATGGAATTTTTTTTTTGGCGATATACATCATGGTCTTATAGAACTTACTGTAATATTACGGCCTTACAACAAGTAGTTTAATTTTAAAAATTCGTCAAACTTTGCTAAAATTATTATCGTTTTTTTTTAAAGTAGGATTAATGAAGTATATTATTTACACATTTTTTTTATCAAGTCGATTATTTACACATATCGGGAAGTTCATGTAATTTGCCTCAAGGCTAAATACCAAACCAACTAGTTTATTCATGTATTAGTAGGATTTTCATGAAAAATATATTTATTCATAATGAATATAGTTTGTACTTATTGTTTCCTTCAAACCATTTGTTTAATCCTTTTTCAAAGTTTAGAAGTATCAAACAATGTAGCAAAAGTTAATCTGCGGGTTATGGCAGGTTATATAGAAATATGTTGCAAACAGATTCCAATTATAGGCTCTTTTAGTTAATTTTTTTTTGTGGGGTAATGGGAGGTTGCACAAAAACATTTGGGGGTAACGGTTCCAAAAGTTCCCCGACCACTGCTCTAGACTCTTTACCAAAACTGCACTATATTCTGTACCAAATTCTGTAAGAGTTTCTGTGACGGATATGATTATTACTTGCCTTGCTATTAATTATGTTTCTTTGATATTTACCCGTAATCGAGTTTTGTAAAATAGGTTTATCGCGACCTGGAATAATTCTTTCGTTACGTAAAGTTTCAAGAAATGTATCAACTTACAACAACTTACCGACATATCTACTTCGTGTGGGATATTGAAGTGTGGACCGAAAATGTTAACCCATTAAGATTTAGTTTAGAAATTTGGATTCGCCGCGCGGGTGGGCTCGATATTTTTTTAATTAAATATTTCTAAATTTGTAAAATTATTCAATTTCGTTGAAATTTCATCAACAACGTGGAGCTTAGGCTCGTGGATTGATATTCAACGCCCAATTTTTGGAATAGCGATTTTGATTTCGAAGATTTTGTACAAATTAACAAACTTGATTGGATTTTTGATCCTTTTATAAGTGCAATTACAGAAGATTCTTCATAGCTACAAAAAGAATTGATAGAGATAATAACAAATGATGAACTGAATTTTAAATTCTTAAATAGTAGTGATGTGCCGACTCGAAAATTTCCTGATTCGAGTGATTCGAATCAGAAAAAAACCTGATTCGAATCATGATTCGAATCAATTCGAATCAAGTTCATATATGAGCAATTATTAGGTTGTCAAATATCTCCCTTCCGCTTTTTTGCTATTTGTTTATAATACAAAAAGGCGGAAGGGAGATATTTGACAATCTAATATATTTAAGACATTGAAAAATTTCTGATTGCATTTCCGTCATCTTACATTATCATTAGTGGAACGTAGATTTAACGCTTGTAACTTTAACAAAAAAAAAGAAACCGATTACTAATAGTCGATCGTGTGGTGATTTAAGATTTTGACGAAGACGAAGAACCGAAAATTGCTAAATTGGTAGCGCACACCAGATTCATCCCTCACATTAAAAATTGTAATGATTGTAAATTTATTCTGAATATAGTTTTATAATTTCAATCTTTGGTGTTATTTTACACCTTCTTTTGAAAGAAGTAAAAGATTAATTTTGACAACGTCATTATTTTAATATATAAATCATCAAAGTGTTGCAAAAATCTTTCCGTCAGCAGTGATGTACCAATTGCAATTGCATTTCATTACAGATATATCCGTTAATATATCTGAAAAATTCAATACAGTGACCTGAGGGCCTAAAAAAATTTGAAATTCACTGAGGTACGAACGGCGTACCGTACTCTATCAAAATTGGTTTATTATTCGTCAATTTATCTTTACAGATACGATAATTTTTATATTTTAATTTTAAATTGGTATTGAAATGAAAAAAAAAAATAGGGGGGCGCTGAGTAATATTTTTTTTTGGAAAGGGGGCGGCGGTAATTGAATAAGTTTGGGAATCACTGCCCTAGACTGTCGCCGGACTATGCATGTCGCCTACATGTCGTTCACAGTTCAAGTACTAAATGCATTAGTAACATAAAATATTTTTAATTTTGATGTAATTTATTGTCTGGACTGTCTATATCCGCGTCCATAATTTTATTTATGGGTCTGCAAAATGCCTTGAAATAATTTCAAGGAATCATCCATCTCAGATATATTAAGTCCAAAAAATCATCCCCCGTAGATGTACAAATTAATGTAACCCGCCTCTTACGGGCGGGGCTAATAATGTTATATTAATAGTTAATAATTTTATTTAGTATAAGTTCAGAGCTCAGTATAGAAACAGCAACTATCTGATGGCCTTATATTCACCCTTATATTTTATTATAATAAATCTATATTAATATCAAAACCTTTTACTTAAATAATCACCGATCAAACCAGTAGTTCATTATAACAAATATTAAAAGTGTAGTGGTTTAGGAGAAAGTAAATCGACAACACCAGTTAGAGTCGAAGATTTTTTTAAACTTCGCGACTTAACAAAGAGTGTTAATATTATTAGCCGTAAATGTTACGTAAATTTAATTTATGAGACCTTGCTATCATTTTAAGTTTACATTATTAAAATGTTTTACAACATGTATTGTTGTTTTTAAGTTAGATTCAACAATTTCTTTTATATAACCTTATGAAAGCTTACATTACAGGGTAAGGTAAAGGCTCAGAAGATCCTTTTTATCCTGCAAAGTAAAAATAAAAAATAGTAAATGAAGGAGTAAATTGATTAAAAAAACCGATTTTACAATTGATAAGTTAAACTAGTGATGCATGGCATCGTGCCTTAAGGCAAATTTCTGGAATTTCGCGTACCATAATGAAAAATTGAGAAATATTAAATGTTTAAATAATTAAATTCATTATAAATAAATACTCTAACATTGTCTAATATTTATAAGAATTATCAAACTGAATTGCAAAGTTAAAATTATTTTTTAAAGCATATAAATCAAAATCTGAATCATTTTCGATATACAAAAAAAAATGCAAAAAAAATCCAAGTAATTGTTTCGTCAACACAAGCAGAAAGTTTTTTGAATTATTCAAATTGGATGCTTAGTTCATTCAAAAACTGCCATTTTTTGTACATTTAGCTCCATATCTTTGAATGGAGCATTTGCGACCTGGATCTGCCTTTGCGAAAAACTAATCACCGCTTTTCCCTATCATTACTAACGAAAGTTTTTAGATCATTCAAATCCGATGCTACGTTTTCTCAAAATCTCGATTTCTATTTTTTGGAACTCTTTGCTCTGTATCTCCGTAACGGCTAGCCTTTGCAAAAACTAATCAGCACATCTCCCATCAATAGGAATCGAATGTTTTTTGAATCATTCAAATAGGTTGATACGTGCCACCCGAAAACGTGAACGAAAAAATGCGGCGGCATACAAAACATACACACACACACTTTCTATCACACACACACCACACACACACATTCATTTTTTCTGAGGTATGCAAAATGTTCAGAAACCATTAAAACATGAAGATATGCAAAACAATTTATTTTCGTTTTTAGGCCGATTACTATAACTACCCAACGGTAAGTTAATAAACTAGTTGGTATTGGTATTTGCCTTGAGGCAAGTTACATGAACTTCCGATATGTGTAAATAATCGACTTAATCAATAAAATATAAATTAATTTATGAGTAATTAAGATTATTCCGAGTGGATTTATTACACATAACTGAAACGAACGAACTTAACAATTTCATTTGACATTATTCATGGTTAACCTAAATCAGCTAATAAACTAATTGGTTATATTATATATTTATAATATATTATATTATAAATTGCTCCTAATAATTGATAGTGATACCGGAAATAATAGTTTTGCAATCAATTATCATCATTGTCTTTATAATAGTAATCGTGAGATGAGATATATAATGTAGTAGAGCAATAGCGTTAAAAAAATAGGAGTTTGGATGGAATTTATGTATTAAAAAAATGTTTATGAGCGGAATTCCGATTCATATAAAACATGCATGTCAAAGGTCTAGCGCTCAGTGTGCGATGTTGCATTTTTATACAGGATGATTAATTTTATTTTATTATAAAATAATGTGCTGATCAAGTAAATTATTTACTTAAAAACAATTAAAGTTTAGTTTAGATGCTTGATATATTAATATATTATATATACATATATATTAATTTTATTATATATTCATAAGTAAATCTCTAATAAAATAGGCAATGTATTACATAAAATAAATGTTTATAATACATAAAAATATGTATATGCAATTATACAAATAAAACTAGTTGGTATGGTATTTTGCCTTTAGGCAAGTTACGTGAACTTCCCGATATGTGTAAATAATCGAG